>NC_090933.1:493869959-494172989 GCF_040938575.1 Ambystoma mexicanum | reverse complement strand
AGAAATGCAGACTTCTTTGGGGTGCCCAATAACGTACAAAGAAGTGGAGCGGGCTTTTGACTCCATCCACAATCAAAAGGCTTCTGGAGTGTTTATGCAGCGTTCTACAAAACCGTTAAGGCACAATTGCTGGCCTAACTGACGCCTCTTTTTAATACATTCCTTGTATCGAAGGCAGTGACACGGTTGATCAGAAGAATCATATCTCTTGTTAATGCTCAAGCTGGGCAAGGATGCCGCTCTTTGTGGCTTGTATCGTCCAATCACCCTTCTCGACACAGACTCAAATATTTATTTGAAGGTTATAGCTGCATGAATGATGAGGCATTTTCGATCTCTGGTTCAGCCAGATCAAACAGGCTTCATTGCGAGTCGATGCCCACACAACAACATTAGGAGGGTGATTGATGCCATGGAACTTGGGAGAAGGAGTGGCGATTTGATGACCCTGTTGGTGCTAGACACTGACAAGGCTTTCGATAGAGTAGACTGGTGTTTTATTAGGATTGTTGTTCAAGAATTCTGATTTGGCCCTAGCTTCTTGACAATGCTAATGGCCTGCTACAACTCCCTTAGAACCCAAATCACTATCAACAGCAATTACTCACGCTATGTTCCCATCCCCAGGGGCATTCGCCAGGATTGCCCCCTATTCCTCCTTATCTTCGATTTGGTAATGGATCCCTTGGCCACTCGTATTCGTTTCAATCCGCAAACCAGTGGAGGGCTGACAAAACATAAAGCGGCCTTCAATGCAGATGGCTTCCTATTAATGATGACTGACACACTGGGATCCTCTGGGCAGTAATTTGGCAGTTGGAGGGGATCAGGGATGCATCGAGATTCATGGTGTATCTGTAGAAATCCATGGGTTTGAATGTTTCGGAGATAGCAAGAAACTTGGCACTTGTCAATCGGGATTATTCGTTTGGATGAGCAACACTGAACTTGACTATCTGTGGTAAAACTGACCCACTTGCCGCTGACCTATATAGGATGAACTTCATGCCTCTGTTTAGGACCTGGCAAGATGGGAATCGCAGGAGATATTCTGGTTGGGCAGAAGCACCGAGGTCAAAATGAACATAGCCATTGGACTCCGTTATCATGCTTTGCCCTTACTGTTCCTCTTACCTAGGGCGCCTCTCCAGATGCTGTAATGGAAAGTCATCAAATGTATTTGCGCAGGGTGCAAACCCAGAGTCAGTAGGCATGGCCCTACATGCGACTAAGTACATTGGAGCCTAGGTCTCACTATTATTCAGAACCATATAATGGCAGCCAATCTCGCTAGAATATTCTCTTGGTGGGAGGCAGAGGTACGGGTCCTCTGGGTGGGCATGGACTGTATTCTCTCTTTGAAGGAACTTTTACACATGGATTCAGGGATTGGTTGCAAGGCGGCTCTCTCTTACCTTAGACCCAGATCTCTTTATCATATTGGGACAGGGAGGTCAAGTGGTGGGGAGTTTGTTGCAGGCCGTTCCCCTATAGCCTGTCTCAGGTAACCCCTGCTTTGCTCTAGGCTTTTAGGCAGGCGCCTTTGCGCATTGGTGAGAAGGGGGCTTACTTAGACTGCAGCAATCATACCGGGATGGAACACCTCTTTTTGGATCCCTGAGCCGGAGCGCTTTCGCTACTACCAACTCTTGCATTGGATCACTGACCCCTGAGATGTGGCCGGCCGGAACAAGGCCTCTCATGTTGTTGGAGCTCATGCTACATGAGGGTGGTGCGCCAGGGACGATTTCCAGGGTCTACAAACATCTGGACCGGTTTGACCCAGCTTCAAAACTCACAGACATGAAACAATGGGAACAGGACCTCAGACAGCCTTTCTCAGAGAAGTCTTGGGGGCGAATTTGGCAGAGAGCGGCAACCTTATCTCGCTGTGTCTTGAACAAACAAAATGCCTATAAGGTGTTGTAGCGCTGGCACCTATATCCCACTCTGTTCCATAGGATCAACCCTTTGACCTCCCCCCTCTGTTCGTAGGGGATGTGGCCTGAATGGAGATTTTCTACATTTGTGGTGGTCCTGTGCAGAAGCTCATATTTTCTGGGGAGAGGTCCTGGCATTATAGGGGACATATTACCTTTCGATCCGGCGGTGTTGCTCCTCAGTGAGCCACAGGATTCCATATACACCATGCAGGGCCTCAGAGCATCTCTTATTACTCACTTGTTTGTGACAGCTCATATAGCACTTGCAAAGAATTGGAAAGGGAAATCGGGGTCACTGCTGTCTGGTATAAGATCTGGGAGGTCGCTGCTGCAGAAAAGGTCTGTGCTGTGGTTCAAAGCTGTCTGCCTAGGAACATTAATATTTGGCTCCCTCTTCATGAATTTTCTGATACATAGCAGGACCCACGGTTAAACCACAATGGAAACAGCATTTCTCAATGATTTAGTATCTCATACACAATGTATTCATTGGCCTCAAGGGAAGGGGCTGGCTAACTGATGCTCTACTCTATCGTGACTCTGAAGCATTTCATCCCTGTAATTCACATGAATCATTGCTACACCCTATTATTTTAAGATTGTTCTGTATTGATTTACTGTTACTTTTAAAAATAATAGGGCCTCATTACACAGTAGGCGGTAACCATGGCGCTATTAGCGCCATGGTTGCCGCCAGTATTTTACTGTGTCCGCCTTGGTGGATGACGGAATAACCGCCCTACTCCAAGGTAAGCAGGGGCGGTAATTCCCCATTCACCAAGGCACTTCCCCATTCCCATTTTTGCCCCCATAGGGCATAATGGGAATGGGGAAGGCGCTAATTACGGTACTGCAAATTGCGGTACCGTAATTAGCTCCAAGGTCCCTTTGCGGCACGCTACTTTAACGGCTGGTAAAACCAGCCATTAAGGTCGGGTCCTGCAAAGGGAACTCGTAGTAAGGCGGTAAGGGTTTACCGGTACCGGTGCCCTTACCGGTACCGGTAAAGCCTTACTGCCTAACGTGTAATGAGGCCCATAGTCTTTTAAAAGAAAATCTATTTAGGGAATCCTACTTGATACAGGAAGGGAAGAAGATGTTTTAAAATCTGTTGGGTCATATTGTTTTGGGGGGCAAATGCTTCAGAGTACCTCATGGCATAAGCTACTATGAACAAGATGAATTTGTTCCCTAGTTGAGATGGTTCAAGAGGTCCAATGATATTCATGCCAATATGAGAAAAGGCCACTCCGATAATGGGGAGTGGTTGAAGGCGAACAGGTGGTACTAGTTGGGTAGTCAAAAAACAGAGGGTCACTGAGAAAAAAAAAACCCAGTATACAGGGTATTTCCCTAACAGGTAAGTTTTTTTATCACAAAAAGAAGGCAAAACACAACTGTCTATGATGATTCTTACAGTGCAGTAAGTCTTCCCTATACCAAAAGGATCTCAATGGTAGTGGCCTGGGAGTTGCAAGGTTATTGTCGAAGATAGAAGGATAGATCGAGTTACTCACTATCCCTGCCTAATCCCTAAGGGAGATTTCCTAGAAGGTGCTGAGGGGCCGCTTACTTAAAAGGGACAGCAAAAGAGGATAAAGACAAATCATTTTTGAAAAACAGAACAATCAGATGATTGTTACAACCTTGTTTGTCCCAGGTCACTAGTATCCTAAAGGGTAATTATGGGCGAAATAGAGTTAAAAAAAGGGTTAACACTGAAGGCACAAAGGTCAGCCTTCTACTTTGGGTACATAGTCATTTAATATCCCGTAGACAGGCTGAGTAGCCCTTGGGTAAATCAGGTTATGAACTAATGGCTCAAGAAACAGAGGGTATGCCACAAATATACAAGAGTGACTGGCACTACCTATCTGGATGAGCTTCTAAAATGAAGACAAACACATAACGACCATCAGCATCCGCCTATTGGATGTTTAATACTAGACAAAGTATGGGAAAGTTAAAAAGGAGGTTGTTCAGTGTGTAGGTAGGTTTATATTTGCCTCCACCGTGTCACAACCACTGTCTACCGGTTTCAGTGGTACGAATATAGGTATGACCACTTTCTTCAGGACAGTCTTCTAAAAAATTGGTAAATTCAAGCAGTAAATCACAAGCAGTAAATCACCAACATTGCCATGGAGAGAGACCTAATACATTGTTTAGGTCTAGCTAACTGAGTTAGGTCTATGCTAGGTTGCTATATGCATAGATCATAAAAAAAGCATGAGACCAGCTCATGCTATCTAGAGGTCGACCGGTTTCATAACCATAGTTGTTCAGGTCATCTTCATCAGGATGTGATTTAGTCAGAGGGGTCTTGACTCCCTTGAGGGTAACTAATTGGTCCCTTTGGTGTGTTTTATTTGTTACTCCTGTAAGGGGTGACAGAAAAACAGAGGAAGGGGTATCACAAGTGGACTCCTTACTTTATGATGCTTAGTATTCATTGCTATGCATCTAGTACTAAAGTATGTATATATGTATTTCTTCAAAGTAATATTAAAGAGTCTAACAGGACTAATAGACTGAATGAAATCATATGTGTTTTCAAAGCAGATGCCTGTTATGCGTACTAACTGAGTGACAAAACACATTTCCTTCCGTTCCGCGGAAGATTAATATTAATATTGAGAGTAACACTAATAATCAATTTTATATTCAATTTGAAACCAGTCGACCTCTAGATAGCATGAGCTGGTCTCATGCTTTTTTATGATCTATGCATATAGCAATCTAGCATAGACCTAACTCAGTTAGCTAGACCTAAACAATGTATTAGGTCTCTCTCAGAGATTTTCCTGTGTTTTATAAGGACCTTATAGTTAGGGTACCTTATACAAATGTGTTGCGTTACATCAGTACAAGTTATTAAATCTTTCTAGTAGCTGGCACAGCTTTGGTCAATAAAGATTTATACATTGCCGTGCACATAGAGCTCTAGATAAATCTAGTATTGGGCATTATCTAATGTAAAATGCCAATTTTTTAAAGTTGTTGCTAAAACTTGGGACTGATTTTTATATTCAGATTTACATCATTATTTTTATACTATGGTTGAATAAAAATGTCTAATTCTATTCTTTGTCAATAAGTGGTGATATACCAGATGCTAGGGCTGACCCGCTGACATAGAAAAGTGTTGTTGTTATGTGTATATGATGTACCGAGAAAGAATCATATATGATATGTTCAGCAGAATAATATCTCCTTTGACCGTGATAGTGTGATAACATGTATTTCCATTCACGGTAGGAATGCAAATCAGACCTGAATAGGTCTTAACTAAGACCCATTGTGTTTCAGTAGTCAATGGGGCCAGCATCAAGACTCACGACCCATCCATCAGGCCAAGCTGTTGGGAGTTTAACCCCAGCTCTTACACGCTCTGCTATGGTGGATTTTGTTGAAGCACCTTCTCCTTGGGGTTTCCTTCTGGAGCCTTTTTCCTTTCCACCACCTCAGATCTCTCACAACTAATGCTTTGTAGCTTGGATGGTGGAGGGTGGCACTGCAGCATACTGCAGGTACATTGCCTTTGGTTTGTGCCGAAAAACATAAGAGCATACACGTGTCCTAGAACTGAATGCCATTGTTTTGTCCATGTAAGTCATTATTTATTTATTTATTTATTTTATTTGTTACATGTCCAGACCCTGGGTTATCACGGTGTGGTTACAGACATCTTGGTGATTGGTAATACATATAATCGAAGCTAAGAAGCATTGTTTACATTTGAGAAAAGGAACATGCAGGAAATGTATACGGTCAGAGGAACTTAACAAAGCTAAAATACAGTTTAGGTGTAGGTTACACTAGTGTAAGTTAGCAGTGAGCTAGTATTGGTTGAACAACCATGTTTTTAGTTGCTTTTTGAAGCCGGGGAAGGACGTCTCTTTTTTGATTTAAGTGGGAGGGAGTTCCAGTGTTTGGGGGCTAAGACATGAAAACTGCTACCTCCTGCTCTGGTGTAGTTGTAGCGAGGTGACACTAAATATTGACTGTTATTAGATCTCAGTGTTCTGACATTTTCTTTTTTCTGTAGGACATTGTTGAGATAGATTGGGGCTTTTTTGGCGATACATTTATGCATGATGCCGAGGGTTTTAAAGATAATTCTAGCTTTGACAGGCAACCAGTGAGCATCCTTCCTGATCTTGGAGATGTGGTCGCATTTCTTTTATCCCTAGTGCTGCTCTTAGGGCTTTGTTCTGCATAAGTTGCAGTTTACTGAGGTTGGTATTGAAGTTCCCTAGTAGTAGTATGTTACAATAGTCCAACCTGGATAGTACCAAATCTCTAGCCAGGGTGAGGCAGTTTGTCGGGGGTCAGGAATTGTCGACTTAAAGCTATAAGTTTCGATGTGTAAGCCGTGGATGATGAGAGCGTACTGATACGTTTAGTCATTGTGAGATTGGTATCTAGGTATATGCCTAATGTTTTGACTTGCTTGAGAACAGGGATCAAGGTACCGTCAATGTTGATAGAGGAGTAGTCTGAGTGAAGGGCCGCTATTTTAGTTGGCGATCCCACAATGAAAACTTCTGTCTTCTCATCGTTGAGACAGAGGCTATTTAGCGCCATCCAGTTTTGGATGATGGAGTATATTTTGCTAATGGTTAAGGTGTCTTGGTCGTAGTCCCCTGAGATGGGTATGAAGATTTGGGTGTCCTCTGCAAAATTAGTGTAGATGACATCCATAGCGTCTAAAGCAGACAAGAGGACCTTAGTGTAGGCGTTGTAAAGTGTTGGTGATAGGCAAGATCCCTGGGGAATTCCTATGGGTACTGGTATGGGTCAGCAGCTTCTTTGCCTATGGCCACTCTGGAGGTATGTTCAGCAAGAAACGATTTAACCCACATGGTGGCATCATTGGAAACGTTGAAGTCATTGGCTAGTGAAGTGCACAATTTATCATGATCCACAAGGTCAAATGCTGCGGATAGATCTAACAGCAAAAGGATGCAGAGTTTCCCTGAGCTGAGTCTCTGATGGTGTCCATATGGATTTTGAGATCTAGGAGGGCCGTTTCCATACTGTGATTAGGCCTAAAGCCTGATTGTCTAGTTCCTAGAAGTTCATTCTGTTCGAGGTGTGATTGAATTTGTGTATAGGCCATTTTATCTATGATTTTCAATAAGAAAGGGACCGTTGTTATTGGTCGATAGTTTGTGGGCACAATGGGCTTGAGTGTATTTTTTTTAGCAATGATGCAAGCCAGGCCTCTTTAATGCTTGCTGGGACTGAGTTTGTGTTAAAAGAGGAGAGGTCCTTTGAGGAGAGTTCCACTTTACTCAGATTACACCAATGATGTTCTACGTGAACCAGCAGCCCTGGTATTCTTGCTCACTGTGCATCAGAGTAGTCTAACATTGGCTATGTACTGTGAGAAACATGAGGATATTCCCACTCCTATTCCCTGTGTGTCCTTTGCGCGGGTGGCCAGGGAAAGGCCATTGCTCTTGGATCCCGACCCTGAGGGTGGACAAGCAAGGGATGATCACCTGGGAGGAGGGTCTGTGGGGAATGAGAGTGGGATGCCCTTGGGAGGGACATGGTATCCCCCTTTTCCTACTAATGACCAACCCAAACTTTACCCCATCTTCATGGTGTATTATAAATCAACTCCCATGACTTCTGTAAGGGGTTTTTTCTTTGGGCTATTACTTAACTTGGTGGTATTTTAGTATTGTGGTATTTTGGTGGTAAATTGGCACTATCTTATTATGGTGGCAAATTAGTGGTGAGCACATTCATAAAACTGCCCTATATGATAAGACAAACCTTCCCTGTTTTATAACTATGCCCTATATTATTATTTGTGACCCAGATACATATTAAAAGAAACAAAAACATTACATTTTATGATAACACAGTTATGTGCTCTTACCAAAGCCTCGACACTGCCGTGGTTATCTAAAATGCAAAAATACACATGCATTGCCGAAAAATTCCCTTTTGTTAATTCACAGTGTGCAAAATAAAATAATAATGACTCAGTTGAAAATAATGACCTATTCTTGTCTAAATAGTCACAGAAATTATCTACTGTCATTCCAAGCTCTCCTCAATTTCACAATCACTTACATTGGAGTTTGAAGTGTTTGTGTCTTATATGCACGGCTCCTTTTTCACTCCTGCCTGTCTGCGATGAAATGTTCCAAACCCCGCACGGTCACTGTCACTCTGAAAAGCTGACCTTGGACCCCCAGAAGACTTCAATGCCAGGAATGCAGCCTCTGAATCCTCTATCCAGCAGAAGAGCCCCTACCCTTCAGTTCACCCCCTATTTGTTTAACCTGCCTGTCAATCAAGACTGAAACTGCCTTCTTTCTGATGTGTCTCAGCAACTTCTAGACTCCTGCTCCCACTGTCCAATCACTCACGAGAGCATTTTTGTGTATCAACCTATTTTCTGCGCAGACAAAGAAGCCTCAGAACACAGAAAGACAGCCC
This sequence comes from Ambystoma mexicanum, assembly GCF_040938575.1. NCBI lineage: Eukaryota > Metazoa > Chordata > Amphibia > Caudata > Ambystomatidae > Ambystoma > Ambystoma mexicanum. Next base: position 494,164,587 of record NC_090933.1, on the reverse strand, counting down.
GTTCATTTTTTTTACATTGCATATTTCTTTTCCATGGAGCGAAAAGAGAGAGCAAAATAAGACAGAATTTCCATCCGTTTTCACTGACATTGCATTGCAATGTTAATCAGGAGAACTAATTAGTTATATGGGTTTCATTTAATAAGGGTAGTTAGTTAATCTGGGTTATGTTTACCAATGCAACCTTACACAGATGGGAATTCCCATAATTTGATGTGTATGCACCATGCACTTTGAATCTGCTGTCTTTCTGTAAACATTCTGCTTTGCCATTTAAGGCCTAATTCACTATTATAATAACTCAATGTGGCATTCCACCTGCTTTACATAATTTGCACTCTCTTTCTGCATTTACACTAACCCCACTGAAAGTGCTGCCCTGTAATCCCACTTGCACCCATTTAACTGGCTGCTTTTATTGAAATCACTGTCATCTGCACACATTTTGCAGGCTGCTTTTAAAATTACTGCCATAGATTCTTACATATAACCTCCTTTTCTGACAGCTACGACCGCTCGCAATGTCATAGCTGGAGGAACCACACACCATCAACTAAAATGCATGTGTTACAGGATACCTCTCCTTTTCCATCAACCAACAGAAAAAGAATGGCTGAAAATAATATCACAGTAAGGAAAATAAAGTATGCCTCTTAAAGAATAAATGCCTTCTCAATGTAAAGTAAAATGAAATAAATAAATCAAATGTGTAGATCTGGCCACACGCATGTGCATATGTAACAGATAAAAAATGTTGTACACTCCTGACTGACTGAAGTGTTCACATCCAACAGTTCACATGTACTTGGAAAGTCCATACTCCATAATATCACCATAGGTTTTGAATTCTAGTCTCTATCAATATGTATGTATTTTATCGAGTAAACATTTTTTTTAATGAAATATAATGTCGTAAAATAAAAACAAAAATAAAAAATAAACAACCTCCATTGTCCCCAGTTCAAGCCCAAATGGGTAGAACACAGCACAGTAATATGCTCAATCAGCAACAAATGAAAAGCAAAATGTACTGAAGATGTCATGATGCATGCCCCTGACCCTCTCAGGTACAACAGCCCTTCACACTGGCCCCAAGGGCCTTAAAACTCCATCAGAAACATACATGAGTCAGTCCTGGCGCCAAAAGCAATACCAGTTTTGGACCTTAATCCAACATGGAGGCCTATTACACAGCTCAGTTCTTTAGAACCATGCAATGCGGTCTAGTGTTTTGGGTGTGGCTGGGCTTGGAACTACTTGGCCTGGAACTACTTTACCTGGGCTATTTAAACCACAGCCAAACAGCAGAACACGCTTTGAGTTATTCTGCACTCCTGCAGCGTAACGCTCACCATGTCCAGCTCCTGCTCATCTGCTTCTCCAGCGGCCCGATCCTGAAGCCCTAGATCCGGATTCCATTAATAACCTGGAAGAACAAGAACAGCATTAGCAAGCAAGAACACTTACCTGTGAAGTAACCGGCCTTGAATCCATCCTGCGCTTCGCTTACCTCGCCCATCTCTGGAGTTCGCCGCAACCTGCAAAGGTAAAGAAACAAGGACAGCATTAATAACAATTCTTACCTGGGCAAGCAGCGAGTCCTGGCATCACCCTGCGCTTCTCTTATCTCGCCAATCTCCGGGTTTCACTGCAACCTGCAAGGGAGATGGAACAAGGTCAGCATTAACAAAGCACTTACCTGGGCAAGCAGCGCTTCGATCACTCATCACTCCGGAACATCACTGCAACCTGTACAAAGAAGAGAAGAGAACACAGGTTAGCAATTAACACCAATAAACAGCGCAGCGCTCGGCACATCAATAACTCACTGTGGTCTTCGCCATTGGCGCGGCAACTCCGAGATCGCAACCATCCCTGTGAAAACAAAAAGAGACATTGTTAGGGAACAGCCTAGTGGACAAGATGCCGAGAAGGCAGTGAAAACAGAGGGAAAGAAAGAGACAGAATAAAGACAGAAAATACATAATAACTCACCTGGAAGACAGCAAGCAGAGTCAGAGTCATAGTCACAGCTGGTCTGGGCCCGACATAAGGGCACACTGACCAGTGAAGCAACTAGGTCCACGGAACGCCCGCACCAACCATGCACCCCTGCACATAGACGCAGGACAGAGAGTTCAATGCACAAAAACCTAAGGTGAGCACTAACTCCAAGGAAGGGGATTTGGACAAGAGGGAGGTGGGAGTCTACCCATAACAGAACCAGTATCTTAACCCTCGATTCTCCTGTTATAGGTGCTACCCAATGTCTGGCACATAACCAAGCAGAGAGCGGTCCGGGATAGCGCTTAGACCTCCATCCAGTATCGTGTGGCGCCCCCATGGATACCAGGTGAGCATAACAGAAGATGAACCAGGCAAAAATAAAGATTAAGTATATTCAAATTCTGATATCCAGGATCACGCCTCCAGGACGTCCTGTCCATCAGTCTCTACACCAATTTTGTATAATTTCTGTGGTCCAGCACTCCATGGACTTCACGGATGTCATCTATTTTGGCACACTGGTTTTTCATCTTCACCCCCAATCTTTGGTCCGGAGGCTTTCCAGGGCCTCCTCCCATGGTCTCCAATCCCGTGGCCTCCAATGGTCCATCCCCTCAAGGAATCAGCCCTTGTGGTATCTAAAGTGAATAGAACAGAAACAGGTTAAGTACATAGCATAAAACAATTTTATGTCCCTTTTTAACTATCAAGCCTAAAAAAGCTGGATGCTCAAAACACCATGGTTCCCTGGATTTGCCATTTTGAAAACCTGCAATTAAACACATATTATAGAAAAACAAGACAATATTTACACCTTGCATCACAATAATTCCAAACCAAATACATGCCCCTCTATATTATTTTACAACTACTTTCCCCTTTGTCATATCTCATTGCTTACTACGCAATATTATGATAGCTCAGTCTGATTCAGCGCGTCTTCATGAAAATAATGCACCATTTTAAAGGTTACATGTGGCACTTCTGTTTGCGTCTGCTTGCTCACTAGGCCATATTTTTGATTACTCATGGAGTGAAGTGTATACTACCTTACACGTCCTCATGTTATTAGGTTACATGCATTATGAATCAGTCTCTGTTCAATGTATCTGCCAATATGCAAAATTGATGTGCTTTTATGATCATTACCTTAATTGCACTGTTAGCTTTATTTTCCTTGCATTCAGTACGTTCAATTAGTCTCAACACGCTCAAGCCTTCTCACCTCATGCTTTGGGTGGCAGGGCTTAGTTTGGTTGATATGAACACATTGCTCTGTCACTATTTCACCATCCGTCCTGATTATTTTATACACAACACAGGATACTTTATCTACTATCTCAAATGGCCCTTGCCATGCCGCGAGAAATTTAGAATTCTTGTGCCTGTTCTTCCTAAAATGTATTTGTACACCTGAACACCTATTTTGTATTCTTTTACATCTGTCTTTTTATTATAACAGGTCTTTGCACTTTCAGCAGCTCTCTCCAGATTCCGCTGTACAAATGCAAATGCATGTTGTAAGTGCTTCCTCAATTCCTCCACATATTCGTGAACTGTGGATGCTCTCACAAGTGTTTGCTCGTGTGTCCTGTACAATAAATGCTGTGGCAGTACCATTTTTCTTCCTGTCAATATTTCATGAGGGCTGATGCCTCTTGCATTAGCAGGAGTTGACCTAATGGCCATTAATACTAAAGGTAATCGTAGATCCCAACTGGAACCTGCCTCAGCTACAAATTCTTTTGGTATCTCTACTATAGATCTATTGCTCCTCTCTACATTCCCTGAGGAAGACAGCCTATAGGATATATGCAATTTCCTCTTTACCCCCAATATCTGCCACACCTTGCTCATCAAACTACTAGTGAAATGACTTCCCCTGTCTGATTCTATCCTTTGGGGTAACCCAAACCTTGACAATATGTGATTTACCAATAATGTGGCTCCTGTTTGTGCACTACAGTTTGGTGCAGGAATACACTCCACCCGCTTCGACATTAGACATACCACCGTTAACAAATATTGATTTCCTCTGGACGATCTTTTTACAGGCCCAACATAGTCGATTTGCAAATCCGGCCATGAAAGGGTTAAACCTCTTTTCATTAATGGCGCTCTATGCATTGGTGAAGCAGGTTTGAATTGTGCGCATACCAGACACAACCTGGTGTACAGTTCCACATCTTGGGACATATGCGGCCAGTAAGAATAGTCCTTCAATATTTCTAAAGTTTTTTGTGAACCCATGTTTCCTGCAGTTATTGTGTCATGCGCGTGCTTTAACATTAGCCCTCTGAATGAAAGAGGCACCACCCACTGCATTTGACCTGTTACAGATTCCCTAACCATCAAACCATTCTGTAGCTTAATTCTCTTTTTGTTCTTTAACAACACTCTCAGCTCTTCCTTTCCTTTGCAATCTTTTTCAGATAGAGGATTTTGTTCTGGATCTACCAAATGCTTATAAAATATACCTAATGTTAAGTATTTCGATCAGGCGACACACACCTTGGTCTCGGCCTAGTATGCAGCGCACAACTGAAATGCTTATCTTTTTACATTGATTCAATATTGAGATGGTACACCACTCATATCACACCCCCTTTTCAAATACCCCGGGTCACAATGGACCATGAACAAGGCTGGTTGGTAAAATACTATATTTATTTATATATTTTAAAATTCAAAAGAAACCATACACTTTTTAATATGGAGCAGCAATCACCAATGGGGTGATAATAACAATGAGAAGGTGAGCAATGAACTGAGTTTAACGTGCTAGTGGAACATATACACAGCACAGCAGAATAGGAGCACTTTTGGTTTAGGTAAGATAGCACTTAAGTTAGAATTTCCCCCCTGCAATGTTCCCTCAACCCACAAATAATACATTCTGAGTGAATAAACAGAAGCAGCAGGTAATCCAGAATGACAAATAGGAAACCGAATTCAGATCTGACCTTCCCTCCCCAAATGAGAGAGAAAAACGGATTTTAAACCCCTTGCAATGTGATAAAATGACACTCGGAAATGGTCAATTAAATAATGAATATGTGTTAAAAACCTGGAAGCAAATATAATTCCTCACTAAAGCCACAATGCAAATACACCTACAATCACAAAGAATGGATTACCAAAATCACACAGTTAAAAAATGAGTGGAAATTGTAAAATAGATTTCAGCAAAATGACACGTTCTAAACTTTGCAAACTTTGCAATTCCTGCCTGAAATTACCCAAATGATTTTTAATAACAATGGGTGAAATACACTGATTTGGAGTGTGGTTATTTGGTTGGGGTGTAGCTATAGATCACAGGTACAATATGGAAGTGAAATTAGGTATCTAGCTGGTAAATTGAAGGAGATATGTAAGATAGAGTGAGGTTCGTTTTGTGGAAAATAGAGCAGTGAAAAGAGGAATCGATTTTAAAATTGAAAGGCAAATCTTACATAAACTAGATTTAATGGCTAAGAAAAATGGAACGCCACCCATGAATATCGAAAGTTACGCTCCAGTTGTAACCCTTCACGCAGTGTACCCCTTTTCTTAAGGGAAAAATTATTTATTTAGACACAATGGGCCTCATTACGAGGCGTGCGCTGACAGAATGAAGGGGGCCGGTACGGGACCGTCCCCCTTCATTCCGTCAGGGCTGATTACGAGGTTCCCTTTGCGGGACCCGGATCAGACGTCTGGTAAAACCAGACATCTTTTCCGGGTCCCGCGAGGGGAAGAGGGAGGTAACAACAGGACACTTGTAATGTGCCCGTTGTTACCTCCCTCCCCATTCCCATTTGAGCCCTATAGGGGCTCAAATGGGAATGGGGAATGGTTTCTGCAAGGAGGACTTACCGGGTCCTCCTATGTCGGAATGACCCGGTAAGTCCCCATTGCAGGAACCCGGTAATGGAGCCCGGTTTGGAGGCAGCCATGGAGCTAATAGCTCCCTTGGCTGCCTCCAAACTCGTAATGAGGCCCAAAATCTCTAATGACTTAGGATCTATGCAAGACAGAAATGAAGAGAAATGTGGCGCTAACACTAGAAATCAAGGGCAGGGTTGAAAGAATGATTGTGACAGTTTGAACAAGGTATCAGGATAAGGATAGGGTGACTTAGAGAGTGGGATGAGGACAAAGACAAGATAGGCTATGGGTTTAGATGGGGTGGAAATTGATACTCCCAGTCCACTTTTAGTGTTTGGATTTTGGACAGTCAATGGTTCTGGTCACTACATGGTAGGTCACCTGGCACACAGCTGGGCAGTTCTGGTTACCGGGTAGCACTTCTGGGCTGGCAATTCTGGTCACTGGATACTACAGATCAGCTTGTTAGCACAGGTACCTCTGGATGCAGTTAGTGGGATCAGGATGCTTCCCAAGAACACCACAGCTTTCCCCTTTGGTTATGTGGGAATTTTAGTGGTTTTCAGAATGTAGGCCTTGCTGGAGCAGGATCAGCAATGCTTGGGTTTTACAGTGGACCCTGGAGTAGGGTAAGCAATGTTTTGACCTGGTAGTTGGGATCTGGAGTCTAGATGGTTGGAACAGGAACAGGACGCTGGTGCAGGAAAATCAGGAAGAGTGTGTGTGTAGAGTCTTGTCAGGGACTCTTATTTATGTCATGGTTCGCACTAAAGGCTCCATGGATCTGATGGGCCCCCCCGTCAGCGACTCCCATAAGGGCTTTTCGAGCCCCCAGAGCCTCTTGGACTCAGTCTGCGCGCCAGGCTCATAATATGGGATAAATCATGTGGAACTACTTGCCCAGTCTAGCCAGGCTGAGCCTTTCTGTTTCCTCAGGGTGTGGCTGAGGGACTATTTTATTCAAAGAACAGGGTGTGGTAAAGGGACTACTTTACCTGGGACTACTTGCAAGGCTATTTAAGCCACGCCCTGCATACAGAACACGCTTCGCGTTATTCTGCACTCCTGCAGTGTAACGCTCACCGTGTCTGTTCTGTTCCTGAACTTCTACAGCCACGCTCGTCCAGGACTTCATCCATCGGTACCTGGAAGGGAAAAAGACAGAGAAAAAACAAGTCAGTACAACGGCTAAGCCTTACCTGCAGCATCCTTCCATCGGTTGCTTCTTCAGCTTCTTCAACCGCTCCCAGGCCTTAGCACCGGCTGAAGGGGACGGTCTTCGTTCTGGCTGTAAGAGTCCTCTCGGGTTCAGCATCCTTCTGGAGCTTCTTCTGAGCAGTTCCTCCATTCTTCATTCCAGCGCCGCGCCGCCTCTGCAAAAGAAGAAGAGTGACAGGTTAGTCACGCACGGAAAGGAAAAACAGTACTTCAGACTTACAGCGCTTCATTCTTGCGCTTCCACTCACCTGTAGGACATCTGCTCAGCGTTCTAAGTCCATTTGAACCCTCATGCAAAATCCATTTGAAGTCGCGCCGGAAAGTAAAGACAAAGACACCGATTAAAAGGAGTTGGGGCAAAATAAAGACTCAAAGACTTTATACCAAGCAGTCATTGGCATAGAGACTTACCTGTTTGACCAAGCTCTCCAAGACTTGGCAATCGCTCATCGGATCAGTGAAGTAACTCGATCCTGGAAAGACTGTGTTATTCGCGTCCCTGCTAGATTGCAGGTCGGAGAGCCTACCTTACAAAACTTCAAGAACAAAGCCTCGGGAGGGATATAAAAAGGGAGAAGTCACAGCGACATCACCAATCACGCAGTACCACGCCAGCACAGACATCATTCGTGCAGCCACGTGCTACGCCCCCATGGAGACCAGGTGAGCGTGACATTTATAATGCCTAGTGACATCATCAAAGTGTATGACTGGGGCAGGCTTAACTAAACACACCTCTACCAATGGGATAGGACAAGGGTGATAATCTCTGCCTCACTCTCAGCTGGTTGGATTTCAGGAAAATGATGTCAGATTTATGGTGTGAGTTTTACAATGTTCAAAAACCTCCCACAGTTAATTTAACTAAAATCCGATTTTGCCAAAAACATACATTTATACATTTGCAATCTCTTAGCAAATTATATACCCAGGTTACATATTTTGTGAAGCACATGCAGTCCAATCCTCCAGTCCGTGAGACCTTGTTTCGCCCTTCTACCAGTTTCTTGCGCTTTTGAATGGGATTTATAGTACTCACGATTCTATCACTTTATACATGGATGTGGATGATCATCAGGGATGCATGCACAAAAATTTGCATTTGCAACATGGGTGCTTTTCTTGTAATCCGCCAAATTCTCCCATCTCTGTTCCCAAGGTGTCCGTGAACTCTACCAAGTCTTAAAAGAAATTCCAAAAATTCACTTTTACACTGCGAACATTCTACATTTTTACAAAGTCTTGCTGTTGAGATAAAAGTCTTTAAAGTTTATTTATGAAACAGTCTTTGGAAACAAAAGGCAGTCCATTGCCACTAGATCTTCAACTGCAACCAACTGTCATTTCCTTCAAAGCAAGGTGGGGGTTTCTCATCTTGATTGAAGGTTTTATTGCCCCTTCACGCTTCCAACCTCCTTGCCCTGGGAGTCCCATTGTCCATGGGTTTCTCTAGACTAGAATCTTTCCCACCCTGTAATTATCAGTGGGGTGTTAGTCTCTGCTGAGAGTTTATGGTGTGACTCCCTTCCTCAGGGGGGAGGTTTCAGGGCTGACAACTGGAATAACTGTTTTTTGAGAGCTTGCAAATTCAGCCCATGTGTTTTAAAACCTTTATTTTCTTATTGTGGGGCCTGCATTAACAAACCTGTGAAAGAAAATATCCCATGTATGTCTTTTCACCAGCAACAAAGCTCCTTTGCATGGCTAAATAAGCAGGCTTTCATGCAACAGTTTATTTTTAAACAGGCCCTTTTTTTTCTTCAGTCAGCAAAGCCCTTTTTCACACGTGTTAAAAACTGCTAGCAGTTCTTTCTTTAAATTCGGGTTGGCAGCTCCCTCAGATTCCCACACTGTCTTTGCAGCTATAGTAATTTCCTTGAATGCAGGAGTTTTATCTGAAGCATAGATACATTGACACTGCCCTGGCTCAGAGAGTTAAAGTCTCTTTGCACTCCTGAGCCTGGATAATTCTGGAAAGAAATAAACTTGTGTTCCCGTGCTAGTGAAAGTCAAGTTGCTTATTGATTTCTCTCAGAGTTGGTTTGACTGGCCCTGTCAACCCTTAGTGCAAGCAACATCTATGTATCTAAAGGATACCACAGATTTCCTTAACCATTTGGACACTTTAACAAATGTCAATGTAGATGATCTATTAGTTTCATTTGACGTGCAGAGTCTATACACGTGTATCCCACATCAAGACGGTTTGGAAGCGCTTGAATGGTCCCTGCTACAGAATGAATGTGAAGCGAATAAGATTTTCATCTTGGAGTTGAGTAAAATTATACTTGTGAATAATTATTTCAGATACAAAACACAATACTACTTGCAAGCAGCTGGGACTTCAATGGGGTCATCAATGGCTCCAGTTTACGTAAACCTATTTATGTTTCATTTAGAGATTAAATGGATTCTAATACACACAAAATACAGTGATAAATCATTACCTGGAAAAGATACATCGATGATGTTTTTGTTATATGGAGAGGAGGACACACAGAACTGGAAGAATTCTTACAATACATCAACTTAGGCCATGAAAAAATAAATTTTACGATGGAAGTTGGAACCCCCAAGTTACATTTTTTGGATGTGGAATTAGAGATTGGTCCAGAAGGAATTATCACAAGCATTTACCATAAACCTACTGATGTCAACAATACCCTACACTTTAGGAGCCATCACCCAGAACACCTAAAAAACAACTTACCTTACAGTCAATTTCTTCGACTGAAAAGGATTGTCTCATCTACAGACACCCTTGAAAATGAAAATGTACTAACGTCAGAAAAGTACAAGGAAAGAGGCTACCCCGAATCTACCATCAAAAAGGCAGAAGAGAAAACACACAATCTGGAAAGAAAAGATCTACTTACACCAAGGAATAAATTCACGGGAAATCCCATTCCTTTATGCACTGAGGTATTCAGCACAGAGTCACCATATAACAAGGATGATCAAAAAGAACTGGAGAATAATCGGTCTAGGTCCTCAATTGAAGAGACTATTCCCTGAACCACCTATAATCGCATATAAGAGGGGCCGTAATTTCAGGGACAGACTGGTGAAAGCAGAAAGACCACAAGTTGATAATCAACGCACACATACAAAGAAAAAGTCATGCACCTTTGCATGCCTGAATTGTTGCAACTGCAACAACATAATGAAAGGCAACTATGTGAGATACCCGGCCACTGGAAATAAAATTCCCCTTCATGACTTCGTGACATGGGACATGAAATCAATCATCTACGGTATAAGTTGGACATGTGGCATTTACTATGTTGGACAGACTAAGAGGAAAGCCAAGGAACATTGGATTGAGCACAAAAGTAACATAAGGACTAATAACATACACTCACCGGTGGCCAGACACTTGGCCCTCAAAAAACGCAGCATTGCCCAACTGAAGGTGATTATTCTGGAAATAGTAAAGAAAGCCCAAAGAGTTGGCAATCATGCAAGGTTGATGAATCAGAGGGAAATCTTCTGGATAGAAAAACTGAACAGTTTAGCGCCCCATGGGATGAATGAGGAGTACAGTCTAGCTTCATTCTTATAAGTCATTATAGGATGTTTAAAAAGGGAGCCCAAATAAAGAACCCTATTCAACGGATATCAGATCCAGATCCAGCTAATAAACTGTAACAAGTTAAGGATGATTACTCTGTACAAGATGATATCTGTTAGAGACTCGAACCAAGCCTTTTCTGAAAAAATTGTTTTTAATTGTGCTTATAAGAGTGCAATACGAGTGAACTCGAGAATGTGAGCTTGTTATTATTTTTCATGATTTAAATAAGCATATGGATGTCCAATAAATATATACCTACACTTCCCGTTAGGGACTTAGAATATGACTATGCAAGTTGAGAAGTGAGTTCATGACTCCATATGACCAGATTGGATAATAATTGCTCTACAGAGGACCAGTTAATTGATCCTAAATGTACCAGCGATTCCAATCTTCTACCTAAAATCAAGATGATTACCCTGAATATACATACCACATGTATACTAACACAGAGAGAGCCAGCTAACCACGTTAACATGGCAACCACACACAATGATCTCTGACCCGTATTTCATATAAGAGATAATGCATTTTATTTTTATCATTACAGAGTGAGTCTATCTATTATGCTATCACGGCAACATGGACGTACTTACGTCATGCACTTAATTATGGACTTTGTGATATTATCACGTGTTTAAAAAACAAGGACTCATCTGGCACAAACATCCACTAGTGTTGTCATTTTACCCGCAGCACCTGTAACAAACCATATTTACAATAATCATCTACCCACGTCAGCGTGGCCGTACCCATGTCATGTGCTGACGTTGTGAACACTGTTACATCATCACGCCTCGATGTGATGATATCACGAGATAAATAACGGCCATTTTGGCAGACTCATGACGAGCAGCGCCCTACGCAGCAACAACTCCAAGAACTCCTTCAACTAACTGAGGTAAGAGGGTTACGAGAATCTGTAGAATAATGGCAATTGGGTAGTGTAATGACAGAATGAGAAAATCAAATTTTCTCTGATGTTAGACTAGTAGAAAAACCACAATATAGACTTGCAATAGAGGAGTGACTGCACTAAAGTTCCTACAACTACCAGTTCGCATGGAGAATGGTAAGACCATTTCTTTATATCTTCAAATGTGACACTGAACTTATAAGTTCTATTAACAATAAGTCAATGCCTATAACCATGAAAAATATGCCCCAAGAATATATAGCAAATGCACATATGTATGTGTTTTACAGATATGACTTTGGTACCTATCAAGCTTAGAAGTCTAGCAATCACGGGGCATTCTAACCAGATAACCAGATAACGGCTACATCACCCACCCTGTGAAGAAGCATCCTGCATTAGGAGGGGAAAGGTAAATTTAGATGCATATAGTGTACAAGCATGTTTATGGATTCTTTTAATAAAGCCTAAGTAATAATTCAGGAAAATCCTCTTTTTTAAAATCAGCCCATTTTATTGTTTTTATAGGTTGCCTACCAATTGTGATTCCACACAACCCTTTGGTTTAAATTGAAAAGACTATAATCTCAGTGGACATCCAGAAAGGAGATAAAAGCATTGGACATCCAGGTGATTATTACAGAGACAGTGATACAAGATAACATGACAGAAATTAGTTAACCTTAAGAACAAGACCTGATTGTTATATTATATATTGTAGGTGAATGAGAAAAAGGACTAAAGAGGGTAAACAACTCTTGAAGAAGGGGATACAACAAACCCCCGAAATGCATCGAGTACTATATAATAACACTTTCCATAAACAGCATATGTTGTAAGGCATTTCTCTACATAAGTGAGGAAAGTGTGATAAGTATATTGTTTGCCCACGAGGAACATTGTGCTAAACTTAAGTGTGACTCAAAATGTGAAAATGTATACAATGTATGAAATTTAAAAATGATATTAATACAGAAGCCAATAACTCGATGTATTGAAATGTAAATTAGTAGCATGTGATTCACAGCAGAAATTAAATTGATTATTATTTTTTGATATAATCGGTTTCCAAAGTATTAATTTATACATTGTTGCCAATAAGCTACTATTCAAGACTATTGAGAATTGATTGTATTAACAATTGAAAGGGTGTGCAGGGGACGGGAGAGTTCCACAAGTGTGTGGACATCTGTTGGTTCTACATTGACTGGGCCTGTCATTCAGGATTTATGCATGGTTTTGGTGAAGCACAGTGAAATATCCTGGGCATGACAGGGCCATTTTAATCACTGTGGTTTGAGAATGAACAGATGGAATGAGCATCAAAGCAGCATTTTTAAAGGGTGAAAAGTTTCATTTTGAAGGGGAATTTTGGGTTTTCAGCAAAGCAGTACTACCTTTTCACTTCATTCCATTTATGTTTCAGAGCACACTGACACGCTCCTTCAGTGTGTCCCCTTGCTCCATCCTGCTTGAAGTGTGCTTGGCAGTACGGTGCAGCCATCGTTTTGTTTGTTGCAAAAACTCAGTTTAGAGGTCCTGCTGCGCACATTAGCCAGCGCAGCCAGGTTGCTGTTTCTTGCACAAATGCAGCTTGGTGATGTGGAGAAATGCTGTTGAGTGGGTCAATATATCCCACACTAACACTAAGGGCCTCATTACGCGGTAGGAGGTAGCCATGGTGCCGTTAGCACCATGGCTACCCCCTTACCGCATTCCGGGTCTGGGTTCTCGAAATAGGGACTTACCCGGTCATTCCAACCTTGGAGGACCTGGTGAGTCCCCATTCCGAGAACCATTGCCCATTCCCATTCAAGCCCCCATAGGGTTCAATGGGGATGGAGCTAATAATGGGCACGCTAATAGCGGGCCCGTTATTAGCTCCCTGGTCCCTTAGCGGTTCCTGCTAAGGGTGCCTGGTTAGCAGGACCCGCTAAGGGACCTCGGAATAGGGCGGTAAGGGTTTACCGGCACTGGTCTCCTTACCGGTGCCCGTTAACCCTTACCACCCACCTCGAAATGAGGCCCTAGGTATTGAAGTGGGAGAATGGAAGAACAGGCTCCCGCCCTTCCCCCCTCGCGCTTGGCCTAGAGGATCACGGCCCAGACACCCGCCACAAGAGGAGTTTGCCCATCTACCAGACGATCAAATACCCTGGTACAGGAACATACGGATGTGCCCACCAGCCTGCCCTGCACATGCCGACACCTGCGGCATGGATGGACTCGACTGAACCATCCAGCACTAACTCAACACGTCGTTAGAGATGCCATGACGACTTAGCCAACGGTTATCACACCTGTGGAAACATGCACACCGGACACTCCCACACCAATCCACACGAAGAATATACTCAGTGCTATGACGTAGACGACAGACATACTCACGGACGTGCATCTTTATTATTTTCCACCTAGGCTCTTAAAATGCAGAAACGCAAGACGCATCATGAACTTATCTAAAAAAGGCTTGCTCACGCTTCTTCTAACAACCATCTACCATAATGAAGAATATAACAGAGACACGATACTGAGGATAGAGCAATATGATACCATAACCTAAAGCGCTCTGCATCAAACAGTTCCACCTATGCACCAGGCCCAAGTAGGCCGCAAGCAAAAGTTTCCATGAACATTGAATGAGCAAAAGCTCGGTTGCTGACCCTGCAAAATGAGCACGGCGAAAGCACACCGCCAAGGGCACGATGTTGCAATCTTGCACGCTGCAAGCCAACGCCAAGGTCGCACCTGCAAGATAAACCAGGCACACAGTAGGAAAAACAATATTAATTATGTTGAATTTCACCTCAAAACACGGTCCCACCTCACGTGACAAAGCCAAACCTGACAGGATGCCAAACCCAGGAGGAAGGAGACGCCTGAATCCCACGTTTTAAGACACAGGCGGATACAATTAAAAGACTCATTGGACGTCTGCAGCAGTGGGAGTAGTGGACCTCCCAACATATGAATGAATCCTCACATTGTTTACACCTACCCACAGTAAAACATTGTTGCAAATGACAGGTGCACCGTGAGCTGAGAACAGCGATAGTCTCAGATTGGGGGGCTCGCGAGCGGACCAATCAGAACATGGGGCTCTTATCACTGACGCCATTAACATTGACCAATCCTCAGAGGTTTTCATGTAACAATTTTCATGTATCCAATTGAAGGGACAGCCCAAGTATATCACCTGACTAACCCTTAACCACTAAAACCGTTCTCTATATGTATGCTATACTAACCCTACCACTCGCGTAACCAATCCAGAGTGGAAATAGGTTTTTTGCTAAACTTTGTAAGGTGACGCAAGTAGCGCGTCATACTAAGGTAAAAAGGGCCTGCGAGCCCCATGATTGTGTGTGTGTCAGGACGGACGCGTACGCTCCTTGACCCATCCCTGCCGTTTTTGTCTAATAAACAGCAGAGTCACCTTGCTTCTTGTGTGTGTCTCATACTCTATCTCTTTTGGGATATACGGGGGGAGTTGGGGCCTCCCTGCCCGGAGGTCTGCGGACGGCCCGGCCGACCCCGGCAGAATTTCCCCCTGACAAGTTGGAGGCACTGCTGAGATCTGTTTAAGATCCGCTTTTTTATTTTTTACTTTTTCCAGGTACTCCTGTTGCGAGGAGGCCCGGCGGCACGGCCCCCTCTGCCGTTGCCCCCTTCTGAGGACTACAGGACCATCGTGGAACTGCGAGAAGACCGGACAGCGCAATCCGGATATTGGCCTTCGGGAGCCGGTTGAGAAGTATCCTGCCCGCGGTTGGCGAGTGTCCAGACATGGTCCAGACAAGGGGAGGTGGCGAGACGCTTGGAGGGGTGCATGCAGTCGAGCGGCCCCGCATCAAGAGAACTTGGTGAGCATGCCACGCACAACAAGCAATGTGAAATTGTGAGGGAGGGGGGAGGGGAGGGGGGAGGTGTTGCACAGGTGCGCGGCGAAGGTTTGACAATTTAGTGTAGGTAATGAAATGAATGGTAGCCGAACGAGTGCGAGAGCAGTCGGTTACGTTACGCGAGAGAAGCGGGCGGAGCACGAAAACATCACGTGCGGCCGCTCGTAGACACTGATTGGCCTAGGTCGCGACTACGTGTAAGGGTGTGTGTGTGTGTGGTTTCTTACAATTTGGCATTTATTGATCAATGAGTAGATGAGGATCCCTATTGTTCGAGCAAGAAACTCGTAGGTAGATGACGTTTCCCTGTAGGCGGTAGCTAGTTAGTTGCCCAATACGGAAGATAATTGGCTGGTTAAGCCCTCCTGTCGAGGGGCGTATCACACGTGAGGCGACGCAGTGTGCGCAGCCCGATTATATTATTGATTTCCTTGTTCCAGGAGTGACAGGAAGACAGCTGTGAGGATTAACGGGGGTAGATTGCAAGTGTATTTTGATCTTAAAGAATATATGAAGAACTTACCAGTAGTTCGAAGAGATCGGTGACGTCACCAGTAGGGCTTTCATAGGATATCCCGAGCACAAGGCATCTTTCTTTCTGGGAGTGGTGGGGAAGAGAACTGTGGTAAGGGAGTGGAAACGGAGATAAACGGTAATGAATTGATCGAGGAAAGGCGAAACGGGGGACGTGGCGGCGCACGGAGAACGCCAGCCACGGCAAGTGTAGAAGAAGGAGGAGGAGCAAGTGGAAAATAGGACGACTGTATAAGAACGTCACAAGGGGTACGCAGCCGCAGGGGGCTACGTGCGCCTCGGCCACAGGGGGCCGTAAGGGTGTCGTGTAAAGGAAGAAAGACAGAAGAAAATATACAAATGTAAATACTATATTTTAATAATTTTCCTTAGTGGACTATCGTAAGTCCCCATACTTACGGGGCCAGGTAAAGACATAAGTCTGTATATTGTAAACTGCTAGTAAGATAACCGCTACTAAATAGGGGAAGGGTAACAAGTGGAGCGCTACTATGTCACACGGGACAGGATCGGGAGGGTGGGGGAACACCCTCACTACCCCACTACAACAAATATTTACAACACTGTCACCCCATAGGGAGAAACTGATCAAGTATAGCATAGAATGGACACAGGGGACGGACAACAAAATGATAACACCATGGCCGCCTAATGGTAGCTTTGATCCATATGCCCAACATTCACTATTAAACCATCTGCATAATACATACAAAGGAAAAAAGTTGGCAAACCACGTGGAGGTGTTTAACTTATGGAGGATGTTCCAAGGGTCCCGACCAGGACCAAATGGAATGTTCACTGTGGGGGAAATACCGGAAGAAAAGGAGATTAAGGAGGAAGGAAAGGATGGGAAAAAGGGGAGTGAGGACCCAAAGAACACGGGGAATGGACAAGAGGGAAGAGAAAAGAACAATAAATCAAATGAAATAAAAAAGGAACAGAGCAACGATATACCCCTAGCAAAGGTAGTGAAAACAGAGGGAGGGGGGGTTGTACCCTTTAAGAGAATTAGGAGAAATAGAAAGAGGACAGTTAAGGGCGACTGAGGGGTATTCGAACCCGGCATACAGCCCGCCACCATATGTGGCTCATAGGAAGATGCCAGCAGGGGAGGGGAGGACTGGAGAAGAACAAACTGTGGAAATAGGAAATGATGAGTGGGTAGCTGCACAGATACTACTAAAATTACGAGGTTCATTAACAGGAGAAGAGAAGGAGGTAGTAAGGAAAATAGACGAGGATAATACCAGGGAGAGTGGAATGAGAGGGGAAGAGCTGTTACGTCAAAAGGAAGAGATTTTTGAGCAGAATGAACTGATCAAACAGCTCGAGAGGGAGGAAAGAGAGAGAGCGAGGGAAAGGAGAGAAGGTAAGAACAAATTGGAAAAAATAAGGGAACGAACTGAGGAGCAAAGGAAAGAAGCTGACAGGGTAAAAGCAGCAGCAGAAAGGGTATCATGAGCAGTGCTACGAGAAAGGAAAAGGGAAGAAGAAGAGAAAGAAAAAGAAATGGCAATGTGGAAGAAGAGATTACTATCAGAAGCAACTAAGAAATACGAAGAAGGGAGGGTGATAGAGAGTATATTAGAAAGAGAGAGGGTGAGAGGGGAACGGAAGAAAGAGGATGAAAGGATATTGGAAAAGGTGAGTAGTGAAGTAATGGAGGAATTAAAAGGAAAAAGGGAGGAAATTGGTAGAGAGATGGAGGAGAGAAATGAAGGGGAAAGAGAAGATGGGAGAAGGGAAAGTGAAGTATGGGGGATGTATATAGAGACACTGAAGTAGCAACAACATCAGCGCAAAGGGGAGCGGTTGATAAAGGAGAAAAGGGAGAACCGGACCTAATAGACTTAAAAACAGTAACAATCAAGGGGAAAAAGACCGAGTGGGGGGTGCCGTTTATGACTGACTTTTGTAGTGAGGAAGAAGAAGGAGTGGAGAAGGAAGGAAGAAACAGTGAAAGGGAAAGCCTAGATAAGCTATACATCACCCGGACCAACACAGACTCACCATGGATCCGGAGGAGAAAGGATGAGCTGGAGAGAAGTGAGGAGGAAGAGCAAGGAATAGCGGACAGCCAGACACATGAAACCACACCGTCACCATCACACCCTCTCCCATCCCACCCTACATGTTCAACCACCTCACGCCCATTACGTACAATAAAACTTGCTCCCTTCACAAACGAACTGACACCCTATGCATGTCGGCTTAGAGACCTCCCTAGACGCAGGCAGGAAGGACGAATACACACGCCCACATTGAATACAGGAAATGATGGAAGAAGGGGAAAGGATGGAGAAGAAAGAGTAACGAGCAGGGGCAATATGGACGAAATTGACGATTTAGAAGAAAGGGAAGAAGAGGAGGGGTGTGAGGACTCGATTTTATGGAACACAAAGGATAAAACGAGACATAACTTAATGCCACTTCTGGAGAGGGGAGGGGTTAGGCCACAGTACGTCCCTTGGAAGCATACAGACAAAGAGAATATAAAGTGCAGGCTCCCATCATTAAGTGGAGGTGCGGGTAAATGGATATATGAAATGGAAAAACACACCGCGGGACAGAAACTGGCAGTGGGAGATGTAAAGGGCCTTTTAATATCGATATTAGGGGATGCAGCGAATGACATTTGGAAGAGAGCGGGATTCCCTGGGGTAACAAAAGCAAACACATCGCATGATGGGGCACCATTTGCAAACTGCAGACATGCACTATGGCAGGCATTGAGGGTACAGTACCCAGACACCTCAGACATAGGAGCAATTACCTCGCGCAAGATGCATGAGAACGGAGATCCTGTTGATTATATCCAGGAAATCCAAGAGAAGTGGCGCATGGAAACTAGAGAACAATGGGACAAAACACCAGCAATATTTTATCATATACTAGTACAAGGGCTCCCAGAAGGAGTTCAGAAACAACTGAAGAAAGTAGTGGGAATGGAAGCAAAAGCGTGGCCAGAAATACAACTGACAATAGTGCATCATTGTAGAGCATGGCAAGGAAAAATGAAACAAAAGGAAGAGGACAGGAAAACGGAAGAGGCTAAGCTAGTACAGAAAAAACTTACTAAATACACAATGGAAGGGGCACTAATAACTGCACCTACAATAATGACCCAAAGCCCCACACAAGTATTGGCTGCACAAGATCCCTCCCAAATACTACCCTCACAGACAATAACACAACAGGTGCCGCCACTCCAACCATACACGACCAACATGGGAGGAGGATACCCAATGCCAGGAGCTGGGTATTATAATTACAACAGGGGAAGAGGAGGAATTATGAGGGGGAGAGGATACGAATATAATACACAACAGCAGGTGGGAGGACTTAGAAACTCCTATCCCACCGGACAACCAGTATACCAGGACAATACAGGAAGCTTCCCATGGCAGAGTAGGGAACCACCGGTGTGTTGGAGTTGTGGATTAATAGGTCACATGTCACGCACGTGTAGAGTAAGACCAGGTACACCATCATGGAGTGAACAGGGACAACTAAGGCCCACACAGGAACAGCAGGGCATACAGCAACAGCAGACTTTGCAACAGGGAAATAAACAGCAACAACTAATAACACAACCACAGCCACAGACATATTCACCGCCACAACAACAGGCAGCGATAACACAACAACCCCAAGCACAACAAACACAACTGGGTAGGGTGACGGTCCTGGGACACAACCCTTACACTGGAAATGGTCAATCGTTGTACCCTCAATAGGACAGCCCACAGACGGCCTTGGTGTGTCCCATCCTGTCAGTAACACCTAATAGTGCGGAGGAACCACGCATAGAGGTAACGATAGGCGACAAAAAATTATCATTCCTTGTTGACACCGGGGTGACCCGGTCTTGCATAAGGGAAGGTAAATTTAAGATGTCGGGCGAAGCCATGAACACCCAAGGATTCTCTGGGGCTAGAGGGTTGGTTCCTTTTACTGATAACATTCCCTTATCTATAGGAGATTATGACATGTCAGTCCCACTTTTATATTATAGTGCCTCACCAGTAAATATACTGGGGAGAGACATAATGAACAGATTGAATATGACGATCTCCTTTACGGAGGACGGTATAATTTGCTCTACTCCAGGAATTAACATGCTCACAGCACGACAGATTATGCAAGCATACTGCGGACAGACAGCGATTAGGGCCGAGCCAGTAGATGTTGAACTTTATCAGTACGGGACAGACATGGCATTTGCATGGATGCCAGGTATAGAGGGTAAGATCTGGAGGAGGCCAGCAGCCTATTTGTTCAGACCAGAAACACCAGTAAATGAACCAGAAGGAAAGGTGGTTCCAGTGGACATTGAGAGCATTATAGCAACAGCTGATTACATTGCTGTACATGCCCAAGACAGAGAAGGAAGGGCATGGAGGGCAGTGATAGCACTAGCAGGCCATTTCAAAGACACCAATGCCACAAACAGTGAGGGAACTGCAGCAGTTCCTGGGTCTATGCAACTACTGTAGAGCATGGGTATTTGATTACAGCTCATACATAGGACCCCTGATTGAGGCATTAAAGGAAGCTAATAAAGGGGAGAAAAAGTTGGGGTGGACAATGGAAATGAAAGAGGCCTTTGATGAACTGAAAGATGCGATATCAACTGCTCCGGTACTGGCAACCCCAAACTATGAGTGACAATTTTTTATATTTTCACATTGCGACTCAGCAGTAATGAAAGCAGTGTTGGCTCAAAAAACAAGCATGGGCTACAAACCAGTAGCATTTTACAGTGGCCACTTAGATCCTGTGATGTTAGGTCATTTCCCTTGCGAACAAGGTCTCGCCGCAGCTGCTTTTGCGGTAGAAAAAGCATCAGCAATCACCATGGGGTGCCCAACTACACTGTTTGTGGAACATGCACTATTTGCAATATTGAATAAACCTAAGTCCACCCTAACCATGCAAAGGGCATCAGGTTATGAGATTATTTTATCCAGAGCTGAACTATCAATTGTTAGATGTAGCACAGTCAACCCTGCAAGGTCCCTAGCAGAAATACTTGAGGAAGGAGATTATGCCCACGACTGTACGCAAATAACTGACATGTACTCATGTACTAGAAGGGTTGAAGAAAACGCGCTAGAGGGAGGTGAGCTGTTGTTTATTGATGGGTCATCAACTATTGACCAAAGGGATGGTATAAGGAGGACTGGGGCAGCAGTGGTAAAAATGATGGAGGTACCGGTGTGTGTGGCTATGAAATGTGTACAATTACCACAGCATTACTCCGCTCAAGCAGCGGAATTAGTTGCACTGATCCTGGCGTTGAAGGAAAGCTTTGACAAACGAGTGACCATATACTCCGACAGCGCGTATGTTACATCCACTTTCCACTCAAGGCTGTCGAAATGGAGAAGAAGAGGGTTTAGGAGAGCTGATGGCACTCCAGTGCAACACGCCCTCCTATTGGCCGAATTAATTGAAGTAATAAATGACCCCCAAGAATTAGCTTTAGTCAAATGCACCGCACACACCAATGGTGAAGACCACATCTCAAAAGGGAATGCAGCAGCAGACGCACATGCGAAGTATGCTGCATATTTTGGTGAGATATGGAACCCCCCAGAGAGAGGGAGAGGGAGGGGAATGGCTAAGGAGATGTTGATAAAAGAAGGGTACACCCATCTCCCAGCCACACAGATTATGGAGCTACAAGCGGCTGCACCAATGGCCGAAAAAGAAATATGGCTAAAAAGAGGATGCATAATGTCACCA
This sequence comes from Ambystoma mexicanum, assembly GCF_040938575.1. Taxonomy (NCBI): domain Eukaryota; kingdom Metazoa; phylum Chordata; class Amphibia; order Caudata; family Ambystomatidae; genus Ambystoma; species Ambystoma mexicanum. Next base: position 494,142,818 of record NC_090933.1, on the reverse strand, counting down.
ACCGACGCACTATGGCGCCAGAGTGACACTGGGAAAATTGTAATACCAATGGCACTACTGAACACCGCCCTGAGCCAACTACACCACCCAGCCCACACAGGCAAGGAAGTAATTGCAGCACGAATTAGGGAAGATTGGTTCTGCCCCGGTTTAATTCTCATGTGTCAAATTTTATCAGCAATTGTCTCACATGTCAACAATTTACGGCCGGTCACACTCTGAAGGTGATAAGAGGTACTATACCCCGGCCAGAGAGACCCTTCCGGCATCTCCATATTGACTATGTTGATATCATCAACGTATGTCAAGGAAATAGGTATATGATTGTAGTAGTATGCCCATTCTCGAGGTGGATTGAAGCAGGGCCCTGTTCACACCCAGATGCATTTAGAGCAGCTAAATTCCTAGTGAGGGAGGTCTTCCCCAGGTGGGGAGTGTGCGAGGTACTGAGGTCAGACAATTGCCCACATTTCGCAAACGAAATGTTCCAGCACATCACATCCTTGCTGAACATCAAGCATAAATTTGCATGTGCACACCACCCACAAGCCAACGGTATATGTGAACGCCTGAATGGCCTATTAAAGGAGGCAATTGCAAAGATACAGCAAACAACAAAGAAGAGTTGGTTATATTGCCTTCCATTAGCTCTATTTGAGCTAAGGAATAGACCAGGGTCCGACCACCACCTCACCCCTCACGAGGTGGTTACCGGACGTCAAATGCGCCTTCCCCTAACGCCAACATCAAGAGCATTTACTGACCACAAGAGTACTGCGAGTGTTCTTGGTGATGAAATGTACCAATATGTGTCTTCTTTGATTACTAGTGTAGTGTTTGTGTCTCAACAGCTCGAGCGCACGCGGGGCGGGTCTAACAGCGACCAACAAGAAGACGTGGATAAAGAATTGGAAAAGGGAAGACTGTGCAAAGTTGTTAAAGGTGACCACGTACTACTTCACAATTTCAACAGAAAGTGGAACAGTCCACGATTCACTGGCCCCCATCTGGTAGAGGAGGTATCAACGAGAGCAGTAAAGTTACAGGACAAACGTGCTTGGAACCACCTACACGACGTAAAGATCTACAAACTCCAGACCCGCCCCAGCGCCACCGACAGGGCCACTGAAAGAACAACAACAGCGTCACCAACGGAGGAAGAGACTTCTACCGCAACTAACGGCCTAAGTGTCCCCATACCCTGCCACCCCCCAGATTCCCCAGAGACAACTACTAGAAAAGAAAGGGGTGATCCCCATACCGCCCACCCCATGGTTACACGATCAAAGGGTAAAGAGACTTCTGCCAGTTGAGCCCCAAAACCTTCTGCCCATTGACCCCCTACCCACTGTAGTAAGAACTGAACTGAAGGACATTGTTTTGCACATATACACATGTAAACACCTGAATGTTCTCTTTCTTTTCTCTCACACATGCAGGTACAGCGTATTATTGTACTGTTAAGGAAGTAGATAACTAACCAATTCACTGCCCAGGAGTGGATGGTACCCTCAGACGATATTTACCTGGAAGAATTGTCACACCAATTTGTATATGAAATAAAACGGCCAACGTACCTGAAAAGAAGGAGGGTACGTGTCTACTACACAGCCTTCCTCTTGGCCATAGAACATTCAATGCCCCACCTCCAACCATACTTGCCTGCCCTAAGAGATAGATCGCTTAGATTGGCGTGGGAACAGCTCTTCGCCTGGGCACTGAATGACTACCTGATAGGGAGAGCTTAGTAACAATAACTAACCTTAATAACGAGCATATTAAGAATTTTCAGGCGGGCAACTGTAACGTCGCAAGAATAAGCTGCCGGACTGCAGCAAGGTAAGAGCAAAATGCCGGTGAAATTAGCATTTGTAATAAAATTAATAGGGATTTTAATTATCACCGGGTTCTTGGCTGCCTCTGTATGGCAGTACAGCTATGCTATTGATATTATTGCTGTACCCAAACCTAATGCACCCCCATCCCCAGCTGCAACAGGTGTTACGTCGGGTGGTACTAGTAAAATCCCACACAAGAAAAATAGAGTTAAACGCAGCACATACTCAGACAATAAAGGTATTGATAACTACATACAAGATTCAGCAAACATCTCAAACAACATATGGTACCAACACATGACCCACATAGGTAAACAGACAACAAAAGACATCTGCTACGTTTGCTCATTAATTCCATACGCCATGAGCGCTTCCCGAACATTTGTTGCCACGGAGATAGATGAAAAAACAGCACGATGTATAATATACCTGGCACTGTTCCAGACTTAAGGAAAATTTCAAGGGACAGTGGTGCATCTGGTGTGGAAAACACGAGACACATATCCATATGAAAACAACTTCCTCAAGACTTATTTGAGCTACCACAAGAGCACTTTATATGCTGAAGGATTCTGATACATAACAAGTGGTCCTGAAAAAGGAGAAACAAAGAAAGTAACACTGCAGTACCTACCATGTGATTGGTACGCCACTGAAGTCCCTGGTAAAAACGGATTTTGGGAAAGACCACTGGTGATAATAACAGGGAAGGTGTACATGAACAACAAATGGGACATAGGAGTGGTTGGCAGCAACATGGTAACAAGAGAAAATATTTCAACTATTGATGGACACAACCATAGATGTTGGATGATTTGGGTCAAGTACGTACCCATGCTCACGTGGATGGAAAAGGATGAAGACCCAATAACAATACTGCCGCTAACTGCGCCTAAGGTATGCTACCAACATAAAGGAGAAGTGGACGTAGGATACAACACCAACTGTGAAAGCGTGATGGAGTTACCTGAGGGGGGAGCAGGAACAGCAGTAATAATGGACCAAGGCCCGGAAGGCACGCACCACAGATGAGATGATCGAAATGGTTGGTATGCACCTCTTGATGCCAACAGATGACGGCAAACACACAGGCACAATCATAAAAGAGAGAGAGAAGTTGTGCAACCAGATCATCACCAACCACCTGGACCCACCATCTGTGAAGCTCGAAAACCCAAGAAACCCAAAGAGCTACATAGGGAAATGGGTATACTGCACTCCTGGAGGAACGTGTGAATATATGTATTGGTCATTTGAAGACCATGTTAACCACTACGGACATTTGGGAGGAATAACTAAAATATGGAGAGTAAGAGGAGATAAAGAAAAGGATATGTTTGTGGTCGACAAGTCGACCAGAGGGGGGACTGAAGTGGGAGAATGGAAGAACAGGCTCCCGCCCTTCCCCCCTCGCGCTTGGCCTAGAGGATCACGGCCCAGACACCCGCCACAAGATGAGTTTGCCCATCTACCAGACGATCAAATACCCTGGTACAGGAACATATGGATGTGCCCACCAGCCTGCCCTGCACATGCCGACACCTGCGGCATGGATGCACACCGGACACTCCCACACCAATCCACACGAAGAATATACTCAGTGCTATGACGTAGACGACAGACATACTCACGGACGTGCATCTTTATTATTTTCCACCTAGGCTCTTAAAATGCAGAAACGCAAGACGCATCATGAACTTATCTAAAAAAGGCTTGCTCACGCTTCTTCTAACAACCATCTACCATAATGAAGAATATAACAGAGACACGATACTGAGGATAGAGCAATATGATACCATAACCTAAAGTGCTCTGCATCAAACAGTTCCACCTATGCACCAGGCCCAAGTAGGCCGCAAGCAAAAGTTTCCATGAACATTGAATGAGCAAAAGCTCGGTTGCTGACCCTGCAAAATGAGCACGGCGAAAGCACACCGCCAAGGGCACGGTGTTGCAATCTCGCACGCTGCAAGCCAACGCCAAGGTCGCACCTGCAAGATAGACCAGGCACACAGTAGGAAAAACAATATTAATTATGTTGAATTTCGTCTCAAAACACGGTCCCATCTCACGTGACAAAGCCAAACCTGACAGGATGCCAAACCCAGGAGGAAGGAGACGCCTGAATCCCACGTTTTAAGACACAGGCGGATACAATTAAAAGACTCATTGGATGTCTGCAGCAGTGGGAGTAGTGGACCTCCCAATATATGAATGAATCCTCACATTGTTTACACCTACCCACAGTAAAACATTGTTGCAAATGACAGGTGCACCGCGAGCTGAGAACAGCGATAGTCTCAGATTGGGGGGCTCGCGAGCGGACCAATCAGAACATGGGGCTCTTATCACTGACGCCATTAACATTGACCAATCCTCAGAGGTTTTCATGTAACAATTTTCATGTATCCAATTGAAGGGACAGCCCAAGTATATCACCTGACTAACCCTTAACCACTAAAACCGTTCTCTATATGTATGCTATACTAACCCTACCACTCGAGTAACCAATCCAGAGTGGAAATAGGTGTTTTGCTAAACTTTGTAAGGTGACGCAAGTAGCGCGTCATACTAAGGTAAAAAGGGCCTGCGAGCCCCATGATTGTGTGTGTGTCAGGACGGACGCGTACGCTCCTTGACCCATCCCTGCCGTTTTTGTCTAATAAACAGCAGAGTCACCTTGCTTCTTGCGTGTGTCTCATACTCTATCTCTTTTGGGATATACGGGAGGAGTTGGGGCCTCCCTGCCCGGAGGTCTGCGGACGGCCCGGCCGACCCCGGCAGAATTTCCCCCTGACAGTATTCTTTTTGTGCTTCAATCAGGTCTTGATGTGGCGTATCATAGCTCCATTGTACCACAGGCTGTTCAACCTCTTTTGGAGATTTTGAGAGTATAACTGTCTCCACTTGTATTTCACCAATTAGGTGTTCAATGGGGACTAATTCTCCCATTACCACGCTCTCTCTCCAGCTCCCACTCTCTCCGCCACCACCCCCTTCTGCTCCAGCTCCAAGGCCAACCTCGCCTGCCAATGTGAACTGCATCCTATTTAATGCCCGATCCGTAGCAAAAAACAGACACTGCATCTTTGACCTCCTCGCCTCTGAAAAACCAGACCTGGTCTTCATCACCGAAACTTGGTTCTCTGACGACTTCGCCCCAATCACCAATGAAGCCTTTCCCCCTGAGTACTCCCTCATCCCACTGAACCGTCCATCAAGAGGTGGGGGAGTAGCATTCGTCTTCAAGTCTCTCTTCCGCGCCTCAATCATCGACACCCAACCTTCCATTCCTTCCTGCGAATCTCTCCTCATTAAACTATCCCTCTCCCCGTCACTCTCACATAGCTTCCTAATAATCTACAGACCTCCTGGCTACGATAGACAATTTGCAAACAATCTCTGCGACTCAATCGCCACCCTTCAACTAAACCATCCCAACCTCACCCTTCTTGGAGACTTCAACATATGGCTTGACATTCCCACCAATCCTATGACACACTCTCTGGTTGACGGTTTAGACGTGATTAACCTCCAACCCCACATAAATGGCCCGACGCACTATAAAGGACACACTCTTGATGCCGTCTTTAGCTCCAACACCCGGATTCATTTAAACCCACCCTCTCCTATCATCTGGTCTGATCACTTCATTCTCTCTTTCACCATTCGCTCTCCCGACCCCCTTCCCGTACTCGAAACTCAACCTCCGAATCTACGCAAATGCTGGAAAAAACTAATAATCTTGCCGGACCTAGCCGACGCACTCCTCCAGTTTCCACCACCTGCCTGCCAACTCAATAAACAACTAACCCCTGACGCCTTTGACTCGTGGCTCAAGGCATCTGTGATGCGGCTCACCCCCCCTTGCAAACCATCAACCCGCCATGGCCCTTTCCCCAGATGGTCCACTCCAAAGTTGAAGACCACTAAACAACTATATAAATACCTTGAACGCAAATGGCAGAAAGACAAAACCGAGGAGAGCAGGGCCACCTTGGCCCGACACCTCTTTCCGAAATCCGGAAAGCAAAAAAAAGCCCAATACAACGCCTGAATCCTAAACTGCAAAAATCCAAGCAAAGGACTCCACAAAATCATTGCCGAATTCACCAAACCGGCTTGCACCACGACCATCCCGACCCCCTCACAATCACTGTGCGACTCACTCTCCCTCCACTTTTACACCACGGCTCTCGAAAGAACAAATACTCTAGCCACCAAACTAGCTCTCTTACATCCACCAGACAATACTCCCCCCTCACCGTCCAGTCCATCGGCTGCGACCAATATGCAACCAACGTTCGAATCCTTTAGTCCAATATCTCCAGTGCAATTTCTCAAACTTCTATCTGCCCGCAAACCATCTGGCTCTCCGCTAGACCCTTGCCCAGCGACAACCCTCAAAGAAATTTTCACCTCCACCTGCGCAGGAGAACACGCAAGATCCATCATAAATGCCTCCCTATCCTCTGGCATCTTTCCCGACGCATTTAAAAAGGTTCATGTCAAACCCCTAATTAAAAAACCTTTGCTCGACCCTCTCGAGCCCAAAAACTACCGCCCCATCTCAAATACCAGATTCCTTGGCAAACTCATTGACCAAACCGCCTACTTCCAACTAAATGCCTTTGTCGAAGCCAACAACCTCCTTGATCCCGCACAATCAGGTTTCAGAGCCCGTCACGGAACTGAAACCACCCTAACCTCAATCTGGGATGACCTTAAAATGACAGCAGACTCCGCGGGATGCACCGCGCTAATCCTTCTTGACCTATCCGCTGCCTTTGACACAATCAATCACTCAATCCTTCTAGACCGCCTCCACTCCCTAGGAATTCGTGGAACTGCTCTTAAATGGATAGCCTCATTCCTCAAAGATAGGTACCATATAACGATACTCTCCACCTATTCCTCCCAAGCCGGACCAGTCGACACGGGAGTCCCACAAGGAGCATGCGTATCTGCCCTCCTATTCAATCTCTACTTGATTACCCTCCCACCAATAATTCGTTCACACAGCATCCTGTGCTACAACTACGCTGACAACACTCAACTAATTCTAAAACTCCTGAACTCAAAACCCAACTCCCGACCTGACCTGGCATCCTGCCTCCTTGACATTGAACTCTGGATGTCCCAAAGCCACCTCTTGTTAAACCCCTCCAAAACGGAAATCATGATATGTGGCAACTCAGAACTTCTTCCGCACCCGCTTCCCTGGCCATCTGCCATGGGCAACTCGCCGACCCCCTCCAACTCGGTGAAGAATCTTGGATGCACCCTTGACTCTGACCTAACACTCTCGCGCCGAGTCAACAACGTCTCAAAGTCCTGTCACTACCACCTTAAAACCCTTAGGCGCATCTTTCCATATCTCTCCTTTCCCAACAGACTCTCCGCGGTCCAATCAATCGTTATATCAAGACTCGACTATGCAAACCCCCTATACGTCGGAATCCATGCGTACCAACTGAATAAACTGCAAAGGGCACAAAACGCGGCAGCCAAATTGCTACTTGTGCTCGGCCCAAGAGACCACATCTCCCCGGCCCTTAAGACGCTGAACTGGCTTCCAGTAGCCCGAAGAGTGACCTTCAAAACTTTATGCATCTCACATCGAGCACTGCATAAAACTGGACCTCAATATCTTCAAGACAAGCTAAAACCCTATCACTCCCCACGCACCCTAAAATCAAGCTCAGCCAGCCTCCTAGTCATACCAAAGACAAACGCAGTCAGGTTAGGCGGATCATCATTCTCCGCCTTGGCCCCCACGCTATGGAACTCACTCCCACCCCACATCCGCTTAACTGAGGACTGCTGCAAAACCTGGCTCTTCCCCTAAAACCTACCCGTCCCAAACTAACCCAAACAGACTAACAGCAACTCAACGACACCAACCCAACAAAGTACCTGATGCAAGAAATTGGCAGCTAATAACCCCTAATATAAACTAGAAGGACAAACAGAATTAAACAAACAAACTAGATCAAAGCAATAAAAATGGTTAATGAGAAGTATACCATACCGAAACAGTAACAAGATTTAAACTCCTGAAATGGACAGAACGCATGAGGAATGAACGAAGTGAAGGGCGTGGACCAAATAGTTAGAATGAATGAAGCAGATGGAACAGATAATTGCGCTGAGTGGAAGAATGAGTGAGTGGAAGAACAGATAACTATATAGTTCGAATGAGTGTGGAAATCGAATGAATATCTAGATCGGATGAGTGTATAGAATGGACAAACATGTCAAGCGGATGAGTGTGTAGAGCAGCCGGTATATAGAGCGGACGAGCGTGTAGCGCGAAGAGTACATAAATACGGAGAAGCGAGAAGAACACAGGACTGCGTAAACCAGATGATAGTGCAGAACGGATGAGCGTAAACCAGATGAGTGTGTCGAACAGACTAGTATGTGGAGCGGATGAGTATGTAGAGTGCATGAGTATGGCTAGCGAATGAATACGGAAGTGCGGTGAATGTGTAGATTGCCGGAGCAGATGAATGTACAGACCTGGTGAATGTATAGAGCGGATGTGTGTATAGAGCGGATGAGTGTATAGAGCGGATGAGTGTATGAAGCGGATGAGTGTATGGAGCGGGTGAATGTACGGAGTGGGTGAGTGTATAGAGCGGGTGAGTGGATGGAGTGGGTGAGTGGATGGAGCGGGTGAGTGTATGGAGCGGATGAGTGTATGGAGCGGATGAATGCATAGAGCAGATGCGTGTATGGAGCGTTTGAGTATATGGAGATAATGAATGTACAGAACAGATGAAGGTATAGAACAGATGAGCGTAGAGACGAATATATAGAACACGATATTGCTGTTGATTGCGTGAACGCACGAGTGCTTGAAGTGGATGAGTGCAAAGAGGGGATGAGTGCGAAGAGGGGATGAGTGCGTGGAGCGGTTGTGTGTGTGGAGCAGTTGAGTGCGTGGAGCGGTTGGCTGCGTGGAGCAGATGAATGCGTAGAGGGGATGAGTGTGTAGAGGGGATGAGTGCGTAGAGGGGATGAGCACATAGAGGGAGACGAGTACCTAGAGGGGGATGAGTGCATAGAGGGGGATGAGTGCGTAGAGGACGATGAGTGCGCAGAGGGGGATGAGTGCGTAGAGGGGATGAGCGCATAGAGGGGATGAGCGCGTAGAGGGGATGAGTGCGTAGAGGGGGTGAGTGCGCAGAGGGGGTGAGTGCGCAGAGGGGGTGAGTGCGCAGAGGGGTTGAGTGCTTAGAGAGGGTGAGTGAGTAGAGTGGGAAAGGCGTGGACCAAATAGTTAGAATGAATGAAGCAGATGGAACAGATGAATGCGCTGAGTGGAAGAATGAATGAGTGGAAGAACAGATGAGTGTATGAAGCGGATGAGTGTATGAAGCGGATGAGTGTATGGAGCGGGTGAGTGTACGGAGCGGGTAAGTGTACGGAGCAGGTGAGTGTATGGAGCGGGTGAGTGTATGGAGCGTAGAGGGGGATGAGTGCGTAGAGGGAGGTGAGTGCATAGAGGGGATGAGTGCATAGAGGGGATGAGCGCATAGAGGGGACGAGTGCGTAGAAGGGACGAGTACGCAGAGAGGACGAGTGCGCAGAGGGGGTGAGTACGCAGATGGGGTGAGTTTGCGGAGGGTGTGAGTTCGCAGAGGAGGTGAGTGCGCAGAGGGTGTGAGTGCGCAGAGGGTGTGAGTGCGTAGAGGGGGTGAGTGCGTAGAGGGGGTGAGTGCGTAAAACAGATGAATGCATAGTACGCATGTGGGCATAAAGCAGAGGAGTACCTGGAGCGAACGAGTGCCTGGAGCGCATAGAATTGCATGACGTATATAGTCCGGTTTGGAATGCAGAGAACGTTTGAAGATAACCCATCATATCATACCACCACGCTTACTCTCTCCTTTACGTCACCACTCAACTAGAACACAGAGATACTATGACACCATTCGGTATAACTGTTCTCATGCCAACATCCGCCGCTTACTCCACATCATTCTATGTAAACACTGCTGGTTTCACTCCCGCCAGCCAGGCATTCTCCTCAGGCCTAACGCAGCCACATCCGTTCCGGATAAATCCTGCCAGAACAAACACATTCTCCTGATCTCTCAACCACCACACCTACCGCTAAGAAGCAGCTATTACACGAATACCGCATGAGCTGCACACATACCCGGTGCTCACAAGCACCTTTTGACTCTCCCTACCCTCTCTACTGATCTGAACTTCGGTTCCCAAGGGCGTTCAACCTACCAGCGCCTTCAGACCATACCAATGGTACATAAAGCGCTATATAAGTGCAAAATAACATAACATAACATAACATTACAGCCCCAATCTTGGCTAATTGATCTACTTTATCATTTCCCTCCTTATCCTCTCCTGGTGACTTCAAATGTCCACAAATTCTCCTCCAGTGTATTATTAAACCATTCTCTGACACCAATTTATCTATAACTTGGATCATTTTCCCATGTTTGAAGGGCTTTTGATATATGTGACCATACCCTTCACCTTCCAGACAGGTAAATACTCCCAGAAACTGTTTTGGGCATAATCAGAATCAGTTACCAGGATATGTTCTTTGAATTTATTTTCAACTGCAGTAACAATCGCCTTATAAAGGGCAGTTATGTCTGCTATTTGGCTACTCCTGGCTCCAATTCTCATCCCTACACTAGGAATGTCTTCACAGCTTACTCTGGGTAAGTCTCTCATAACCAGGACTAATGTCTGGCAGAGGGACTCCCAAGACCCCCCTTGTTAATTCACAGCTTATCCAGACATTTCCTATCCCTGCCACCAGATGCTCTTCAGTGTCATTTTCTATATGATGCGCACATCCATTTACATACACTGTTGTCATACTTTTGCACACATTTTCATTAAATCTTTATGCAGTGATTGTTCGAATTCATTCAAACTATGTCATCAGAGGTACATTCATCTGCACAATCATGCAGATCTGCTATCCCTTGAGCAATCAGGCTCTTTTTATTCTGTCCGGAGCTTACTTCTACAGGGAATCCCTGCAATGCCAATGTCCAGGAAGTGATTCTGGACTGTGCCAGATCACCTTATCTAATCCTTTTACTTTGTAAAAATTGCAAAGGTTGGTGATTTGTTTCAATTATCACTTTCACTCCCGGAATAATGGGACAGAAATGCTGCAACGCCCATACAGTGGTCAGAAGAGCCTTTTCACATTCACTGACTTTAGTTTCAACTTGAGATAACGCCTTGCTTGCATAGGCGATAGTTTTATGATTTAAATCATGCTTTTGAGATAACACAGTCGACATACACTACTCAATGAATCCTATTTCTACAAAGAAATCTTGATTCTTTATGGGATAGGCCAAGCACAGCGCCTTCATGAGACATTCTTTCAATTTCTCCACTGGCTCAGACTGCTCTTTTTCCCATTTCCAGGGTACATTCTGCTTCAATAATTTAGTTAAGGGTTCTGTGATTTCTGCGTAATTCTCAATAAATTTCCTGTTATATCCTGTCATCCCTAGTAAACTTTTCAATCCCTTCAGGTTAGTAGGACTTTTCAATTTCTGTATTGCTTCCACCTTTTTCTTTTGTGGATTCAACCCATGTTCAGTCACTTCATGGCCTAAGAAATGTACTTTCTTTATTGGCCCTTCTGCAAGGATACTTTGGCTCCCGCTTTCTGTAATTGGAGAAGCACATGTCTAATCTCATCAAAATGACTCCTCAGGCTTTCATTTTTAATCATAACATCCTCTACATAGACTATGGTTCCCCTTTCTGCCGCATCTGGGAGTGCTTTTCTCAAAAATATGCCAAATTCGCTCCCACTATTGACATACCCAAATGGTGCTCTGGACCAAGCGTATTGTGTTTTATCAAATAAAAATGTGAAAAAGTTTTGAATATCTTCAGCCAATGGCAGACACCAGTACCCAGATGTAAGGTCTAACGTGGTAAACACTTTTGATCCATGAACCTGTGCAATTATTTGGAAGAGAATTCTGTGTTAGGAATGGCAATACAAAAATCACATTACACTGCAGATTTCAACAATACAGTGATTGGGGACATCCCTGTGAAATATGTGAATGCACAGGATGAATCGCCAGAGTCTCTGGATTCTCAACCTAAAGGAATATTCAAAAAGCAGTCTGTGTATGCTTATGATTCTAGTGGGACAGTGTGCTGTCACCAGGATAATTGCATATTATTTGATTTAAGTGAAAATGAAACAGGAAATCAGCCTATTGAAATGAAAGTTGATGTTCCAAAATATTTAAAGGTGGCAACTCTGCAAAGAGATACAGCGACATGACTGGAAGAAAGCACAGAGGTTCCTCCATTGGAGGATTTTCCAGAATTTAAAAAAATGGTAGAGGAACAGATTCTGGCAGAAGATGCGTGTAGTAGTGAAGAGGACAGGAAAGAATTGAGAACAATATTTATGGAATTTAAAGTGGTTTTTGCCAAGGACGCATATGATTGCGGCTAATTGAATTGCATGTTGCCACATTACTAGAGGGATATGGTAGAAATCTGTTATTTGTGCATCAATATCGGTTACCAATGGCATGCTTGGAGTCACCAGGAGAGATAATAAAAAATTTAAATTCCAGAGGAATTATCAGACCCATACATAGAACCTCAAACACTCCCATTTTGGGCGTATTAAAACCAAATGGTCAATGGCGCCTGTGTGCAGACTTGAGAGAATTAAACAGTGTCTAGATGGCCGCTCCCATTTATCTTGATATCCTTTATTATCTACCATGATTTTGATGGGCCCATCCCCAATCTCCACCAATGGAGTCAATTCACATTCTAACCCTTGCTGCTTCATTTAATTCATTTATGCACACAAATGCATCAGAATCCTTCATCTGCTGTCCATTTCTGTGCGTTATTGTTATAATGACTTATCTGGTGAATGCAGGAATGGTAACATCCTTCTTCACCTGTAGCTCAATTGCATATGGCACCAGCCTGCCTCTTGTCTTCAAATTCAGGCACAGGTCCTCCTAGCCGGGACCACACTTTTTGGTTAAGGAAATCCAACACCATACACATTCTGTGCAAAATGTCATTTCCCAAATAAAAATCATTTTGTGTCCCACTCACTATCCACACATTGGGCCTCATTACACGGTAGGTGGTAAGGGATTACCGGCACTGGTAAGGTCACCGGTGCCGGTAATCCCTTACCACCCTATTCCGAGGTCCCTTAGTGGGTCCCTTCCTCAACGCATGGTTTTACCAGGCGTTATGGATGGGACCAGTTAAAGGACTTCAGAGCTAATAGCGGTACCGCAAATTGCGGTACCGTTATTAGCTCCATCCCCATTCCCATTGAGCCTTATGGGGGCTCGAATGGGAATGTGGAATGGTTCCCTGAATGGGGTCTTACCGGGTCCTCCAAGTTTGGAATGACCCGGTAAGTCCCTATTTTGGGAACCCGGACCCGGAATGCGGTAAGGGGTAGCCATGGTGCTAATAGCACCATGGCTACCTCCTACTGCGTAATGAGGCCCATTTTGACAGATAGTTTTTGGGCCAATGGTAATTTTTAGCATGCATCTACCTATAGTTATATTCCCTGAGTCCGACTCATCTAAACCAAAGACGTGTTGATTTGTAATTCTGAATTTCAGCATCTCCTCCCTTTTCATCATTCGCTGGAATAGTTTCTCATTAATAAAACTCCTTTCCTGTTCAAATGCTAACGTGGCTTTTATCATTTCAGAATAATCATCTAGACCAATATGGATCCATAGCTGCTCATCTCCCATGTGTATTTCAGAAAGGGTTGTAATATGATTCCCATGGTTATTTCAGGGATAACATTCTGCTTGCACTTCTCTTCTTTTAAGTAAAAGCGCAATGTATTTTCATCCATTTCAGTTTGCCATTTTTTCCTAGCATCCAAATAAATCTCCATGGAGTGTTTCTCTTTTTCACTTTGCATTTCATCCTGGCACATTACGATAACAGTGACACTAGGCACACAGCCATTTTGAAGATACACCTCCACTGCATCATTTGATTTAGCAACGGTATGACATTCATTTACTCGTTTGTTATGTGACTTATGTGACCACAGAACTCCATTTACCCCATCAATGAGGGGCGATCTGTTCCCATCAAGAATGGGATTTCACTGATAGATGTGATCAATACTTCCTGCCTCATCCTGTGTTTTCCTATCTTTATGTCAACCTCAGTGACAACTTCGATAGGTATCTCCACACCATTGAAATTATGTACAGAGCCTGCATTTTGTTTCACCTTGATGTGATTTTGTGGGGCTCTCCCTTCATTGACACTTTTTACCACCTCTTCGGACATGATCATGGCCTGTGCACCTGTGTCAATCATTGCAAACGTATTGCACTTCTCTTCCACAATAATGGGGGCATAATACCTGTCCTCAACTTCTTCCAATACACACAGAAAGTGTGAATTTCTGCTGATTTCAGGACTCACTTTTCTCAGTCCTTTCTCACTTTTTGCCAAGCACAGAGGCAAGTCAAATGATATTTTTCCCTCCTTTTTGCCCATCTCAACTCTGGAATCTTTGTCTGTCTTGCCACGTTAAGAAGTCATCTGGAGTGTAGCCACTGTTCGCCCCTATATTCGGGGACCATCAGTGTTCACACTGCAGTTCTTTAACTGAACATGCTCATAAACATCACATGGTAACTTGTCATTTTCAGACTCTGAGCATCTATCTGCAGCTGGCACAGCATCAGTCCTTTTAATCTCTTTAAATATGTGTAGCTCGAAGTACTCTTCAGACAACTGGCCTGTGCTCTCCTTTTGAGAACTCATTTTTTCTGTCTGCATCTCATCATCATTTTGACTTTCAAGGGAAGGTGTTTTAACAACTAATCCTACCCCATTATCAGGTGTTTTATCATGGCATGTGACATCTTTTTTGAGTCTGTCTCTCTGCTCTTTTGGAATTTCTTGTTTATTTTCTCCTTTCTCATTTTTATTTGCACACACCTCGATAGTTTCATTCAACACTAAATTAAACCAAACTTCCTTTTTATGTGTGTTTGCATCCCCTGTCTCATTCTCATTTGCGGTCAGCTTCATGTTTAAATCAGCAAGCAATTCAGGGCTGTTACACAAAACTGGTTCATGGGATTCTGTACCTTTATCATCGCAGGGGCTAGTGGTTAGTCACTTATTGTCAGAACGCATAAGATCACTCCTTTAACATTCTGCACCCTCACTTTGTGACTGCTTTTGAACTGCACAGAGTTTTCCTATTTGCTCAGACACCGTTTTAACTTGGGCCTCAAGACATTGAAATCTGTCTATTTCTCTGGAATCCTCTCTTTGCTGCCTAGGCCAGTACTGGATACTTTCACCCTGGTTGAATCTGTTCTGGCATCTCAGGAGACTGATTTCTATTTGAATTGTTTTTGAACTCTTGATTCATGGGAGGTGGGGAATGTGGTGTGACCATTCTTTGGTTGTGATCCACAGGTGATTGATTACAGTAGTGCAGGGCATAGTTCATGTTTTGTCTTTCACTTTGTGGGAACTGTCCCCTATGCTGATTTCCATTTTCAATGAACCGTTCCACATATCGAGGCCTGTCCTGATTGCCATATATTGTATATAGTGTTGGGGTCAAATCTGCTCTGTGCCCCCAATGTCTGGTATGGACGATTGTTTCTTTGATCTTGATTTTGTCTTTGATTGTTATTTATTGCTATTTATACCTGACATATCAGGCCGTTATCCCACCTTAGGTCTGTCTCCCATATACCTAGGACTAATGTAACTCTCTCTATTGCTTAGATCATGTGACTGAAACATTGGTGTTTGGGATGGCAATCTCTGTGGTGCTCTTCTCCGATCAGATGTCATATTTTTTCTGACCTGACTTTGAGCTGATTCAAGTGGCAATTTTGCAGATCTTATCTCCATTAACGTTGGCGAGGAGTCTTTAGATCTTGATTTAGTCTCTTTAATTCTATCACCCTTTCTGCTCTGACAGCATATGACTTCATATAGTTTAGTGCCTTGTTCTACAATCCATTCCAGTGACTTCTCGCGATCAAACTCACAAATTAACTGTGATATAATGTTTTTTGCAAGCTATAAAAGTAGGCAGTCATAGCAGTCTCTGCAGCCAACGCTACCACTCCTGAGACCCAGCACTGAGTCTTTTCACTGTGTCCAGCAAAAGGGGAAGGTACTTAACCCCCATCCAGGCCGCGGAGCAGCCACAGAGCCATCGCAGAGTCATAGCAGTCTCTGCAGTCTATGGCAGCGACAGCGAGATGCCGAGCCCTGGAGGGCGAGGGCGAGGGAAGAAGCACTAGACACAAGAGAACTCACCTAACAGGCCTTGCGGGGGAAAGCATGGAGGAGATCAGGCATCCAGCAATGCCCTTGCCCATGGACCCTCAAGCGGCTACCCAAAGCCATCCCATTAGTGAATTACACACAGATCTGCAAGAACAACACAACCCACTACAGTCGCATATGGAAAACGTTGGTGAGCCTGAAGTCGAACTCCTGACCTTCGCTGGGGACCTGAGAACAACTCCTTCAGAAGTCCCAGCGCACAACTCCCCACGCAGGACGGCAGGAATGGCAGGAGGCTCCACAGAAAACGAAGCGCCACCAGTGTTATCAACAGTTCTGAACAAACAACCAAAAAAGTCGGAAGAGACAAAGCAATCTCTATGTGCGGCAGCCGCTACTGACGAAACAACTCATGCGCCACCAGAGATTACATCAGGTACTCCCCCAACAGATCTGACACTCACGACCCTTAATGCCGAGAAACCATGGCGCCAAGCAACCTTACCTCATGGGACGAGGCAGGGGCTTCATTAGAGGTGTCTGCGGCGCCAGCCCTGCTCCTTTTGGAGGCGCACCCTGATCGCCAACCTCGTTTCGCCTCCCGGCGGGGCCCCCCGCCGTCCCTGCTTTCGCCCTCGGATCCGCTGTCCACGACACGGAAGGAACGGTCCCTGCCTCAGGGCGTCTCTCCTCCGCTGAGCGGCCCGGAGGCGTGGCTGCAGATGGGCGGGGAAGGGCCTCCGCTTTGAGTGACATCTTGACCCTAACATTGGGCACGGGTGGCCTGAACCCCTACACTGCTTCAGAAGTGGGGGACTCGACTAACAAGGAGGAAAGAACTCCATTGGGACAACATCCAACGCTGAAAACAGTGGGCAACAGTCAGAAAATGACCACCCGAAAGACAATACGGTCTAAGGTACCGTATAGAAGAACAATTAAAAACCAACAAAAATTGAACGTTACCAAACCACTCACATCTATGACTACGCTCAAAGAATACTTTGGTCGGAAAGGGCACCAAGGGGGAGCTACCCACCAAGATATCACTGATGCAGAGCTACTGGCTATTGTAGAAGACACTGCAATGCACCTAACAGGCCTAAACAGTCCTCTCACACTCTCCCTAACCAAAGAAGCTCCTTTACTCCAAAACAATTTTGATGCAGTGTCAAATCCAACTAGCACAAAAGTCCCATCCGAGTCACCAAGTCAACCGCAGGCAACAGAGAATGAGCTTAATAAAACGCTCACCACCATCCCAACAGAGCCTAAATCTCACCTAGAGAGTCACCAAATGCCCCCTTTACCTCTACTGAGCGTTGCAGCCGGCAATGGCTCAGCTCCAGCCGCAAGATCATCAGAACTCAGGCACTCCCCAAAGGGCCCAAGAAATCTAGAGGAACCCAATGGAGAAGAGAGGGCCCATAGAGAGACAGATAGCTATCAATACGCCCGCGAAGAGGCAGACACATCAGCCATGCACGGCCTCCAGCCCACCAGCATCTGAAACTATTGAAAGGAGAAAAAGCGCTGACAAAGCAATGCCCACAAGTAACAGAGATTCAAACGCACACACTCCAATGGCAATCAGACGGCTGAGCGAGATTTCCAGCAAACTGGCCCAGGATTCTCCCCAAAAGAAAACAGATCCTATGGCCATCCTTTCCACAGTGACAATCGCCTTGGCACCATTCGGAAAACTGTACAAATCCCTCAATGACTCACTGAAAGACCAAAACACGTTGATAGCCTTTATGCATACTAAGCTTATTTACTTAGAGGGATTTGTGATGGCCAACTTAAGAAACCCTCAGCGGGAGATGCAAACCACTAGAGACCAAGAGCTAAACACAGTGAAACCAAGCACGGAACCTAACCCCAGAGACTATGAGTCCAAGGTACACAATCCCAACACACCCAAACGGAGGCCTCAGTGGTCCCAACTCTAAGTCCTACATCCAAAGCAGTAAATTCCGCCACACCGTGTGCACCAGGGCGCACCAGCAGACCCCAAGCTGAAGACCCACATTCAGTTATCGTCTCGTTACCCACGACCCCACAGACTGGTCAACCAGGTGGAAATCGGTCAAACCCTAGTAAAAAAAAAAGAACAGGAGAAGCCACACAAAAAGAGAACGCAAGTCCAAAACAGAAATCCTCTTCAGCAATTTTCACTTTCACGGCTGATCACATTTTCCCCACATTTGACATCTTTTCTCATAGGGGCTCAACTCTAAAGGACTCCAAGAAGAAAGCACCCTTAAGTCAAAACACTGCACCCAATGACCAAAGGAAGACACCATCTGCAAGGAGAAGACCGACCAATGTGAAACCTAATAACACTCAAAAGAACTCTGTATCAAGTCACAATAACACCACGCGGAAGAACCCCCCCCTTCTTCAGGTTATTGGTGATCAAGAAGACGAGGAGTTATCAGTATGGGAACACTCATAGGACTCAATTGACTTAATGAACCTGAGTCTTTATACAGTTGAAGTCTCCAAATCAGAGATCCCTGAAGCCCCGCAACAAAAAAGGACAAAACTGGAACTGGTGGACCCACACCTGGTGCGAAACGGAAAGAAGAGGGTGCTATTCCTAAACACCCAGCACTCGCCTCACTCACCTTAGACACAGGTCAAGGAAATCAAGACCAAAAGCACCCGAGGAGGCCCAGAGTCGACAAATCCCAAAGGCCTAAAGCAGAGACACTCCTCGTCAGTATGAGACCAGTCCCCAACTAAGCTCCACATTAAGGAAAACAACTCGACTGACGCAGCACGAAGCAACAAATTAGAAAAAGACGAAGAGATCCACCATCACTCAATTGGACGGAAGGACTCCAGACGCCCTCCCACCAAATCAAAACTGCAGTACAGGTCACGGGTCCATGACTCCAAAGGGTTTCCTAGTCCTCGCTCCCAGAAACAAAACTCCCGGCTTGCTCACCAAAACAACAGTTGCAAACCCATACCTACCCGAACATTCAAGCTGCAAAGACGCCAGGAATAGCGGGACTATTGGACCCTGAACTACAGGGCAATCTCAAACATCTTCAAGCAAGTCAAATCCCTCCAATCTTCCTCGTCAAACATCATTGACATACTGGAACCCAATCCTAATGGAAGAAAGGACGGCTCCTATTTACACATTAACTTGACCAAAGCGCAAAAACTTCTCTGAAGCGCGAAAGACGATCTAAGTAATCTTGGACTAGATCTTAGTTTGGCAATGAAAGAGTTGCCAAACGACACCGATAAGGTGGGAGACTGTTCCCCGAAGTCCCCGATCACCACCGCGAGGAAGAAACATGAGAGGTCTTCTCGACCCGCCGTTGCCAGGCCAGAGTAGCTCCCCCTTAAGGCAACCACGCAGACCCCTCGAGAGACCAAATTCACTTTGGGAAGAAAAAGGGAAAAGCGCAGTAAAAGGAACCTGGACCAACAACGCTCAGCCTCCGCTACAAGATCAGAAAAAAGAAAAGCAATGTCGCTGTTTGCAGAGACAACACCAGAAAGAAAGAAGTGTGGAGAAACTCGACCGCATAAGACAATGCAACACGACTGAAAGCATCTGGGCCCCCAAAGGTGAAAAAAGGTAGAACATCAGGGAGAACAGGAATTAAATCTCAAACGGAAAAAACAGCGATTGGTTCAAGACACAAGTGGACAAGCTTAGAACCAAAAAGCCATCACTCAAGGAAAAACAAATCCGGGGTACACGACAACTCCCCGGGGTTCTGACACCACACCTACACTGTTACTGGCCTCTTGGAATACAAGGGGCTTCTCCCACTTGACTACAAAATCCGACGTCCACCTATCTAACTTTGACGCACTATGTTTACAAGAGACTTGGCTCATTGGAAAACCCTCTCTGGACGGATTCGAGCTGGCCCACTCCCCTGCCCACAAGGACCCCAAAGGAAGACTGCGCTCGGGATTAATAACAGCGATAAAATCAGGCAGCACGCTGACTTTGACAAAAGTTATCAAAGGTACCAAATTCATCTTGGCATCCATCATCGGCTGGTCCACCCCCTTTCCAAGTACCAAGAGAAAGTCCCAAGAGAAGATCTTACTCTTAAACATCTACTGGAACCCCCTGCGAATACCAAACAAGAGAATCTTGATGGAGCTGGAATCGACAATCGACTCGGCTTTAATTGAGGAAGACATCAGACACATAATGATCTCAGGGGATTTGAATGCCGATTTACTTACTCGTCAGGCAATTCCGGGACGCTGGGCCGCATTGTGGTCAAATGAATGGAATCAAGAGATCTGCACAACTTGCATCTTATAACCGATACAAAGCTCAGTCACACTCCAACTTGGGAGAGAAACGAGGAAGGGGCAGCTATAGATCACATCTACGTGTCCAGAAGCCTGCTGAAATACTTCATCTGTTTCAAAGTGACAAGGACAGCCCACAGTGACCACCACCTACTGTCCTACGAGTGGCACACAAGCAGTGTGGAAAAAGGGGTAATGAACACCACCTTGGATGTTAATGCCTACGGCACCCGCCTTTACCTCCCGGATTCCGCAATCAATGCACTGACGCAAGACTACATAGCGCGCACGATTCAGAACAGCACACGCTCCAGGAACATTGCAGATTATTCTGCAGCCCTGGCAGTTTTCAAAAGCACTGCAAAGAAATCCTCAAACTGTCTAATTCCGACAGTTCATGTCTTTAATAGACAACTGGTGGAGAGAAGGAAGTACATTAGAAAATTAAAAAGAGAAGCAAACAAATCAGGTTCCAAGACAAAAGGAGAGGAATTAACAAAAGCAGTCAAACAGTACCAATCCTGGTTGAGAGCCACCAAACACCAGAGAAATCAACACGACGCAGAAAGGATGCTGCAAACAATCTGCAGCAAGAAAATGAGGGACTTCTGGTCTTTAGTCAACGCCAAAGCAAAAGGAGACAACCAGCTACTAACTCACGCAGTGGGAGAACCGAGGTGGATTAAACACTTTGAGCAACTATACAGAACTCCCAAGAATCCTCCGGCACCCGCTCAACCAGCAATAAATGCCGAATGGCAGATTCCTACGGATTGAGAAACCATCATTAGCAAACAAAAACTTAACGGCTCGCGTGCGGCGGGCCGGATGGCATTACCAACTTTGACCTAAAACAAAGGGCCGAAAGCTGGGCAAAGTTTGTCGGGGAAGTATTTAAAAACTGCAATACATCGGCGTCCATTCCACCGTCCTGGAAGAAGGCCATAGTCGTACCGATCTTTAAAAAAGGTTCTAGAGATGACCCAAGCCACTATCGACCTATAGCCTTATTAGATTCAATGGGGAAACTTTTTGCATCATTCATCCTGCAAAGTTTCCAAGGCTGGACAGCTACTGCTAAAATGATCGACCCACTGCAAGCAGGTTTTGTTAAAACCTAGGCACGACAACCAATATTTTGGCCGTGTGCATCTTGAAGGCTAAAGTAATAGAGGGCCATCCCAAAATCTACATGGCCTTCATTGACCTGACTCAGACCTTCGACTGTGTGGACAGGACACTTCTATGGATAAAACTGGACAACTATCACTGAATCCCATCAAGTTCCCATCAAGGAACTGTAAAGCAGAACATTGATCTGTGTACGACTGAACCAGCGAGGCCTATTGTCATCCTGGATATCAACCGATCGAGGAGTGAAGCAAGGATGCCCCCTCACCTTGGCACTCTATAATGCAAATATAGCAGACTACAAAGAGCAGGAGATCAAAGTTTGCACTTTTCCACCAAGGCTGGGAGAAGAGAAAATATCAAGGCTGCTATACGCAGACGATATTATCTTGATGGACCAAACGCTGATTGGTCTTCAAAGACAACTCACGAACCTCGACACCTACCTGCAAGCTAATCACCTACAGATGAACCAAGTAAAAACCAAAATTTTGATTTTGGAAAAAGAGAGAATTTCTCCTGGACGGTACGAGATGAGAATCTGGAGATCGTGAATTAATTTAGGTACCTTGGAGTAACACTAAACAAAAATTTCAAAGACATCCCGATGTGTGAACCTCTTCTGAAAAAAGTACGTCTTCTGATAACACAGACCAAATTCCTATCCAACAAGTATGGACGTTTCTCCCTGTCTCCTGTCCTGACATTCTACAGGATGAAAGTCGTCCCTATAATAACGTACGGTGCAGAAGCAATGCCTTACATCTCGGCAACCTTCTGGCAGAAAGTAGAAGGCCTATATTGGTGTTGATTAGGAGAGAACTAACACTCCAATCACTAAGTTCCATCGTAATCCGGAACAAGCTCCTGCTCTACAGGAAGACGTTCTTACCGCATCCACCATTGATATTGAAGGTAATAGAGCAAGAAACTAGGGCTGGAACATGCAAGATGCTTCTACACTAGGCAGTGAAAAACAAACAACAATTAGACTAGGCAGGATGCTCCAAAGAGGATCTCATCTCCAATCCAGGAAAAGTAAAGAGGCGTGTGATGGAGAGAGACTGGATCCAAACCTTGGACGAAGCACAAGCTGTAAAACTCATAAAGGAGGGACCTGATAACCCGGCAAAAGTAAACGGAACTAGATCCAACTTGCTAAAATGCCCATCAAGGAAGCTCTGCGAAAACTTTATGCGGGTTCGATTGAAAATCCTATATACAAAGGAAATATTGGCTAGACGAAAACAAGTAAACACCAGCCTCTGTCGATTCTGCACTCAACCGGATATGATCGAAACACTTAAGCACTTGCTACTAAGATGCAGAGGGGTAGATGCGGCACGCACCCTTCATCTGGGCCGCCTATTTAGCAATGCTTACTGTTTTGACGAAGAGGAAAGATGGAATAATCTGATGAGTGGAGAAAACATCAGATGGACTACAGCCATGGTGGGCTTCTTTGAAAGCCTAGGCATGATGAAACGCCCAGAACCTAAAATAAATCTACAATCTGAGGGGAATAAATTCTTCCCCTAGTCGGCGGAGGCTGGTGCGATCAGGCCTTACTGTGAAAACTTTGGACCGAGAGACTGATCCTCAACAAGGAATCTTGTAAAAATTGTTTCCTTGTTTTAACAATTGAATCAAGTAATACATTTGTTTTTTAAAAAGTAGGCAGTCCTAAACTTAGTCGAATTAGGACTAAAAGATAGATCAGAGCGAGAGAATGCTCTTTTTAATTCTTGGAGAAATTCGCAAGGTGACACATTTGGCTTTGGTGTCATGGTATATGCGCATCCTGCAGTGACTGATATGGTGAAAAATGATGTCTAACTTCTTTTTCAAATTCTGCCCATGACATACTTTCTTGTTCATTCAAACCCCTGATAATGCTTGCAGTAGCAGCATCAAGAGTTTAATGAGAGTACTGCCTATATTGTTCCCTGGGTATTTATAGGGCTTTAAATATATCATGCACTGTTTCCAAGTGGTCCTCTAGGCAACACTCACCTCCCTTTTTCAATGGCTTAATCAAGGCCTTGATTAATTTCATTTTTTTGATAGGACAACTTGGCATTATATTTGGAATTGCATTGTTCTGTTGTTCATTCCTTTTCTCAGGTGTATGGGACTTGTCGCAACCACCAGTGGGTGAGTCAACCCCCCCCAAATGTGTTACAACCAGGTCCAGCCACCGGTATAGCTACTGGGACATTACTCCTTGTGTAGATATGGGGTTAACCTCAATCCCATTGAAAGTGGTGCCGTGTTGCTTTTCTTGAGATTTAAAATTACATATTTGCTGTTCCAAATCTTTGCACTTTTTATGGAGCCTGTCTGCCTCCTGACACAGATAAGTATTTTCATCACCCATCGTATTAATCACACACTGCATTTCACATATTTGCATTTGGCATTGATTAAATTCCATGTCCCTTTTGTCCTTTTCCTGGAACATTTTAGCTATCTCTTGTGCAATAGCTTGGAGCTCACTTTCCTTCTCTATGTTGTCACTTTGGAAGTTGCATCTCTAAGATAACATCCTCTTTATCTTGCCTAATGTCACTTACCCAACCCTTTCAGGTGTTTTAGTTCTTGCTCGCTGTCTTCAAATTGTTTCCTTTTCTGAGACAGTTGTTTTTCTAATTCTTTGCATTTAGATTGCATTTCTTTCTGACATAACTCTAATTCCGATTTTAGATTTTTCTCCTGCTCATCAGCTTCATCTAATTTGATTTGTAATCTGCTAATTATCTCAGCATCATTTTCCTGCATCCGTAAAGATCGATTCAAAATGAACCAGATTTTGACACAGAGCCCTATGAAGCAGTCTTTTTCAGCATTTTTGTCAGTAACTCTAAATAATCTCAAAAGACATACCAGAATTATACTGCCCTCTTCAAAGATATTATTCAGTGGTTCTTTCTGCACTTCTCCACAAATGCGGTCACGCCAGAGTGTGGCATTATCTGATGACCACACCCCATGCGCATATAACTTTGCCTCTAGGTATTTTACCAGTTCAGGAAGTGTGGCTTCAATTTGAGACATATTGATACAGTATGCAGCGCTACACTAATCTCACAGAATTAGTTCCCTTTAAATGCACGAATGGCTGTGTGGAACACACTTGCGACACCCAGTAGCTGCTTTTCAGTCCGTTCCCACAGGGCCAACGCACCAAAATTATTCATGTAAGGGGTTTTGTCTTTGGGCTATTACATAACTTGGCAGTATTTTAGTATCGTGGTATTCTGGCGGTAAATTGGCACCATCTTATTATGGTGCCAAATTAGTGGTGAGCATATGCATAAAACTGGGTTTATGGTCATTGCATCAAATTCCTTGCATCGACATGCATTTGCATCAAATTTTTTCCATCTAAAAAACTTGCATCAAATTATTTTTTTCCATTTTTTAAAATTTATTTTTGTATTTATGTTTTTTACCCTTTATAATGCACCTAAACAAAAATTAACCCTTTACCCCCCAAAAATATGCATTTGATGGACATTTTTGATATGGAAAAATTCTGATGGAATGGCATTAGATGCAATGGCATTAGATGCAATGACCAGATACCATAAAACTGCCCTACATGCTAAGACAAACCATCCCTGTTTTATAACTATGCCCTATACTAGGGTTGACTTTAGGCATTCACCCAGGCTTAGCACATTTAGAAGGAACCCAGTAATGTCATAAATGATGTATAAATTGTGCATGGATTGTGCAGAAACTGTGCTAATGCCTTATCTACGACATTATATTATGCACTTGAAGGGCCCCGTTCAGCCCCAGCATGCATGGCTGAATGCACTCATACAACACACCAACTTTCTAGCTTGCCTATATATATTTTCCCTTTTTGTTTCTTACTTTACTACAGTGGTGCAAGCACTAGAGTGCCTCTTGATTATCTTCCCCACCTACATAGTGATCATCAGACACATGAGAAGAGAAGAAAAAAAACTGGCGACACCAATTTTTCTTTTGTTATTGCAATTATTATTTGTTACCCAGATACATTTAAAAAGAAACAAAAACATTACATTTCATGATAACACAGTTATGTACTCTTAGCAAAGCCTCGACTCTGTTATCTAAAAGGCAAAAATACACATGCACTGCTGAAAATTACCTTTTGTTAATTCACAGTGTGCGATATAAAATAACGGACCACTTTGATTGTGTTGTGCCCTACTGTCATTAACAGACCATGCATTCTAGCTCATATTGTGTTTCTTGAATATCATGCCCTATATCACTAGGTGCATCCCTGGCTTCAACTAGCCACCCACATTCTACATTACGTCACCCTAGCCAGACATCCTAGCGAAGTAAGGAAGTAAATTGTACCAGTTAACCACACCAACTACCATGTGCAGAAACCTGACCTCCCTGACCCTCCTAGCTAGAATCATGGCCTTTGCTACCTACAGCACTCGTCCCCCCACAGACAGAAACCTGAGACTCAGGGCAAGACTACCTTGCATATACCAACCCAAAAGAAACAGTACAAACAATACTGCTAGATCCCCATCTATACAGACACACATGGTTAAGCAAACCCAAGCTACGACACCTTTAACTCCAACCACAACTCCTACTCACCTTCACAAAAAGAAACGCCGGAGTCAAAATAAGCACGCAGATAAATTTGCAAGCCATCCTATTCCTAAGAATACCCTATCACTTACTGGATCCCTTATCAATGCCAGATCCATGGTAGCCCATGCAACTGAAATTGCTGACATACTAAACAACAGTAGCATTGACTTCCTTGCCGTAACAGAAACCTGGCTTCATGAGGCAGCAGGACCTGCACTGAGGTTAGCCGTACCTGACAATTACCAGATCCATAGAGTAGACAGACCCAATGCTAAAGGTGGTGGCCTAGCAATTATCGCGAAAACCACTTTGCCTATTAGACTCACCACCTCACCTCCCTGTGCTTCCTGCGAAGTACTCTCAGCAAAATTGCAACTTTCCAATAACTGCACGCTAACCATTCACCTGATCTACAGGCCCCCAGGTCCCTTGGGAACCTTTGAAGATGACCATACCACCCTCATAGCAAACAATACCCAAAATCATTCGCAAACGCTGTTGCTGGGCGACTTTAACATCGGCTTCAATGAGCCAGACAACTCACCTTCACAAAAAGAAACGCCGGAGTCAAAATAAGCACGCAGATAAATTTGCAAGCCATCCTATTCCTAAGAATACCCTATCACTTACTGGATCCCTTATCAATGCCAGATCCATGGTAGCCCATGCAACTGAAATTGCTGACATACTAAACAACAGTAGCATTGACTTCCTTGCCGTAACAGAAACCTGGCTTCATGAGGCAGCAGGACCTGCACTGAGGTTAGCCGTACCTGACAATTACCAGATCCATAGAGTAGACAGACCCAATGCTAAAGGTGGTGGCCTAGCAATTATCGCGAAAACCACTTTGCCTATTAGACTCACCACCTCACCTCCCTGTGCTTCCTGCGAAGTACTCTCAGCAAAATTGCAACTTTCCAATAACTGCACGCTAACCATTCACCTGATCTACAGGCCCCCAGGTCCCTTGGGAACCTTTGAAGATGACCATACCACCCTCATAGCAAACAATACCCAAAATCATTCGCAAACGCTGTTGCTGGGCGACTTTAACATCGGCTTCAATGAGCCAGACAACACAAATGCCCTCCCTCTCTATAACAGCTATCCTAAATGACCAAGGCCTTACCCAAAAAGTCCTCTCCCCCACACATGCTAAAGGCAGAACCCTTGACTGGGTATCTGAACTTAACTGCAACATAGTCATTACTGACATCACCCCTCAACCATGGACTGACCACTACCTAATAAATTTCACTGCCACACTTGACCTCCCCAGCCCTAAAATTATGAAAATGATACCACCACTCCCCACCAGAAGTAAAAAAAGACATTACTTAAGAAAAACTCATCCCCCTCCTCCTGCCTACTATCAACGGCCTGAAGGACAACACTGACCCAGACATACTAGTAGACACCTTTAATAAAGCTATGTCTCATGCACTAGATACTATTGCACCTACAAAACTATGCAAAGCTAAGCAAGAAGCCCACCTCAATGCCTGGTTCACCCCCCAGCTTAAGGACCTTAGAAAGCAGAAACGAAAACTCCAAACTATCTGGCGCAATTCGCCTACCGACGACAACAAAGCTAAGCTCACCCAACTTACCAAACATTACAAGTCAGAAATTATCAATACAAAAAAAAACGTATTCAATGATAGAATTACCAATGCCAAATCTAATACCAAGGAACTTTTTGCCATCCTCCGGGAAATGGAATCCCCTATCCAACCAACTGACACGGTCCCCAAGGACAAGACATGGTGCACTAATATACAGAATGCCCTATCGAACAAAATCTCCACCCTCCAACTTAAAATAATTAATAAAAAAGACACCCTCTCTATTACCGATCAACAAGCGCCTCTAGTGACTGAACCCAATACTATCCCCCTTTTTAGCTTTAAACCTATCTCCATCATCGACACTGAAAAGGCTATCCTCTCACTGAAGCCCTCCAACTGTAAGGGCGACAGCTGCCCAGCTCAAATAATAAAGGACGCTGCCAGAGATTTAGCCCCATACATCTCGAAGCTCATTAACTCATCCTTCAAATCCTACACAGTGCCAGCTAACCTAAAAGAATCCTGGGTCCTCCCCCTTCTTAAAAAACAAACCCTCGATCCATCCATCCCGACCAACTATAGGCCTATCACCACGGTACCCTTCCTACTAAAAATTATCGATAGAGTAGCCTATCTCCAAATTCAAGATTATTTAGAAGCCAATCATCTACTAGGCTCGCGCCAATCGGGCTTCCGCCCCCTCCATGGAACTGAAACAGCCCTGATAGATCTTAAAACTAAAATGGAGGAATTCAAGGATAATGGGAAAACAGTGCAGTTACTTTTACTGGACTTGTCAGCAGCTTTTGATCTGGTGGATCATGCAGTCTTATGCAACCACCTCAAGCTCGCTGCCAATTTCACAGGAGAAGCTATAGCATGGGTCCAATCCTTTCTAGCCAACCGGACCTTGAGAGTGTTTTCCACCTCCACCTGTGCCGATCCCATCCAAATTACATGTGGAGTCCCACAGGGCTCCTGTGTCTCACCCACCATGTACAACATTTTCTCCAAGCCATTGTTCGACAAGTTGGACAGACTGGGCGTCACCTACACTAATTATGCAGATGACACCCAGATCCTCATACCCATTTCGGGCAACTATGGAGTGGACCTGGCTCTGGTGAATAAAATCTACATCCTCATTCAGGCATGGATGGCCACCCATGGCCTCTGCCTGAACGACGATAAAACTGAAATCTTGCTCCTCGGATCAGACCATAACCTATGTAAACTCACACCGGACTATGCCTCATTTAACATCGATAATAACACTATCAAGGTTATGCGAGAGGTTAAAACCCTAGGTTTTTACCTCAACTCAGCTCTCACCCTCAAAAAGCAAGTCAACTCCCTCGCCTCAACTACCACTTACACGTGTAAACTCATCCATGCTGCCAGACCCTTCCTGTCCAGCGCCAGCTGCCTCACCTTGGCCAATGCTCTTGTCATGTCCAGACTGGACTATTGCAACGCCTTATACTCAGGTGCAAATAAGTCGGTCACTGACAAACTCCAGAGATTAGAAAATAACGCTCTCAGAGCAGCTTTGAACATCCCACGCAGAGAGCATATCTCCAAACACCGGACCGAGGCCCACTGGCTAAAGATAAAGGACAGAATCCTCCTTAAAACCATTTCCCTCACTTCCAAATGCCTCAACAATCTAGCACCCCCCTACCTAGCGGAAATAATCAATTGGAGACCCTCTAACCGACTGACGAGATCTGCCAACACCTTCTTACTTGAAGTCCCTAGATTCAAGCTTACCACGGCGGGTGGATCTAGCTTCCCAGTTAGAGCTGCACAATCATGGAACACACTCCCTTCTGACCTTAGACGCCCTCTACCCTACACTAGATTTAGATCTTACGCCCTCAAATGGCTGCACAACAACGATATGTAACGATTTTCACCCTTACCTAGCGGAAAACGCTATACACCTGTTAAGACGATATTCTTATGCGCTTAACCCATCTTATCCTATATGTATTGTATCACCTTATATCATTTGTTTTAAGTGACCACTGTTTTTGTAATAGCCTGTGTCAGGCACTGTAACTAAGTTTCGAGTCTACTTGTATTGTTGCGCCCAGCTGCCCATGGGCTTGGAGAGCATTACCAAATAAACAAACAAACAAACAAACAAGCAATGTCTCAGTTGAAAATGATGACCTATTCTCGTCTAAACAGTCACAGAAATAATCTACTTTCATTCCACGCTCTCCTCAATTTCACAAACACTTACATAGGATTTCAAAGTGTTTGTGTCTTATCTGCATGGCTCCTTTTTCACTCCTGCCAGTCTGCGATGAAATGTTCCAAGCCCTGCATAGTCACTGGCACTCTGAAAAGCTGACCTTGGATCCCCAGCAGACTTCAATACCAGGAATGCAGCCTCTGAATCCTCTTGGCAGCCGGCCGCAAACAGAATCCAGCAGAAGAGCCCCTACCCTTCAGTGCACCCCCTATTTATTTAACCTGCCTGTCAATCAAGACTGAAACTGCCTTCTTTCTGATGTGTCTCAGCAACTTCTAGGCTCCTGATCCCACTGTCCAATCACTCATGAGAGCGGGTATGTGTATCAACTCATTTCCTGCACAGACAAAGAAGCCTCAGAATGCAGAAAGACAGTCGGTTCATTTTTTCTTTACAGTGCATATTTCTTTTCCATGGAGCGAAAAGAGAGAGAAAAATAAGACAGAATTTCCATCCATGTTCACTGACATTGCATTCCAATGTTAATCAGGAGAACTAATTAGTTATTGGGGTGTCATTTAATAAGGGTAGTTAGTTAATCTGGGTTATTTTCACCAATGCAACCTTACACAGATGGCAATTCGCATAATTGTATGTGTATGCACCATGCACTTTGAATCTGCTGTTTTTCTGCAAACATTCTGCTTTGCCATAGTAGACCTAATTTACTGTTATAATAACTCAATGTGGCATTGCACCTGCTTTACATAATTTACTGTCTATTTTCTGCATTTACACTAACCCCACTGAAAGTGCTACCCTGTAATCCCATTTGCACCCATTTAACTGCCTGCTTTTATTGAAATCACTGTCAACTGCACTTATTTTGCTGGCTGCTTTTAAAATTACTGTCATAGATTCTTACACTTCCTCATGTAAAACTATAAAAACGTACTGAGAGGAGGAAGAGGCAACTGGGAGTAATGAGGACTAGTTGTGTTTACCACTCTAGTACTGGGACAAGGAAGAGGCATGCTGAGAGCACTAAAGGTGAGGCAGAGTTAATTGTAAACTTCCACCTGCAGCCTGTTAAGGGGCTGCATGTGTATAAAAAGTGCCATCAAATGAGAGTAAGGGAGGAAGCAAAGACCAGAGCATTGGCAGTGAATTTGCAGCAGCAGCTGAGAGGCCAAGAGACATGACAGGGAGCTACCTGTGTGGAGCTCACCTATGGTTCAGTGAAGAGTGTCCTGGGAGCTGGGGCAACGAACAAGACTAGAAACGGAAGCTGTGCTGGAAGGCTGCCCCTTTTTCTATTGCTCGAAGTGCTCTTTCTCCTGGGACCGGAAGCCAACCCAGGAGAGCCTAAGGAGCAGAAGGTGGGGCCCAAATGCAACAATCAGAAGGCCGGAAGATCTGCGCTGCAGGAACTTGCATTGGAAGCAACCAGTGAGTTTCTAAGCAAACAGAAACCTGGTATGCGAGTGATTGATCTTACGTGCAAGGTTAGTTTGTGTCGGAGTGGTCGCGTGAAGTAAGACACATTGTCGAAGGTCTCTGAATCGAATTCTTGCATACCAGCAATTAATAAGACTTGTTAATCCTTGAACGAAAGAGGATACTTTGTTATGGAGTGGTCACATGCATATGAAAACATGTTGTTGAGAGTGCTGGGCATATTTAAAGTAAAACTACAAAGGCATATTAGAATTAAGTGAATTGAAATTAACATGAAAACCTTTAAACCTTATTGAACATTGAACTGAAAATAAAGCTTAACAAACATATTGTACATTCTAAATACCGTACTGAAAGAAGATCATTACTTATGAAGATTCTAGAGAAATTAAACTTCATCATTTAAATAAATACACTGTAAGCCAATCCAAAGGTGAAGGAAACTTAATTTGCAAGCAACGTTCTTCTACATTGAATCTACAAATTAATTAAGTATTAAATCAAAGAAACCAATGTATATTGAACTTTAACCCATGATTTTGGTCGCCCTTGAACTG
Source organism: Ambystoma mexicanum (assembly GCF_040938575.1). Taxonomy (NCBI): domain Eukaryota; kingdom Metazoa; phylum Chordata; class Amphibia; order Caudata; family Ambystomatidae; genus Ambystoma; species Ambystoma mexicanum. The sequence goes on along the minus strand of NC_090933.1, from coordinate 494,110,834 downwards.
GCCTCACCAGTTCTGGTACTCGGATCTACTGCTATTATTAGACCGTCGATTGACAAAAGGCCATCTGTCCCAAGAGAAAGGGTTTATCCTCCACCTCTCCCTAAAATTGCTCAGCTTAAGTGCTTGGTTAATGAGGTTCTCCAGCATTGGATCTTTCATGGATTCACATGCTGTGAATATTTCCCCGTCGTCAGGCTGGGAAACCTCAGTAACTTTAACTTAGCATTTTCCTATGGAAAACTTCAACACATTAGTGTCCTATCGAAGTTCTTTTTGGGTGCTTTAGGCCATACCAATCGGACGTCTGATATAAATTGTCCCGCCCGTGGCTTCCCTACAGATTTCAACTGTCTCCAAACTGTTGGGATCACCTTCTGTTTCTTCGTGTTTTACATGTGCGTTTTGGTTTGTGGGCTAGGATGTCATTGGTAGCCCAGAAGAAGTCTCTCTTTCGGCCTTGTGGTACCTGCGGCCTGAAGAAGGTGTACGAAGGGGATGGTCATATGGACTGGCTTTACTGTCTCTACCCCCATCACTCGGCGAATGCCTGCAACATATGCCAGGGATTGTCACAGAAGACCTTGAAAGACCATAATCAAAGGCTCATATGCTGGCTTAATGAGGGCACTTACCCGGGTTCAGAGTTGAGTTCAGCCCAGGGGAGCCAGTTTTCAGGGTGAGTGGAAAAGGTCACGGAGCATTGCTGAGCGGCGTCAGTGGAACCCCCCGCTATAAAGCAACGGACAGCGTTGCCTGAGTCGGAGGTGGGGAAAGGCAGCAAGTCTTCGTCTAAGTTGCATCATTTGAAAGGAGGCGAGTGGCTCCTCGTTTTCCAAGCATGATTGGCCTGACAAGTCCAAGGGGTCTGGTGGTAGGCTCGAGAAGTCTACGGTTTTGGAGAAAGGACTGGCGAAGCCGAAGGAGTCTTCATCAAAGCACTCCTCATCCAGGGATCATCGCAAGTCTTCGTCCAGCCGGGAGTCTTCAAATCACTGTTCCGGTTCGTCTTCTAAAAAGTCTGGGTCTCCGGTGAAATCAAAGTCCAGGGAGGCTGTGGTTCCGATGACAAGCTTGTCGACGGATGTTCCTTCATCGACGGTGGTGATGCAATCTACGGTTCCGTCATTGACGGTGGTGTCATCGGCGCCGTCCATGACTTTGACGGACAGTCGTCCACTGCTGTTGTTGTTGTTGCAGATGGAGTCGGAAGCATTGTTGATGATGGGTGTGGCGTGGCAGTCCGCCGCCTTTGAGTCCATGCTTCCTGTGAATATTTTGCAGCAGGATCCAGCTATGTTTTCTGTTTCCTCTGGGATGGAGGAGGAACAGGATCCAGTTTAAACCTGTCGGCTCTGGGTCTGCAGAGTGCAAGGCTGTAGATGTCGAGTGAGGTGGGGGATGGGCCGCTCCTTTACCCGTTGGTTAATCAGCAATCCCTGCTGTCGTTGCAGGTGTTATCTACGCTAAAGTCTTTGTTGGAGCAACTGGATGTGACATTGCCTCCTCCTCCTCCGAGTCCGGCAGTGCTGGTGGTCAACGGTTTGCCTAGTGAGGCGCCTAGGAAGTCTCCTCCGGCACAGTTGCCATTGCTGGTGGGGTTATACCATCCACTGTCTCATCCTGAGGAGGGAGAGTTACCAGAATCGGACTCTGAGAGTGCTCCGCGGGACACCTTATCAACTTTGTCTTCGTCACCGATGAGGGATGACGCATGGGACACGGGCCCTGAGGTGGAGCAGCCCCGTAGTCCAGCACAACCATCTCCGCCGTATGATGTTGGGGCATTCAACGCCATGATGTCAAAGGCATGTCTGGTGTTTGGACTGGCACCTGAAGAGGAACATAAGGACTGCCTTCTCTCCGACCATATGGGAAAGCAAAGGAAGGCGGTCTTCTCGGTGCCGATTCTCGACCACGTGTTGCAGGAGGGCCTGTGTACAATGCACCACCCGTTTTCGGAACCAGCAGTGAAGGGTCGCCTTGAAAAGAAATGTAAGGCTCCTGAGTCTACCCCTAGATGTCTTGTGTAGCAGCTCACACCCGAGTCTGTGGTTTCGGCGGCTGCCAGCTGTAAGGCCAGAAGCCAACACAAATGTGTTACACTTCCGGACAGTGAGGCCAGAAAACAGAATGCCTTTGGAAAGAAGGTCTTGATGATGGGGTCTATGACTGTGAAGGCTGCAAATTCCTTGGCAATTATGGCCAGATCTGATCGAGAAATGTGGCATCGGCTAGCCCTGATTCTTGAACATCTTCCAGAGCAACACCGAAAGGAGGCAATGCTGTTGGTTTGAGAGGGGGAGGAGGCCTCCAAACATACAATATTGCTGTGGACCTGGCGGAGTCAAGTTTTAAGCAAATTAATAATGGGGTGGTGCTCCGACGACAGGCCTGGCTGAAGTGTACAGATTTTCGTCATGAGGTCCAGTATAAGGTAATTGATATGCCCTGTGATGGTGAACACTTGTTCGGGGAAACAATTGATGAGGCCCTGAAAGGAATGAAAGAAGATACAGAGACAGCAAAATACTTGGGTTCCTTGAAAAGTGGTCACTCTTTTCGCTCCTTTCAAGCTTTTCGTGCAGCCTCAGGAAATGCCCGGTTTGCCTCCTCCAGAGATCACAGTTACGGGCGCTCCTGCTACTCGTCTCAAGGCTATTGGCGATCAGTCCAGTCGGCTCAGAAGAGCAGGGACTTTCAAGCTCAATGAAAGAAACATTTGCACTCCATGGCGGCTAAGGGAAGGCAGTCAAAAGTTCAACAATGACTGCCATATGGACAATCTGCTGGGGGGAGGGTAGCAATCCATGTCGACAAGTGGCAACGGATAACATTAGATCGCTGGGTACTGGATACGGTATGTTTCAGCCCCTCGTTGGAGTTTCGGGGTCCTCCGGTCCCTATTCCGCCAGTGCATGGGGTGCAGCCGAATCTTCCAATCTTGCGGCAGGAGGTGGTACTCATGCTAGAGAAAGGGGCGATAGAACCAGTTACGGTCACAGAGCAGGGCCTGGGGTGTACTCCTGGTACTTCATCGTGAAAAACCCAATGGCAAGTGGAGGCCTATTCTAGATCTTTGGACGTTGAACAAGACTCTGCACCGCCTGAACTTCAAGATGCTTACCCTTCAAGATGTCATCCGCTCGGTGCAACCGGGCGAGTTCCTGGCGTCATTAGATCTGCAGGATGCCTATTTTCACATCCTTATGAGGCTGAAACACCGCAAGTTCCTGCGTGTTGTGGTCGGAGAAGATCACTATCAGTTTTGGGTCCTCCCGTTTGGCCTGAAATCTTCCCCCAGGACGTTCACGAAGTGTCTGGCCCCGGTGGCTGTCTTCCTCCAGAGGGAGGGTCATCATGTGTACCCCTACCTGGTCGATTGGTTGGTAAGGAGTTCATCGCGGGAACAGGAAGAGAGTCTCTCATGGCGACCATGGAACTTTTGCAACAGCTGGGATTCGCCGTCAACTTCGAAAAATTGTATTTAACGCCATCCGAGAATTGGTGTTTCTCGAGGCGCAGTTTCTTACCCTGGACAATCTGGTAAAACCTTCCAGTGAACGAGTGGAAAAGTTGCGGTGTAAGGCAGACGAGTGGAAAGGGGGCACAGTGCTCTCAGTCCGATGTTACATGTCACTGTTGGGGGCCATGGCGTTGTGTATCCTTCTCCTTCCCAATTGCTGCCTGTCATGAGGCCGGTTCAGGAAATCCTCACAGAGAGGTGGTCGCAAAGTCGAGGATTATGGTCGGACAAACTGTTGGTCGACGAGGGCTTGGTGGACGCCCTTCGGTGTTGGATGTGCATGACCAATCTTGTGAGGGGCATGCCCTTGCTGGAGCCGGAGTTTCAATTCACGATCATGGCAGACGCTTCCCAGATAGGGTGGGGGGCACACCTCGACGAGTCACAGGTGCAGGCCTATGGTCTCAGGTGAAGACTGCGTTGCATATCAATGTGCTAGAGTTGAAGGCAGTGCACTGTGCCCTGAAGTCATTTCTTTGCGCATCCATGGATCAGTGGTGAGGGTCTTAATGGACAATACCAGCACAATGTTCTGTTTAAGGAAACAGGGGGGCACGCATTCCAGAGTCCTTTCAAGGGAGGCTCAGGACGTTTGGCATTAGTCTCTAGCTCAAGGGATCAATATTGTTGCTTTCCATCTACCTGGGGTTCTGGATGTTAAGCGGATGCGCTCAGCAGGGATGCCAGTCAGCTGCATGAGTGGATGCTGAAGGCGCAGCAGGTAGCAAGAATCTTCCGGCGATGGGGGTTTCCTCCAATGGATTTGATTGCTATGAGGGAAAATAAGCAGTGTCTAGAGTTTGCCAGCAGAGGGGCTCATCCGGAGTCATTGGGGGAACTCGTTCTCATTCCTGTGGACAGGCCTCTTCGTGTATGCGCTTCCCCCATTCCCACTCATTCGGAGGACCATCCAGTGGATTCGGAAGTACCAGTGCAGGGTGATTTTGGTTGCTATGTTCTGGCCCAGGCAGACGTGGTTTTCAGATCTCCTTCATCTAGCAGTGGAAGAGCCGGTTCGGTTGGGTGCAGATCCGGATCTCCTGTCTCAGGACGACAGCAGAGTGTGGCATCATGATCCGGCATCCCTCAGCATGGCGGTGTGGCTCCTGATCACTCCGAGTTGGGTCATCTAGGGATTTCCAGGGAATGTCGACGGGTCTTGGAAGCAGTACGGGCCCCTTCTGCCAATGTCTCCTATGGCCGTAAACGGGTGAGATTCTGTACCTGGTGTGAGGGTTATCCTGAGATGCAGCCTATGGACGTCTCCGGGCTCAGGTTCTTCCGTAACACCTTGCACAAGGGGGCCAGTTGTTATCATCCATTAAGGTGCATTTGGCAGCTTTTTCTAGATTCACGAGAAGGCGCCATGCTGCTCCTCTGTTTAGTGATCGCTTGGTGAAGCAGTTCTGAACGGGCTATTTCGGAAATTTCCCCCGGTGAAGAGGTTTGCACCGGTGTGGAGCCTCAATGTAATTCTTTCGGCTTTGATGAAACCTTCTTTTGAACCCATATCAATGTCTTCTTTGAAGTTCCTCTCATCGAAGGTGGATTTTTTAGTGGCGATTACCTCGGCTAGGAGGGTGTCAGAGTTGCAGGCATTGGTCATTGACCCTCCTTATCTAAGGTTTATGAAGGACAAGGTTCTCCTGGCTACTAACCTGCACTTTATCCTGAAAGTGCCGTCAGCGTTTCACAAACTTGCCCCTATTGCCTTACCCTCGTTCTTTGCTAATGCATCCACCCCGGCAGAAAAGGCCCTGCATTCTCTGGATGTTAAGAGGGCTCTTAAGTTTTATCTGAATCATACACAGGGCTTCAGAAAGTCAAGGCAGCTTTTTGTGGTATTTGGGCCCTCCAACAAGGGGCAGACTTTTTCCAAGCAAGGACTTTCCTGTTGGGTTTCCTCCACAATTTTGTTTTGTCACACAAAAGCTGGCAGCAACATGTGGAAGATGTGCAGATGGGGCGTGAGGTCCTCCAAGGCCTGCTACCTTAAGGTAGGCCCCGCAGCTTTGGGGGTTTCTTCTATTTTGCTCTATCACTTGCTGGGTTTGTTGTCTCATGTATGTGATAAGATGTTATTTGTTGGTTTGCTTATGACACACCGCCACACAATGGTTGTACTTCTAACTTCTATGTAATATATTCACAGCTTGTGAATCCATGAAAGATCCAATGCTGGAGAAGGGAGTAGTTTCTTACCTGTAACTCCATTTCTCCAACATTGGTATCTTTCATGGATTCACATGCGCCCGCAAGCCACCCATGCAGGCAAAACTGTGTTCGGGATCCCTGCAATTTGCCGGTTAAAATCTGAAGGGATGCCTTGGGTGCGGGGCTATTTATATCAGACGTCCTATTGGTGTGGCCTAAAGCACCCAAAAAGAACGTCGATAGGACACGAAAGTGTCAAAGTTTTCCATAGGAAAACACTAAGTTAAAGTTACCGAGGTTTCCCAGCCTGACGACGGGGAAATATTCACAGCATGTGAATCCATGAAAGATACCAACGCTGGAAAAATGGAGTTACAGGTAAGAAACTACTCCCTGGGAGGCCACCAGGGGGCACACAGGCAATGGCTGCCTGATTTCCGCGCTCCGCCACCGGCCGGGTCTTAATCGGGATTGAGCCCCCCCTCAGACCCCCCCGAGGCGAAAGAACGGGTGGTAGAGCGGGGTGAACCCCTTGTGCCCCCGCGGAGCGAAACAGCGGGGTCGAGGGACCCAGGGAAAGCGGAGATTCAGGGCCGCGGATCCAAGGCCACGGGACCAGCAGCAGAGGTGCGTCAGAGGGCCCGGGCGGCGCGTAGCCGAAAGTAGGAGCCGAGGACCACCGCACTGGAGACAGGCAAGGGAGAGCCAACCTCCGACGCCGTGGCGACCGCCCATCCCCCGCGGCGCCAACGCAGAGTGAGAACCGGTGGGACCCACCCGGGGGTGAGGACCGCCGACGGAGAAGGCGGGCACCGCGTGAGAGACGCGCCCGACCCGGGGAGTGGAGTAGGAGAGGAGCATAGGCCCGAACAGGCCACGAAGAGGTGAGAGTCCCGGGGCGGACTCAGGGACCCCAGGTGGGGGTGGCGGACTGTCTACGGGGAGGTTGGCAGCCTCCCCGCACCCCCACCCACACAGTCAGTGGGGGGAAGCGCCCTCGCGGCCAACATCGCGAGCGGGCCGCACCAACGGCCAGGCTCCCCACCCGCGGTAAGGAAGACACAAGGGGCAAGGAAGGCCCGGAAGACGCCGGGTGTGAGGCCCCTGCCGGGGAACGGCGGGGTGAGTGCCCACCCTGAGGGGTCCCCAGGCACGGCAGGAGCAGGCGGGAGGAGAAAGAAGTGACGGATCCCCTCGGCCCCCCAGCCCCGCCACCGGAGAGGGCTCTGGGCCCAAGCAGCACGACATAAGGGCAAACAAGCCCCCCCCAAGGAGGACACAGAGGGCACAGAAGGCCCGGCGGTCACCGGGTGTGAGGCCCCCGCCCGAGACAGGCGGGGCGTGTGCCTGCCCTTCCACGAGCTCAGGTGATCCCGCGAGGTGACCCTCCAGGAGCCCCCCCAGCCCAAGTACAACCAACGGAGCGTCCAGGGGGAGACTGAATGGACTGGCAGAGTCTACAGAAATACCGCTACCGAGACCCAAGCCCACACGGAAGAGTCCCGGCCTGTGCCCGGGAGATGGCCCATTCAGAGGCCACTACCCACGCAACGGAGGCAATGGAGAGGGGCTTTGCATCCATATTACAAGAAATTAGAGACATGCGCTCCGACATAGCCCAGAAACTGGAGAAGATGGACCGACGGGTTGACAAAGTGGAGGACAGACTCCTGCAGGTTGAATCCAACCAATCCTCCTCAACAACCCTGGAGATAGAGACTAACATGAGGTTAGCAGCTCTGGAGAAGAAGGAGGAGGAGAGGTCCAGACAAATGGATGATTTCGAGAATAGAGAACGAAGAAACAACCTCAGGTTTTTTGGAGTTCCGGAGGCAGAGGGGGAAACGGAGAGAGAGCTTACCAGAATGGTGCGGAGCATAATAGCCCTCCTCTTCGACGAGGAGATGACCGCTGAGCTCACATTTGACCGGGTACACAGGGCGGGAGGACGAGCAGGGGGCCCTCGCTCGATCCTGGTCCGGTTCCACTACTACCTAGAGAAAACACGGGTTCTGGAAGCAGCCAGGAAGACTCAAGAGATAACGTACAATAATTCGCAGGTCTCCATCTTTCAGGACCTCTCTGCACACACTCTTTCCAAACGCAGGATGTGCCGCCCCCTCACACAGCTGCTGAAGGACAAGGGAGTACGATATAGATGGGGCTTTCCCTTCTCCCTGACTTTCGAATATCAGGGCCAACGGACGACGCTGATCACTGAGGAGGACATTAAAGGAGCCATCCAGGACTATGTGGTGGACCCGCCCCCCCGAAGGGAGCCATCAGGACCGGCGACGGGTGGAGCGGGCGGCCCGGGCCCGGCGAGCGAAAGGAGAAAGAAATCTGGGGCACGGAAATTTAGAAAAATGAACACACCCTCTCCAGCGAAAGAAGCAGAGCGAAATGACTCGGAGGGATGATTACCAAGGGGGTCCCAGCCAGCACTGGCGCGAAAGACCGGTCCCCCGGAACGTCCGGAGTTAGCAGACTAACTACAAGACAGTAACACGGGGACCGCCGAAAGGCAAGAACGATCCCAGAATCAGGCTGAACAGCAAGTACAAAAGGGGGCAATTATGGGAAAGAAATCGGGGGGGGGCTCACACGAAAGAGATTCCATAAGGATTGCCTGGCCGAAAGGGGCAGGCTGTTGGTCCGGCCAAAAAGCCAGTAATGGCGGAACTATCTGGCTGGACGCCGGGGGAGGGGGTGGGGGTTTATGACCAAGTTGGGGTTTGTTTGTTGGGGATAGGGTTAGAGGGGCTGTTGGGGGTTCATTTCAATAGTGTCCAACCGGTGAATCAAGGGGAGCGAAAAGGGAGAACCGATGCGAAATTGTTGACCAGTATGGCAGGAAACATTGACTATGGCTGACAGCCATCCGGCCCTGGGAGTGGGCACCCTGAACGTGAGGGGACTGAACACCCCCACAAAAAGATCTCTGATTTGTAGAGAGTTTAAGCGGGCGAAACTAGACCTACTGTTTGTCCAAGAGACACACTGGACTAGGGGGAAGGAGCCCAGGCTGCAGGGGAGTGGAATTGAGGAGGTTTATCACGCTTCCCACAGATCTAAAAAAAGGGGGGTGGCCATATTAATAGGAAGGAGCGTAGGGTTTGAGAAGGAGGCGATCTTGAAAGATCCTGAAGGCCGTTACCTGCTGATACGGGGCACCCTACAGGGGGCCTCCATCACCCTTGCGGTGGTGTACGGCCCGAACGAAAACCAGGCCCAATTCTGGGAGGAAACTAGGGACAAGCTCAGGCTATTCATGAAGGGCCCACTAGTGGTGGGAGGTGACTTTAACATGGTCCTGGATCCCACCTTAGATAGGAAGCGGATGGGCCCCCTCGACCCCAGGCCCGTAGAAGAGGCCATGGCACAGAGCTTCCGGAGAGTAAATGAGGACCTGGGCCTGATAGATACTATCCCGACCCCGAGGACAGGGATCCCCTCCTTCACTTACCACTCTGCTATACATAATTCATTCTCCAGGATAGATTACATCCTAACAGACGACAGTCTTTGCCCGTTTGTATCAGGCTTCAGGATAGACCCAGTCCCCTGGTCGGACCACGACATGGTCCGCATCAGCATCACAATAGGCTGGAATAGGGAAAGCAAAGGGCGCTGGAAATGTAATGACGCCCTGTTAAAGGATGAGGTCATTGCTCAGGAGGTCTTGGACTCCATAACAGAGTTCTTTGAGCTTAATGACAACGGAGAGGTGAACACGCACACGCTCTGGGACGCCTTCAAGTCAACCCTAAGAGGAGTCCTCATAAAGATAGGTGCCCTAAAGAAGAGGGAGAGATTGGCCCAGGAGAAAGCACTGCAAGAAAAGATAGCCAGGCTCCAGCCGGAGGGATCCCCGACCCAACCCCTAGACCGCGACCGGGTGGCAGCACTGGCGGACTATAGGCTCCAGCTTAAAAACCTCCTCCTACACAAAACGGAGAGGAGTCTTCAAATGGTTAAGCAAAAATATTATGAGAAAGGGGACAAGGCGGACAGGATCCTAGCCTGGAAGTTAAGGGAGGTACAGAAAAGCAGGAGGGTAAAGGAAGTGAGGGACACCCGGGGACTCTTGGGATGTGACTCTCCCCACATAGGAGAGGCTTTCCGGCAATACTATAGAACCCTCTATTCATCCGAATACGAAGGGGACGACACCCAGATAGAAAACTTCCTGGACTCCATACAGATCCCGTCCCTCTCCGGGGAAATGTCCGAGGGGTTGGAGGGCCCGATAACCGAGGATGAGGTGGACAAGGTGATTAGTGGGATGAAGGTGGGCACTACCCCGGGGGAGGACGGCTTTTCCGTCCTCTTCTACAAGAGATTTCGCTCCACTCTGGCCCCTTACCTTGCAAGGGTCTTCAATGCGGTGCTGGAGGGTGACATCCTCCCAGATTCTATGATGGGAGCTATTATAGCAGTCTTACCCAAAGAGGGAAGGGACCCAGCGGATTGCTCTTCCTATCGCCCCATATCACTATTAAACATTGACGTCAAGATCTTGGCCAAGGTGGTGGGGAGGAGGATGGAAGGTATCATGCCGAAACTAGTACACGGGGACAAGGTGGGCTTCATTAGAGGAAGGCAGGGGTCCGATAACATCCGCAAAACAATAGACCTCCTCCACTTCGCCCAATCATCGGACTTGGACGCCTGCGTCCTTTCCCTGGACTCCGAGAAGGCCTTTGACAGGGTGGAGTGGCGCTACATGGAGCTCCTCCTCCGGAGGATGGGTTTTGGTACTCACATTATGCTTTGGATATCCGCCCTCTATCAGGCCCCAACGGCAAGGGTACAGGTGAATGGGACATTGTCTGAATCATTCCCCCTCTCCCGCGGGACAAGGCAGGGATGCCCACTCTCTCCCCTGATATACGTCCTTACGATGGAGGCATTGGCAATAGCGGTCAGAGCCAGCCCAGATATTAGAGGTATCAAAAGGGGTGAGGTAGAATTTAAGCTCTCCCTATTTGCGGATGATGTCCTGGCCTACCTGGTGGACCCGGTTTCCTCACTCCCCCCCTTCCTGGCTCTGGTCTCTGCGTTTGGCCGCTTTTCAGGCCTAAAAATTAACACGGGGAAATCCGTCATGCTACCAATGAGGACAACAGACCCAGTGCTAGACCCCTTGGTTAGGTTTCACGGGATTAAGGTGGGTAAGGTTGCCATAAAATATCTGGGGGTACTTCTCACCAGGGATCTAGCGAATCTAGGAGCAGCTAATTATAACCCCATGATTGCGGTGATCACTTCAGACTTAAGGAGATGGGGGAAGATGATCCTCTCTTGGTACGGCCGAATGACCGCAATCAAAATGAACGTACTCCCTCGGCTCCTGTACCTCTTCACTGCACTCCCGACTAGGGTCCCAGCACAGAGCTTCAGAGATTTGCAGAACGGGGTACGAGACTTTGTATGGCAAGGGAAAACCCCAAGAACCGGAAGGGCTACGCTGACCCTGCCAAGGGAGGAGGGGGGATTTGGGCTACCGGATTTCCACCTATACTTCTGCGCGGCCCAACTGCGCGTCCTCCTGGAGCACATGAAGGAGGGGCTGGGAACGTACTGGTCCTACCTGGAAGACATGGACGCTCACCCCCTAAAGGTCAGAGACCTCCTATGGGCCCCACGCAAACGATCCCGAAACACTTAAAATCACACCCGACCCTGGGAGTCCTCTGGGACATCTGGAAAGAGGGCCCCAGCACCGCTCATCTTACCACATGGCCCTCTCCAATGTCCTCTCTATGGGGTCACCCTATCAACTTAGGAGGGCAGGGGTTCAGGAACTCTCAGACTTGGTCAGATAGGGGCCTGGAGTGGGCAGGACAGATGTTCAGAGAAGGCGAATTTCTGCCTTATGAGGACTTGAAAGCTGCCCTCGGACAGGAATCACTCTCAATCTTCGAGTACCTCCGCCTGAAGGGCATCCTTTGCGCCAAAGCATGGGGCCCAAACCTGAGTAGGCAGTTGACCCCTTTTGAGAAGCTGCTAGACTCTGCGACGTCCAGGAAGGGGGCAGTGTCCAGTGTGTATAAACTACTGAATACCTACAACTTCAAAGGAAGAAGGGGCTTCCGCCGGTTCTGGGACGACCTGGCGGGCGAGGAGATCTCCGAGGACGCCTGGGCCAAAATATTCAAGATAGCATTCCATGGAAACCTATTCACCTCGGACATGGAGCATAACTTTAAGATAATACAGGGGTGGCACAGAGACCCGGTAAAACTGTCCAAAATGTTCTCCGGGGTGTCCCCGAGGTGTCCGAGAGGTTGCTGTCAGACAGGATCTAGAAGCCACATGTGGTGGCACTGCCCGAAAGTACAGTCCTACTGGGAGTCGGTGAGGGGTTGGATAAAGGAAGTAACGGAGGATAGTCCGCCGCTAAACCCTTTAACGATGCTGCTGGGCCTCCCCCCGGAGGACACAGAGCTCCACCGATACCCAAGGATGTGGGAAACCATGCTGAGAGCGGGCAGGGTAGCCCTGGCCCAAAAATGGAAGAGTCCCGAACCCCCATCCAAGGAGGACTGGCTGAAAAAAGTAAAAAACATGTTCTTGATGGACAAATTAACCGCCATGGTGAATAATGACTCCAGCTCATTCCTTACAGACTGGTACGGGGTGCAGCAGTCCTGGGGATGGGATGTCCACTGAACTTAAGGGAAGGTGCTTCTCCAGAAAGGAACGGGTCTAGTCCAGCAAGACAGAAAGATACGGACTGGGTCCCCGCTTCCGGGGGTACGGAGGCGTTAAGCCAACCAGAGAAGCGGTCACAATTCGCACCGACCTCGAGGCTCAAGAGACGGAGCCACATAGGGAGTCTCCCAAAGACAAACAACCGGAATGGATACGGGGGGGGAGGGGCTTGGGGGGGGGGCTACCAAGGGAGTGGGGGGGGAGGGGTCATTCAGTTCTTTCTTTGTTGATTGTCACATAAAAAATGCAAATAAAAACTAAAGTTTTTAAAAAAAAAAGAAACTACTCCCTTCTAGTTTAGTCTCATGCGGGTATCTCTGGGACCAACATCCAGATTGTGTGTGGGCCGGAAGAATTCAACCAGGCACCATATAAAAGCAAGTGGATGCACTTCTGCTTCTGTCTGACAAACCCTGAGATGACGTCCATAAACAAGATTATTGGCCTCATTCCGAGTAGGGCGCAAAGGGATACCAGGCACCGTTAAGGACATTGGTGCCGGTAATCCCTTTGTGCCCTACTACAAGGTCCCTTAGCGGGTCCCGCTATGGGGGCCTGGTTTTACCAGGCGCTCTTAGCGGAGCCGCAAAGGGACCAGGGAGCTCCCTCCCCATTCCCATTGAGCCCTATGGGGGCTTAAATGGGAATGGGGATTACCTTTTTCAATGGGGACCTACTGGTCCCGCAAAGGTTGGACTACACCGGTAAGTCCCCATTGAACCATGTCAGAGTCGGTACCGGTATTGGAGGCAGCCATGGTGCTAATAGCACCATGGCTGCCTCCAATCTCAGAATGAGGCCCTATGTCTAATATGGCTTGTACAGGCATCAAGATTGACTCTGGCAAGTCTTTTGACTATTGCAGTCTACTTGAACAAGGGTTAGAATCTCTCATCTCTGGAGAGTCCATCGGGTGTCACTTTGGTGGGGTTCTCCAATGTTACAGCTCTGTAAGAAACCCTCTGTTTTAATGAGACTTGGGATTTGCTTCTGGATTTTTCTCTTATAAGGACAAATGTTGAGCCCTTGACTTCCTTCGATCTTGACCTTCCCTCCTGGAAGAACACCTTTCTGGCTGCACTCTTCTCTGCGAGAAGGAGGAACTAGTTGCAAGCCTATATGTAAGGAGCCTTACACAGTTTTCATGTCAATGTGATGGTTGTTAAGACAGTTCGGTCTTGCGTCCAACAAATTTGTCTTTGATTTATTTTTGAACCAGAATGATTCTACAGCCATAGCAACACCTCGCCTATGAGTACTGGCACTGTTCCCAAACCACGCAAATACAGGAGAGGCACTCACGTGGTGTGTCGATTTGGGGCAGCAACACCAGGTACCCAATTTTCCGGGGTGTGTCAAGCTGGCTCCTCGCACTACATTACACCACATCCAGTGAAGTCTGATCACGACGGACAACTTGGTGAAGACAGGTACCCACCATTAGCGGGACGCCGTAGCTGACACTATTTCCTTACTCCTTTCCCCCAGTTTCTCTTCTCACAAAGGTCGTCCTCAAGTTTGCAGAGAGCAGGGGGTTATCCATGATGTTGACTTCCCCCATTATGTCAATTCTGGTTCTCTGATCTCATGAAGTTTCATAGGGTCTTGGCAGCTTTCAGAACTTCACAATTTTCTCCAGCAACAGGGCAAGATGTGACATCCCTCCCTTCTATTATGCGCATAGAAGTTGGTGCCTACCAGAAGAATTAACAAAGGCCATTTTGAACATCATCTGTGCCATAAGAAAGACATCTACACATGCACGGTGTGAAGCAAGCAGTCTAGATTATTGTACTGTTCTTTGGAAAGGCAAATCCATTCTTATGTGGCAGCCATTGTGCCGTATTACTGAGATCAGGCATCTTTCGCTCCTTTTGATCCCGTTGCTAAGACACACCTAAAAGGCTTTACCAGACTGTATCCCACCTTGACGTGACAGTGCTCTCCTTGCCAAATCTAACCTTGGCCTTGATGGTGATGGCTAACAAAACTTTCAAGACTTTTTGCCAACAGCAGAAATTGTCTTTGTGACTTGGAAAATTACTTTACTGGTGGCATTCTTTTTATATATATATATTTTTATTCTGCGTATAATGACATATACAATAAATGTAATTCTTCAATATTATCTCATAAAGCTACTGAAACAGTGTGTATAAGTAATTGTTAAGAAAAAAGGGAAAGTTCATTTTCAATTTAATTGAAATTCATTCCAAATATATCAATGCATTCATTTAAAAAAACACATCAAATTCGAATCCTGGTGGAATTCGCTTTGGACAGGAGGGTCAGAAATTGCGGCTTTTTGCCACCTCAGATCCTTATGAAATATTGCAGAGAGTGCCTAGTGATCTGGATGCTTCTAACTTTCCTTCCAAAAGTAATCGCATTCCACCTTATTGAGGAAGTAGTTGTCCCAAAACATCTGACTCATGTTAGGATGCAGGCCATGCACGTTTGTCAGTGATATTTTTGCCCTAAATACCTATCCCGTCCTGATCTAACTTTGTGGTTTGCAGTCAGTGTATATAGGGGTACTAGGATGGCATGGGTAATAGAAATAGTCTGGACGGATAAGGGTGATTATCAGAGCACTCCTTGAAACCTTGGCACAAGGTTACAATAACAATCTGAAAGAATAGCTAGAAATCAATCCAGTTCGAGGTGTGCTCATGTTTAGCTCTCTATCAGAGTTGCAAGAAAATTTCAGTAAAAACGTATTTAATCATGTTGTCATTCACAATCCATTCAGAAGTTCACACAAAAGGCCAAAACATCATCTGTGCGGTGTTGTCAATTATTAATTATTGATTTGCTTGGAGGCTGAATAATTGCATCCAATAAAGCCAGTGCCACAGGTGTGGTATGCCAATGCATTTCAGAACAAGTTACTTCTCAGGGCATGGGCACTGTTCATATGATATTATCAATATCACACGTTGGTCAATTTAATTATTAACATATAGATACGTAAGGGTCAGAATCCGAAGTTCAAATCATAAAGTACAAGTTACCCATTTCCAGAACCAATATGAGTACCCAAGTCAGGATTCAAATAAAATCCAGAATTACAGTACATATACATGTAAACAGCAAGTCATCATTTGAGATCAAACATTCAACGAATCGTTAGTTTGTAAAATAACATCATTTAGCCATACCTGCTGAGTTCACATCAGACAGCAGGCGCAGTCCCCAGGGGAAATAATAATCAAAATGAAAATCCAAATTAGGAACTAAATTAAGAATTGTCATCACACTGCTCTTTGGTAATTAAATTATCATTACGTGCTTGTGGTGGGTATGTCGAGAAAATTGTCACATGTGCCTGAAAGATAGCAAGAACATACCAAGAAATGACAAGAGCGCATGTGAATCCAGTTGCTGGCTCTAATAACATGCTGCCTACTCTTTACTGCATGTGATTACACACATCCTACTTGGCAGCGTGTTCTGTTGCCACTGGACGCTGGATCTAGATATTAAAGTTCATCTGAGTCACTACACTTCACTTTTACAGGCTCCTAGAATGCTAAACCGCAGTAAAGTACGTCCTTACCTGCTGTGATCTGTCTGTTCGAGCGACCGCCAACTAAGCGAGCCATCTCTACTGAATTCGCTGCTGAAAAAGGTTCTCCAAGTCATTGCTAGGCGGCGCAACGCCATGCGTTGTAAAACGCATCGGCATTGCAATACCAGGGACTGCGGAATGGCGGGGGGGGGGGGCTTGTTATATCAACTTTTTCATAATTTAAAAAGTCTGTATGCATGGAGCCGGTATGTATAAAGTCACGATAACTCTTGTTGTCTGTTGCTAAGTGACGTGGCCACACTAGGGAAAGAAGATCTGGATATAATATTAACATAAATCAACCAGAAACGTGAAGCTTACAAAACAGAAATTGAAGCGAAAACAGTCAGAAAACTTTGCAGGGACATACGATGGACTCTCTGCTCTACTGCAAAGTGTCAGAGGATCTGAATCTTCTTTCCTTTCTGGCACAATGTATTCTTCGGGCGTGGCTTTGCAGGGCAATATTGATAAAGTCCTTGGAATGTGAAGCTATGATTGTCAGTAACAGGCTGGGCAGTTACCTCTGTAGAGGTTACAGCAGGAGATTTATTTGTCCACTGATTGTTTAGTATTTTAGGGGCTGTGAGTTTTTTCTCCCCTTTTTCTTTTTTTTGTTGCTTTTTATATGCTTACTAATGACTAAACTTATTTTTAATCTGCCTTTTCATTGTTATAAATTGATTAATCTGGAGTTGTTTTTAAGTGACATTTATGTGTATGTTGTATAGAGGATAGTCTGGTTCGTCCAACTGTATTTTATTCTTGTATCTGTGTTTTTTACTTTATGGTTTTGATGCTGAATCAAGGATTGATTGATTGATATACAATAGCACTTCCAAATGAGAATTGATCTGGATGTCTTCAGGCAGTGCTGTGCCAGTCTTAGATGATGGCAAAACTGACTTCTGTTTACCATTGATTTAATTATCAAAGGTATAATAGCTTCAATGACACGCCTCAATCCGCCTGCCCCAACCCAGAGACATCTATACACATTGGGCCTCATTACAAGCCTGATGGTCCATAAATAAGTGTGCTGGTAGCAACGTACTGGCACCCTTTCCAGACAGCCAGACAAGGAGAATGTCTGCCGGGGCTGGTGCTCCCATCAGGTCTGACCTGCCATGAGCACCGGCCCATGCAGGCATGGTTTTCATGGAAGCACTGGCACTGTTAGCAATGGTGCTGGTGCTTCTGTGTCCCCATTCCCATGGAGTCCTATGGAACTTGTCTGGAATGGGGACTTACACTTTCTGCTGCCTGACATCCCGGGCCGCCGGGACTTGTAATATCCTGGTGGCACCAGGATCTCAGGCAGCGGAACAGTGTTACGTGGTCAGCGACAACCGGCTGGTTGTACCGGCGGGTTACCACCAACCTTGTAATGAGGCCCATTGTGTGTCTAGCTGGGCAAAGCCAGACCATTCAAATACACAAAAGCAAAATAAACAGCCCATCCAGTATTTGCCTACATGTTGTCATACCTATGTCAAGAGAGCACTGTCTACTACAGCACTTGCTAATTCAATTGACTGGGGGTGTGGTACATGTCTTTCAAGTTGGGAGATTGCCGCTTCTGTCACCATCTTACCTTGATCATGTTATCTTGCCTTTTCATGCCATTAAGTACTTTGGTTTTTTTTATCAAAGGGTACAATAGCTTCAAAGACATTCCACAGTCTGCCTGCTCACAGCCATAGACATCTACATACATTGTGTGTTGGGAAGTGCAAATGCAGGTGAGTAAAATGCACAAAAAGTCAAATACTGCCCATTCTGGGTCAGCACACATACCATAAGCACATTGGGAGCAGAGGGTGTACACAATAGCATCTGACTCAAAACGTCTATCCTTAATGCAGATTCAAATGGGAACATACTACTAGCCCCACCATTATGTTGTAAAAACACAGAGCACTAAAGGTAAGCAACTATTTTTCTAATTTATATATTTATTTATGTTTTAAAGTTGGGTGCACAGACAAAATACAATTCCTCGTCATACATCCTTGTTATTCAAACGTACAAACAAAATTATTTCAAATGACGAGCTAATTCTATCTAGAATTATGATCATGTGCATTTGTATTTTGTGAAGATGTGTACAAATGAGTAAAATGATTATATTATATGGTATTATTTTGCTGATTTCATTATGTATTTGAAATATCTAATTTTATTATATTGCAGAATTTGTTTTTGTAGGTAAAATGCCATCTTGCATCTTCATCGGAGGTGCCAACACTACACATACCAAGATGATGGTACGTATTTTCATAAATGGATACTCTGCTTATCTGGCAAGAGCTACTCAACTGTGGAGTTCAACCAAATGACATTGATAGACATACCCAAGAAGTATTCATGAAGGAAATCAATTCTGCATATAGGCTCAGGAGGATAGCTCAGGGGCAACGTGCTCTCCTTGGAAGCAAGACGACATGGAGCACACAGGTTCGATCCCCGGGTCCCTCTGGTTATTAAGCGTGTTATAAATAACCTATCATATTATATCATATGCAGCTAACATTCCTACACACTGATGTAAGAGTCAGAGGAATTTTCAAAGAAGGGCCTTCCCAGACTAACATTCCTGCACACTGATGTAAGAGACAGAGGAAATTTCAAAGAAGGGCCATCCCAGCCTCACTAAGAGATTACCTTTTACTGCTGTACCAACGCTACTTCAACATCAACATAGACCAACCTCCTTTTCCTCTTGGCCCATTTCATTACTTGTTTGTTTGTTTATTTATTTTGTATAGCGCACCAAACCCAAGAGTAACTGGGCGCAAGCAGTACATGAATTTGTTAAGCGTAAGTTACGAGGATATACAGTTTGCAGGAATTTCAACCTACATAAATTACAAGAATTGCAAGAGTTACTTGAGTTACAATAATATACAGTTTTCAGAAGTTTTAAATTACATGATTTACAAAATTACAAGTTACAGCAGTTACATGGTGGTCAGTGCAAGAGGGAGCAGCAACATGGGAGTATATACAGAAACATCAGAGTAGTAGTTTAGAAGCAATGTTGTGGCAGGTAGTTAACGTCACATAATAGACTTGTAATTAGGTCCCAGGATGACTATCATTGGTTCTCAGCCATTTCTGAATGTTACGTCTGAAACTAGGGTGGTTAGTGCGGAGTGTAAGCGGGAGTGAGTTCCATGTTTGAGCTGCCATAAATGGGAAGCTTCTGTCACCAGATTTGGTTAGGTTGAATCGTGGTACATTGAGGCAGAATGAGTTACTAGTCCTGGAGGGGCAATTAGATGTTTTCCTGGTTATGTGGTTGGTAAGGTAGAGTGGGGCGGCGTTATTGAGACATTTGAATGTCAAGGAAGTTGTTTTGAGCAAGATTCTGTCCTTCATTGTCAGCCAATGATTTTGTCTTCTGTGCTCAGAAACATGATCTTTTTTTGGAACGTTTAAGGCTGTTCTTAAGACATTGTTCTGTAGGGTTTGAATCTTGTTCAAGATGTATTTATTAGTGCCCATGTACATGGTATTACAGTAGTCCAGTCTTGAGAGTATAAGGGCATTTGCTAAGGTGATGGAGCTAGATGGGGATAGGTATGGTCTACAAGTCCTAATTAGCTTGCATGTGTATGCTGATATTGAGGCCAGAGAGTTGACTTGTTTGCTCAATGATAGGGTGGAGGCAAGGAAAAAACCTAGAGTTTTTACTTCTTTTACGACCTTGATAGTATTACTGTGGGATAAATTAACCCACTCAGCTGTGCCTTACCACATCACTTGCTGCATTGGTGCAAGAAACAGCAAAATGGCTGCACTGACTCCCGTGCATGCCAGGATCTCTAAACTGTGTTTTTGCAACAACCAGAAAATGGCTGAACCACCCTGCCACACACATTTCAGGTGGGGTGGAACAGAGTGCACACTGCAGGAATGTGCCAGTGTGCTCTGCAACATTTAACATGGAGTGAAGTGAAAGTGGCAGCATTACTTTGCTGAAAACCCAAAATGCCTCTTTAAAATGACACCTTTTTCAACCCTAATTCTTGAATGACAGCTCCTGTCAAAAGTATCTTTGAAAAATCAACCAGGGGCTTTGTTTTCATTTTACACAGGAAACACGTCTATTTTCTTTGCAAAAGTATCTAAAAATCAGCTGTTCAGAGAAATACTCTAAATAGATGCCTGTTTAAATGTATCCATGCTGCAAAACAACTCCAGCACTCAAGAAAAGAACTATAGCTGCATAAAGTGTGTATTTGCTGGTGATGAAAACCGAATTTAAAGAAATAGTAAAATGTTCTTTTTCTGACTGAAGAGAGAAAATCGCCTATGTAAATGTAAATTGTTGTGTGAAGGCCTGTTTACTTAGCAATGTAAAAGGATTTGTTGCTGGTAAAAGTACACCTATAAACTGTTTTGATTCCACAGGTTTAAATCAAGATATAAAACTCATAGGCTAAGTTGGCAAGCTATACAAAAACTTGCTCTGCCAGTTGCTAGCCTTGAGAAAGGGTGACACCTCATAGACTTCTGGCACAGGAAAGCGCTAATTGCCAGCTTGAAAGACTTTGAATGCACCAGGACAAAGAAACTTCACAAGCTCATCAGACATTTGTCTTTGCTCCAGGCTGGAACAATAGTAGGCTGAGACTCTCACCTGTCAAGTGTGAGAGGCAATAACACCTTCAATCAAGAGAGAGGCGTCTCATCCTGCTTCAAAGAAACTGGCAATTGAGGGGAACGAAGAAAAAAACTGACCAAGTGACAGTGGATTACTTTTGGCTTTAAAGGCTATTCTGTAACTGAACTTTAAAGACATTTAACTTTGCGGCAAGAATTAGGAAAAATATGAAAGGTTTGTAGTTCTAAATCTAATTTTATGCTCTTTCTTTGAAAACTTGATAGAACTCTTTACTGCATAAGGAACAGAAGTTATAAAAAATGACAGATTACGGGGAAAGTATTGATGTTGTGAACATAACATTTTGTATATACATCCCTGGGGTAAAAGCGCATCTGTGTACAAAATTGGGGAATTTTAGGCCAATTCTTTCATGTTTAATATTACCAAAATTTGTCAGCAAGGCGAAACCAGGTCCCACAGACTTGATGTTTGGATTGAAATATGACGCACAAAATATGAAACCTGTGTATCTGATTTTCTCAGAGGTTGCAACTGCATAAATGTGTGTTTGTGGCAAAATTAGATTTTGGTTCCAGTAGCTAGGGGAGGTTTCTAAACACTGTAAAAATCACCCCATAAACATGAGATCCTTTTTCTGTGATCCAATCAGCGAAGAGCTAGGAGGAGACTTCTACCTTGCCCAATCCCAACCAGCCTGATTCCTGGTCCATCGTGACCCAGGGTATTTGAAAAGGGGTGTGATATGAGTGGTGTAGCTCTCAAATATTGAACCTAGATATACAACAAAATAAGCATTTCGGTTGTGCGCTGCATACTAGGCTGAGACCCGGCTGTATCGCCTGATTGAAATCCTTAACATTACCATCAATGTCAAAAGATGAGTAGTCAGAATTAAGATTTTTAACGTTGGCTGTGGTTCCAAGGGTCAGGAGTTCAGTCTTATCGTCATTCAGGCACAGGCCATGGGTGGCCATCCATGCCTGAATGAGGAGATAAATCTTGTTCACAAGAGCTTAGTCACTGAGGTAATTGCCCGAAAGGGGTATGAGGATCTAGGTGTCATCTGCATAGTTAGTGTAGGTGACACCCAGTTTATCCAATTTGTCAAAGAACGGCTTTGTTAAGATGTTGTACATGGTGGGCGAGATGCACAAGTCTTGTGGGATGCCACATGTTATGGGAATCGGGTTTGCTGAGTCTGAAGGGGAGAAGACTTGCATAGTTCTATTGTTTAGGAACAACTGGACCCAGGCTATTGCGTCCTTAGTGAAATGAGCCGCCGAGGCAAGGTGGTTACATAAAACATCATGATCCACCAGGTCGAAGGCAGCTGAAAGGTCAAGGAGGAGTAGCATGGCGGTTTTCCCTTTGTTCCTAAGATCCTCAATTTGAGTCTTCAGGTCAATTAGGATGGTTTCAGTGCCATGTGGTGGCCTGAAACCTGATTGTCGGACGCCTAGGAGGTGATTGATTTCAAGGAATTGCTGTATCTGGAGATACGCTACTCTGTCAAGTATCTTCAGAAGGAAGGGTGCCATCGTAATAGGCCTGTAATTCGTTGGAATAGATGGGTCTAATGTTTGCTTTTTAAAATTTCTTTGTTTTTTAAATTTGATTTTATTTGTTTTATACATGAGAACACAAGCAACAGTTGTTTGGCATTGGTATCAAGTTACGGTTACTTATCGACTCTAGATCCATTCTGTTCTCCAGAGCTACCATACCAGCAAAAATACTTTACAGTTCCTCCTTCCCTCCCCCAGCCACCAAGACAGGTCCTGAGTACATTTGTAATACATTATCATGCATACATATTCATCACGTGTGGGGCCATCATGACGGTGTGTTCGATATGGCTAACAATTCAGAGAATCTTAGTGTCAGCAGCAGGGTACTTCACTGATTACTGGGCTATCATGCTGTGACTTCACTAGAAAGCGTTACTGGTTCCGCCCACAGTCATTGTCGTATTCATGTGGAGTTTATTACAGGGTCAGGAGCGTACATATCCAGAAAATCATTCCACAATGCTTCATATTGGGCTGATCTTTTGTGGAGTGCAGCGGTGATTCTTTCCATTGTACATATGTTTGTGGCCACTCCAATCCACTCTTTTTTAGAGGGGGGTGCTGTGCCTTTAACCTGATGACCAAGCAGGCACGAGCCGCAAGTAGTAAGTGGGCTACAATTCCACTCACATGTGTTACCCCCTCATCGTCTTCTTCCATGCCAAAGAGTACAAGAAGAGGTGTTACCTCTCGGGAGATTCCATCAATCTGCCTAATTTATCCCAGGAACTGACTCCAATATATCCACACCCAAGGACAATCCCACCACACGTGCCAATAATTGGCTCTTTTTCCACACTATCGCCAGCACATAGGACTAGTAGATTGAAACATTTTGGACAGCCTATAGGGATCGTACTGCCACTTATGCAATAATTTAATAGCATGTAATTTATACTGTACAGCAATAGATACCCAAGATGGTGTTTTACATATCTTCGCCCAGGTGTGTTGGTCGAATTCTCTACCGAAGTCTAGTTCCCACCTTTGTTTGAGCTTTGTGATCGATCCTGAGCTGGTTTCCAATAGTGCTCAGTCCATTAGTTTCAGTTACCGTATCGAGGAGCTTCTCGAACGGTGTAAGTTCCCTCTGCACTTTTACTCACCAGCCTTCCCTCGATAGTACACCTTTAAGCTGTAAGTGAAGGAAGGCTGGGATCAGTTTTATTTGGAGTGTTTCCTCGAGTTCCGGCACTGTCAGAAATACCCCTCGCCTCCACAACTGCCCAACTCTTTCCAGAACTGCATCAAACCATGATTGATATCGTGAGTGATCTGGAATCTCTTCACGAATCCCACGGGCCCATAGGTGGCTTAAGTGGAATGGCCACGTTGTGATCCCTACCATGTTCGCCCCTTCCTTCCATATATTCCATATAGTACCGAGTATGGGATGGTCTCTGAGTCTTCTCAAGAGTTTAGGTCGTGGAACCGATAACCATTCTGAGACCATGGCGGGGGCTAGGTTATCATTGTCTAGTTGGACCCACGGTACATCTTATCTGCCCCTTTGATGAGGGATCAGCACACGCAATTGAACCACCTTATAGCACAATTTGAGGTCCCATCACCAAACCTAGCTGAGAGAGTTCCCTAGATGTCTCAGGAGTGGGTTCATGTAAGGGAAAGTGAATAGATTTGGACCAGTTAATTTTGAATCCTGATAATGAGCCACAGGTCTCAATCTGGCCCGGGGTACTGAGGTCAGAGGGTTTTGTACATGGAGTAAAATGTCATCAGCATACAGTGCCAATTTGTACTCTCTTCCCTTTACCTTCAAGCCTTCCACCCGGCTGTCAGCCCTGAGCATTTGGGCAAGGGATTCCAGCGAGAGCGCAAACAATATTGCAGAGAGGGGGCAACCCTGTCTCGTGCCCCTCTTAAGGGTGAACAACCTGGAGTATTCTGAATTCACCATGACCGACGCCCGGGGTGACGTATACACAGCTTTAATCCCTCCTCTGAGAATCGGGCCTAGCACTATTCTGCGTCTCAATGGAGAGGAGCGAGGGGACGTTTGACATTTTCCGTGCTTCATGTATTAGATGTAAAGTTTTACGGGTTGTGTCAGCACCCTGTCGGCCCAGAATGAATCCGACCTGTTTGGAATGTATAAAGAGTGGCATATGAGTTTCCAGCCTTGCTGCTAATACCCGTGTGTAGATTTTAGCGTCTATATTAAGGAGAGAAAAGGGACGGTAGGATGCGCACTGTTTGGGGTCTTTTCCATCCTTAGTAATTACTGAGATCAATGAAAGGGATTCGGGTGCTACCCTGTTTGCAATATGTGATTGAACAGATCTACCATAAACGGGAGGAGGGGTCCGAGGAAGGTCTTCTAAAACCCTGCTGTGTACCCATCATTTCCAGTTGCTTTCCGACATCGATAGTCTTTAAATGGCATTTTCAACCTCATCAGAAGTTGTAGGAGAGTTTAGAGATTCAACATTGTCCCGGGAGAGTTTAGGTATGTTTACCCCATTCATACAGCGATTTATATCTCCCTCCCCCTGTGTGGTTTCATATTTATAGAGGTGCTCGTAAACGTTCACAAAGGCCTCGGGAATACTCTTAGTGTCTGTGGGTGATGGGCTGTGTCCACTATCTATAGCAGCAACCCATCACTTGGCTCGTTTCCCTCTTAGTCTAGCTGCCAGGAGGGCATCGGCCTTGTCACCTTTTTCGTAGTGTTTCTGCTTAAGAAATTAGAGCTTGCGTAGGACTAGGCCTTCCTTCAATCGCCTGAGTTCCTCCCTCTTTTGGACCGCCGCAGCTATTCTGTCTCTCCTCTCCTCGTCGTTGGACTGCATCAGAAGAACTAATTGCACTATCTCTCGTTTAATTTTATTTTCTATTAATGCCCTCTCCCTTTTCTTATCAGCTCGCTTCTTAATCAATATGCCCTTCCAGGTCGCTTTCCCAGCCTCCCACACCGAGTGTTTGGATACTTCCCCTGTATCATTGCGGTCAAAATACTCTGTAATCTCCTTTGTCAGTTGTTCTTGAAAGACATGGTCCTTCCACAGTGATTAATTGCATCGCCATTTTGAGTTTTTATGCGGAAGAGCCAAGAGGTTGACAGTAGCAGTAACCATATCACGGTCCGACCAGGAGATCAGGGAAATCTCTGAGGCAGATGCAGCGTTGGTTAGGCCGGCAGTAAGGTATATGTAATCTATTCTCGTGAAAGTGGAGTGCGGGCTGAATAAAATGTGCAGTCAGCGTAGTGAGGGTGGAACTGGTGCCATATATCGTGTAACCTGTATAGGACCAACATTTTATCCACCTCGGTACGGCCAGCATCAGGTGGTTCATTTGAATCTGGATTACCGGCTTGCCCGTCGAGTGTGGGATCGGCTCACATGTTGAAATCGCCCCCAAGATTGAGCTCCCCTTCGGCCTCGAGCAAAAACTTTGGGATCATGTGCTGAAGGAATCGAGACTGTCCTGTGTTGGGTGCGTAAAGGGATGCCAGTGTGAGAGTAGTGTTGTGCAGTATGTCTACCAGGACAATGGCTTTCCCTCCCATGTCCGACCAGGGTTTTATAACTTCAAATTTGAGACCCTTTCTAACCAGAATCCCCACTCCCACTTTTCGTAGGGGGCCCGGCCCCCAGTACTCAAGCCCCAAATTGGTATAAAGGACCTTACGTTCCTCCCTGCGTATATATCTAGTCTCTTGAAGGAAGAGTTTGTCTAAATTGGCCCTCCTGAATTCTCGAGCGACCAATGATCATTTTGGGGGGAATTAAGACCCTTAACATTCAAGGTGCCAGCCCTAAGGAATCCGGATTTGCCTGCTAAGCTGTCAGTTGTCACGAGCATGATTGTTATCTAGGTGTCTGTTTGTAGGCCCCAACCAGAAATAGTTAAACATCCATGTTATGACTCTGCATGTACCAATATAATTACCTGCTTTGATCGCTCCGGTTCCCTTCTTACCCCCCATCCCTATATGGCGTCTGATCTAGCTGGGTTATCCTCACCCAGTCAGTCTCGGACCACCAGCGAAGACCATACCCCTTATGGTCCTTTAACATAACACTTCTAATAAACTTGAGCCCCACATGATCCCCCCTTGTTTCCCCTCGTTTGGTTTCCCATATTAATCCTACTTTCTGGTGACCTTGTCTACATCACCCGTTGCTTAATTGTGGCTGGCCTCGATATGTCCTCGATATGAGAGTTCCTTATCCAGAAGAGGTCAGCGAATTGCCAACCCGGGTCGATGTTCCAGCAACGCCCTTCGTTCGTAACAAAGAGTTCAATGTTCTGTGTCAGGGGATGCGTTCATCCTCCGGAACTTCCTTGAGCCTGGTATCTTTCTCCGCCTTGGTCCTTTGATCCTCCACTCTCGATCCCTGTTTCTCCCTCCATCAGGGACCGATCATTCCTCCTGTTCTCTGACCAAATCCGTTATGCAACTACCAATGTCCTTCTCAGTTTTCAGCTTTATCGTGCTCCCTTCACATTCGAAAGTCAGCGAGAAGGGCTATCCCCATTGATATCTTACTGCTTTATCTTTCAAGAATTTAGTAAGTGGGAGGCATTTCCTTCTCATGGCCGGAGTGTGGGAGGAGAGGTCTTGATAAATTGATATGCTGTGTTTAGGAGGATCTGTGTGCCACGTCTGGCCTTGTCGAGAATTTGAGTTTTGTTTGCATAGTTGTGGAATCGATCTAAGATTGTTCTTGGGCCCCCGGCAAGAGCCGCCAGAACGATGGATGTGGTCAAGTTTAGGCTCATCCACGGAGTCATCCTCGAACAGTAGTTCCATCAGTGTGTGCAGAGCCCTTTTCAGATCAATTTCTGTCTCCCCCTCCTTTTCTGGGACTCTGAAAATGCGTATATTATTGTGTCATTCATGATTTTCCAGGTCGTCGGCCTTCAGATGAAATTCCTCCTCCCGAGATTCAATGTCTGCGATCCTCGCGTCCATCTGTGATTCCAGTGTAGACAGGGAGGTCTGATTATGCTCTACTTCTTCCAACCTCTCCCCCATTTTGTCAATCCTATGAGTTATTTTGTCTATTTTGTCTATTTTTCCACTTATATCAGCTCTCATGCTCTTCATCTGAAACAACAGGGCAGCTACATCTGCTTTGGTTGCAGCTGCTTCTGGACAGGAGGATGCCATGACGGTGTCGAGATGGGGAGCGTTGTGAGTGTGGTGAGGAGAAAACTTGCAAGATGCAGGCTTTTCCTTAATGTTCATGTGCACTAGGCTCGAGGCACGTGGAAGAGTGGTGTTTGGGTAAATGTGTGAGAGCTTTGCACGATTTGATCCATTGTCTCTCTTCCGTGTGGGGAGAAGGGGGCACACGCCCTTGAAGAAAGGGGGCACAACCTTCTCAATAGAGTATGGGATGAAAGGCAGCAAAGAAGGTTGATTTACCACTTAGTGACTGCGGCAGTTGTGAGAAACAATGAGTTTTGATGTACCCACGTCTTATCACAGCGGTTGCTCATGGGTTATCGTAGAGTGTGAGGTTTGACAGTGTCTCAAAAGATCTACTGAAGCAGGGAAAGACAGGGTCAGTGATCTGTACTGCTTAGAGGGGAGCGCCGGGTTTGAACCCCCTATTGAATGGCTCCGTAGGCGAGCACGTAGGAGTGTGGCAAGTGTCTGGTTGATGCTTGTCTTTGTAGGATGCGCAGTCGTTCACCTGTGGCAGTGTTTCAGCTTTCACTGGATATCCGTGGTGCATTGGAGTGCTTGTTTAGTGCTCAGTGAGCTGTGTAACTGCTGTGGTCTTCCCTCATCATTTTCTATTCTAGCTTTATACAATAAAGATCTTGTTGCGCCACTTGTGAGGAGGTTGCAGGCTGGCCGATCACTTCTTCTTGCATTCAAGAGCTAGGGCGGATGTGCCCAGAATGATTCCTGGAGCAAGTGGACTGGGAAGTACACTGATCGAGTGTGCAACTGCCCACTAAGAGAGGGGAGCTATGGAGCTCTGTCTGGATCCTTCACTGGGATGTTTTACGTTGCAATGGAGCCCCACCCTTCATTTACCTCTGCAGAGGGAGAGAGTCTCCTGTTCGCCCTTCCATCATGGCTGGCCAGGGCAGAGCCCAGAGTGCAGAGGTGGAGTTTACTTGGGTAGAGGTCCTTGTTCATCTATGAGGGCAGAAAGATGTCTGCTTCCACCAGGTTATGATTGTAGTGTTGTTTTCCTATAGGAGGTGGGGATTAGCATTTCCGTGCGTGCGAGGGACAATGTTGATCAAAGATATAGCAGTCCAGTGCAATCTTTGCTTCCCCAATGCAATACAGTGTCAGAGCCAATGTAGAGACCCAGTTTTAACTCTGTCCCCAGTTCGCTATGCCCACATGTAGCATGCAGCACATATAGTTCCACAATGAGTTTTATCCACGTCCCCTTGTTTATAATTGGTTCCACTTATAGTTCCATGCAAGGGGTCCCCCACTGTTGCATGGCACCCCTGTGAGGGGCCATGGTACATTCCACGGAGTTGTGTGGTCACATGGTTACCCATGTGACCAACCTAATAAAAGGTCCGAGCCGCTTCTGGCTCGGCAGTCACGAGTGAACCTGACTCCGCGTGTGTGTGTTGTGTTGGTGCCGGGGGGGTGCCTCGCCACGTGTGCTGGGCCCAAGGTCGGGGCCCAGCTTGAGGACGGTGCCCCTGCCGGGCAACGCCGTCCGGACGGTGCCCCTGCCGGGCAACGCCGTCCCTGTGGATCCCCCAGCCATGTGAGGCGGGTTGGGGATGCGACCCCGGCCTGGGTGCCCCCAGAGCCGGGGCCGCGGTGAGCCGGTTGCCAGCCGGCCAGGTGGGGAGCTCCGGTGTCCCGGAGCAGGTGGGATGAACCCCCACCCTTCATCACGCGGCCTGATCGCCGCACTGCAGCGTGTGGTGTCGGGCGCTACCCGACCCGAGTGTGGGGCTGCCCGGTGGACCGGGACTGCCCCCAACAATGGCGACGAGGCGAGGGGCGCCGCGTGCCCTGAAGAAGATATGGTGCGGGCCCATCTCCATCTGGGCCCGCGATGTGGAGGAGCGGAGACGACTTTCCCCCCTATCCCCGTGGGGGAGAGAAGTTTCTGCGGCGTCGGCCGCGAGAGGGGGGAGAAGTGTGCGGCCCGCGCCGCGGTGAAGAACGCGGGGGCTGCCTCTTTCCCCGTCGGGAGGGAGGGTGCCCCGGCGTCGGCCGCAACGAGGAGCGGCTAACACCGCCGCAGGAGGGAGGATGCCGGTTCCCCTCCCCAAGGAGCGCTGGTGCGGCTGACATCGCCGCGGGAAAAGAGAAGGAGGCGGGCCCAACATCAGCTGGGCCCGCAAGGAAAACATGGTGGGCGAGCGGCCCGCCCGTCCCCCGAGGGAGACGGAAGAAGCCCGCGGCATCGGCCGCGTGGGTGGCTGCGCCCCTCCCCCGTCGTGGACCTCTCCCCGGCATCAGGGAGGAGGGAAACGAGGGGCCGCGGAACTGCTGAGGCGGCCCCGACAGAGGAGCGGCATCGGCCGTGGCACGGAGTTGGGGTAGGGCCGCCCAACAGCTGACGCGGCCCCCAACGGAAGGCGGGCCCATCATCAGCTGGGCCCGGGGAAAAAAAAAAAAAAAAAAATGGAAAAAAAGGGATGGTGCAGGCCCGAATCGAACGGGCCTGCAAAGGAAACAAAGGAGGCGGGCCCAGCACCAGCTAGGCTCGCAAGGACAGGGAAGTGCTCGCTCTGAGGAGCGGGCAGAGGAGCAGCCTGCCTTGCCCCTACAGGCAATAGAGCGGCATCGGCCGCAGTGGGGAAGTCAGCTGCCCCTCTGCTGTCCCCACTCCCATCTGAAGGGGGACGGCCCGCGAGGGTGTGTGTGCCCGCTCCGAGGAGCAGGAAAAAGAGGTGTGGGGGGCCACCGCACAGCTGAGGTGGCCCCTGTCCAGGAGAGGGGCGGGTACCGCCCACCAAGTGGGTTGCCTCTCTCTCAAGAGGGGTGGTGGCGGCTGCGGATGCAACAACGCGAAGGAAGCGGGTTCTGCCATCCGGCCATGAGGTTTGCCCCCATACAAGTGGAACTTGGCCGATGTGGCCCCTGGGCCTCCCCAGGTGCGGCTTTGCCGGTGTTTTGGGTGATCGTGTTGTAACTGTCCTAAATGAACGCTGGTGAGGGTGCAAGCTGGTTTCCGGCGACTCCATAAGGAAGATGGACATCATGAGTGACATTCCCCGGAAGACTGTGAGCCGGCAGACATGGACTTGCTTAAAATGGTCCAGTTAGTGGGCAATGTTGTGTGGTGCGCACCTGTATGCTCCGAGTGCTTTATGTGGTGCCAGTAGCCCTCACTGGTGCCGTTCAGGGACATGAGAGCCACTCACCCAGGTTAATAAAGGGTGTGTAAAGTAGTAGAGTGGCTCCAGTAGTGGTAGTGGTAGTTATGGTTGGATTTTGGAGTTTTGCATTTTGTTATGAAAAAGGAGGAGTGTTGCATGGCACCCCTGTGAGGGGCCATGGTACATTCCACGGAGTTGTGTGGTCACATGGTTACCCATGTGACCAACCTAATAAAAGGTCCGAGCCGCTTCTGGCTCGGCAGTCACGAGTGAACCTGACTCCGCGTGTGTGTGTTGTGTTGGTGCCGGGGGGGTGCCTCGCCACGTGTGCTGGGCCCAAGGTCGGGGCCCAGCTTGAGGACGGTGCCCCTGCCGGGCAACGCCGTCCGGACGGTGCCCCTGCCGGGCAACGCCGTCCCTGTGGATCCCCCAGCCATGTGAGGCGGGTTGGGGATGCGACCCCGGCCTGGGTGCCCCCAGAGCCGGGGCCGCGGTGAGCCGGTTGCCAGCCGGCCATGTGGGGAGCTCCGGTGTCCCGGAGCGGGTGGGATGAACCCCCACCCTTCATCACGCGGCGTGATCGCCGCACTGCAGCGTGTGGTGTCAGGCGCTACCCGACCCGAGTGTGGGGCTGCCCGGTGGACCGGGACTGCCCCCAACACCCACCTGGGCGTTTATTCTGAGGCAGGTCTGGTGTTCTTATTAACCCAGCGTGTGCGCGTAGGGTCTGGATACAGTGATATTTGCACTGGGGATTGACGAGCGTCACTTACTGTGTCCGTTGCTGCCTGCATTTCGGGCTGCCGTAACACGGTCTGTGTATCAGCCTGTCATCAGGGGAGACCTCCAGTTGGCGGGCGCACTGTTCCTCGCCCCCAGCACCTCTTGGGGTGTTTACCATGGCTCTGTTGGAGTCTGCAGGCCGTCAAGTG
Source organism: Ambystoma mexicanum (assembly GCF_040938575.1). Taxonomy (NCBI): domain Eukaryota; kingdom Metazoa; phylum Chordata; class Amphibia; order Caudata; family Ambystomatidae; genus Ambystoma; species Ambystoma mexicanum. Next base: position 494,079,447 of record NC_090933.1, on the reverse strand, counting down.
TTGGTGGAGCCGATGGGACGTCTTCTCGACATCTCCGTATGCGCTCACTGCCGATGAAAGGCCCCCTCCCTGTGTGAGGGGAACAATAAAGCAGCTCTCTCTGGTCCGCTGTTACTCGGGCAGCCGCATGCAGCGTGTCACTAGGGCTCCAAATCCATTCACAACAGGCTGTACCCTAACAGGGAAGGCCCGAGGCGGTCTGCTTCTTGGAGGGTGAAACAAAGCGGTTTGACACTGAGTCAGCAGGGCTCACTGTCATTGCTTCAACGAGTTTGTGGTGCACCAAACGTCCCATGCACCAGGTTTACTGCATCTCCTCCAGAGGTTTTGTGGGGCGGGGATCTGCCTGGGCTGCACACCATACTCCAGAGAGACACTCCAGTTCCTCCGTGGACATCGTGCTAGGATCAGCATACGCCAGGTTTAGTTTCACTTTGGCGTAGATGCGTGTGAAGGACCAGCATCTTCACTCGATCTTTTCTATATTACATCTTCACAGATTCTCGCTGAGCTTCTTCCTGCAGGGCGAGGGCTCATTCATGCTTCATGACACCACTTTTCGCCCGTGAGGGAGGTCCAGAAGCGGGGGCTCAAGCCGTTTCCAGGACCATGGAGGCAGAGTTCACACAGAGGCAGAGATCATCTGTTCGCCCCCTGGTGGCCAGTCTAATGTTTGCTTTTTAAGTAAAGCTAAGGCCCATGATTGTTTCAAGTTACTTGGGACAGTGTTGGTTGAGAATGACGCATTAATAAGCTTGGAAATAAATGGAGGCGGGTCTCTGGCTGCATCTTTGATTAGTTGTGCTGGGCACTTGTCACCCTAGCGTCTTGATGGTTTCAGCGAAGAGATAATTTTCTCTACCACAAGGGTAGAAACTTTAGAAAATTTGAATTGATCTAATCTGTTAGTTGAATCCTCGAGGATTGGCTTTTGATTGTCCTATTTGGGTAGTGAGGATTTCTTGTTGGCCATCTTGGGCCTCATTACGGTTACCAGTCAAATGGTCGAAAACATTTGGTCGACAGACAATTTGGTCGACACCATTTGGTCGAATGCCAAATGGTCGAATTTTTTTATTTTTTTTTTTTTACCCATTTTTTGGTTTTTTTGGGGGGGTCCCCCCCCCAACCCCCTTTTTTTTCTTTTTTATTTTTTTTCCCCACACGAAAACCCACAAAACACATATATAAAAATAAAAAAAAAAAATCGACCATTTGGCATTCGGCCAAATGGTGTCGACCAAATTGCAGTCGACCAGTTTGCAGTCGACCAGTTGACTGGACACCCCTCATTACGAGTTTGGAGGTAGCCATGGAGCTACCAGCTCCATGGCTGCTTCCAAACCGGGCTCCTTTACTGGGTTTCTGCAATGAGGAATAACTGGGTCATTCCGAAATAGGAGGACCCGGTAATTCCTCCTTGCAGGAACCATTCCCCATTCCCGTTGGAGCCCCCATAGGGCTCAATGGGATTGGGGCGGGAGGTAATAACGGGCAGATTACATCTGGGCCGTCATTACCTCCCTCTTCCCCTCGCGGGACCTGGAAAGGATGGCTGGTTTTACCAGGCGTCTGATCCGGGTCCCGCAAAGGGAAGCTCGTAATCGGCGCTCCCGTAATGAAGGGGGCTGGCCCCTTACCGGCCCCCTTCATTATGGGAGCACCACCCTTATACCTCCTTTGTGTTAGATCTAGCTTTGGAAATCCTATCATTGTATAGGTCTTTCTTTGTGCGTATTATTTCTTTTTTTATAGTTGTCAGCAAGTTTCGTTAAAGTAGTTTTATTTTCATCTGGGGGTGAGTGGAGCGGTATGACTTCCAGTTTTCTCTTTTCCATTCTAGGGGTTTTCAGGTGTGAGGTGAACCAGGCATTCAAGTGTGCCCGTGGTTTGCTTTTCTGTAACTTGAGGGGTGCAATGTGGTCTAAAGCTTTGGAAATGGTATTGTTGTAGGCGTCAACTAGGGTGTCAGGGTCAGATGCAGATGAGAGTGAGTTCAGAGAGGGGAGGATGAGGGGAAGTAATCTGTCAGTCGTGATATTTTTTTGTTCCTTGTGAGATGTGGGGGGGCTATGACTAGATTAGGTTGTGGCCGTTTATTTATTGCCATTGTGAAGGTTATCAGATGGTGGTCAGTCCATGGTAGTGGAGTTGAAGCGTTAATGGATAATTCACAATTCAAGTCAGCCACCCAGTCAAGGGTCCTGCCTTTAGCGTGGGTTAGCTGGGTCACATTTTGGGTAAGTTCCTGTTCTAAAAGCATGTTAGTAATGGTCTTGGCACCTTTGTCTGTTGGATCGTCAAATCCAAGGTTGAAATCCCCCAATAGGAGTACCTGTGAGGTTTCTTTAGTATTGTTGCAGAGAATACTTGAGATGTCGTCCTCGAAGGAGCCAACAGGACCTGGCGGTCTGTATACTATGTAGATAGTTAGGGTGCTTGAGTTGGAGATAGGTTCTTTGGCTGTGGGAATTTTGCAGGATGTAATTAATGGGGAAGGTGTTAACCTAGTTGCTAGATGTTTTTTGGCGATCAAGGCAATGCCGCCTCCTCTTGCATCAGATCTGTCAGCTCAGATGATTTGGAAGTTTTTCTGGGACAGCTAATGCAAGGACTGGGCCTGCTGCAGCATGCAACCATGATTCAGTGACTGCTAGGATATCAAGGTTATTTGTGGCAATTAAGTCTGCTATTTCTAAGGCATGTGGAACTAGGGATCTAGCTTTTATTAGAGCGGTATTGATTTTAGAGAAACTGTCTAGATTATGAACAATTGTAGGTTTAGGAACACTGGATTTAGTCTTAGGTAGTTTCTTATTTGTATGTTTCTGTGTAAGCGGGGAGGCTACCTTGTTTGTGTAGTGAAGTAGATTAACTTTGGAAAGGTTGTTGATAAGGTAATGATTAGGTAAGTGTCTAGTTCTAGGTTTGTAGAGGCATGGTAATCTAGCTCGGAGTTTATTATTTCTTACAATAAGTGGACAAGGTAAGGACGTGAAGTTGGCCATAGTTAGAGGAAGTGATCTTGCAGTGAGGCAGTTTGCATTCGTAGATTGATGGCAAATCGTTACTAAAGTGATTGCTAGTAGGGTTTGAAGGATGGTCCTATTAGTCATGTTCCAATGTTTGCTAGGTAGGGGTTAATTAGCTTGGTAGTTATTTCTCTGGCTGCTTAGTCAGCGATAGGTGTGCAGGTAAGGCTATAGTAGCAGAATTTCTTACAGTTGGTCTCAGGTTAGACATAGGATATCATAATATAATGGCTAACAGTTGGTCTCAGGTTAGACATAGGATATCATAATAGAATTGCTAACACTTGTCTGCATTAGGGGACTGGGGCAGCCAGAACTATTTTGATAACCTAAGGCATATTACATCCCTTGCAGTTATGCCAGTCACAGTTGCATTGCCAGAAATCATTAATGTTGGATTGCTACATTTCTAAACAAGCCTGTCGGAATGCAATCAATGAATCTGAAATGTATGCACAGAGCTAGTAGTATTGTTGCAACGGGGGAGCCATGGCATTGAAAATCCGATTTACCCAAAGTCTGCAATGGGTGCCCAACTAAGTAGCTGATTTAATTGAACAGCCTCTGTGCTCTTCTTTGTAAATTTATTATGATCATAATTAAAGGCCTATTGCATCAACCAATCAGCCAACACTGTCTTAGTACACTGTAAAAAATGAAGTTTGTGCATTCACTTAACTCAACTTGAGTATCCTTTTTGCATATCATTGGGTCATTTATTGATCATGTATTATAACCTTCAGTGGATATTAATAACTGAGTGCAAAGTTGTTTGAGAAGATAGCTCTGTGGATGAAGCACTGTCTGGAGTAAAATGTGCTCTTGTACGAGTATACCGTTGTACGCTGCAATTCTTAACAGAGTTGTTGTGTGAGGATGAGCCAGTGATGTCTTTGTGTGAAGGCTAAATTGGCACAAGTCAGTGGCCTGCACCTTGGTAGAGTCCACGACATAACTTTCTGTTTCAATGAAGGGAATTTAACACATTATTTCACACACAAAATGCCATGAAAATTGTACAGAGCACTGGTGAGTACGTCAGCCTACTGCCAACGAGTACATGTTTTGATCTGATACATTTAGCCTCTAGTTCGTTCAGTGTTCACACTAGTAGATAACGTATTTTCTTACAATATATCCCACGTGGTTTCACCTTTATGTGGTAAACATGTTGATATTATGCAATAGCCAATGTTGAGATGCATATTAATACTTTAGATTGCATCTCTTGTACGGAAGATGGCTCACTGTGTTATTGACTTCTTGCAGAGATCAGTGTTCATACGCTTGCTCACAGTACCAAATTCATGCCAAGCTGAGTCAGCCTTTCCTCTCTTTGAGGTTGATTTGTATTTACATGTTGTTGATGGTAAAACCTTTAGTGCTAGAAAGCAATGGACCAGCAAAGGATAGTATTCATTTTAAAAATGAAGACAGCATCAGTATAGTGCAGGTCTAAAGCTCTATTCCTCCACCAAGGGTTGTAACAGCTTCTGGTCACTGCCAATGAAGAGCATAAGGTGTTAGTCCATAAGGGTGATATTCTTAGGCACCGAAATCTGAGTTTATGTAATGAAAGTGTTGAGACCCATATCCTAGCTTTGCCACTGGGTGATTCTCTGGCTCTATGTTATTTGAAAGATGATCTTCTTTTTGGTCGATTACATTTTGCCAACCTGAATTCGACCTATTTTTTTGTTAATGGGGGAGGTTCCCCCTATACCGCTGATCTCTATGCCATGCCCCCACCGCCATACTCCTGTACCTTATTACTAATGTCCTTATGTGTGTGAGCATATAGAAATATTAATTTTCTATGATCAAATTGGCCAAAAAGAATACTGTTCAAAGGTAGTCTATCCAACAATGGTATAAACACGGTCGAGTACTCTATCTTCTGTAAAAAGGTTTGCCTACTCACATTTAGGTTGCTTTTTGAGAACAGTGCATGCACTTTCTTTTCAAGTAGGTCATTTGAGTGGAAGAGGTTTTGGGTAGAGGACAACCAAGGGTGTATTTAAAACTTTGAAATACAGAAGTAGATATGTTGAGCTAAAATTAATTATTATTATGATACTTTTGTACTATACTTTATTTTACATTGAGTACAAAGCTACATTCATTCTCCTTTTGCATAATGTTCATGCAATTTTTTTTGGAAAACAAATATATTGGCATGATGGTTTATTATGTGATTTCTGTAGTTTTCAAGTCATGGCTACCAAAAATTTAATTGTTTTAGTTCATGACGTAAAATAATTTTGCATTGTCGTAAGATATGGGATACACTCTGTCATGTGCTGAAATAGCACCCTAAGCTCAAATCACAATTTCACCTCATATCCTAAGTATGTCCTGGGCAACTCATTCGGTCTCCTTTTCCCCAACAAGTCATAATTGCCAGTAGTGCAATCCTTCAGACTAGTCAGCCCCATAGAGTGATCTGGTCATCAGGGAAAGCTCTTCAGAAAAGCCTCGGTCTGCAATGTTACTTCGGATATAATTATAGTGACCTTTGATATACTGCAAACCACAAAGTAATTTTATTTAATTCACTAATAGCAAAACTTTAGTGTTTATGCTGACTTGAATGGAGGACCAGTGCACCTTTAGGCTTTCATTAGGGAGGTGCAATAAAATGTGTGTGACATAGGAATTCATTAAGGAATGAAGGCATTGAAATACACGGAATTACAAGCAACAGGGTCTAGCAAGGCTAATGCTATGCCTGGTAAACCAATAATACGTTGGCCAACACAGTTCGATGCTGGTGGGAGCCTCACTAATTGGGCAACTGCAAATGAATTCAGCAAACACTACAATCGACTATGTCCTAGTCATCGCTGCCCACATCTCTATATCCATGGATTGATTTAAATTAAATTCTATCAGTTTCCTATTTTAATAGGATAGAAATAGAAAACTGTTTCAGTTGTTAACCTTTGCAGCTTTCATATAAATGCTACATCGGAGAAAAGTGGGAGTTCTGTGGTGGATTACATGCAACCAGCAAACTAAACACCGAAGCTGTGGGGTGTGGTATAAAGTTGTGATATACATACATGTAGCAAATAGGGTTATTCACTATGCCCTCGTTTAGGCACAAGAATCTGGGAACACGCTGAATATTGTTTTTTGCTTCATTGATGAAAGGCTCCAGAAATGGCCAGCCAAAGAAACAATAGAAAATGCAACTGAAAGTGTTGTGTTGCATGGAAATTCAGTGTGTGGTCATTAGGCTTTTTCAAAATGATTGGTTGAAAGATATGTGATAGAAAGCAGTTTATTATGCCCAAAGGATGTGTATGATTTCGTAAGGGGTGGGGCAAGGCAAGGTTTCGTGGGCAAACTGGTGTTGTTAAAAACACGTTGGGCCTCATTATAAGTGCTCCGGTCCGGAATTAACGCTGCCGGCATAACCATACCGGCACTGTTTCTGCGTCCGCGCAATCATGACCCGCGGCCCCGGAAATAGCACCTCCCCCAACCACCATCGTGGAGTTAAGGGTCCCGTAAAGTCCACCTGCACGGAAACCCCTCTGTTACCGGCAATACGAAACACTGCGAGCATCACAACTAGTGCGGACACGGAAACACCCCCAGAAGAATGGCGTTAAAACCGTGATCACGGTGGCGCTACCGCCGCCAACGCGAATATGACGTTAAACAGTGCCTGCTGAACTGAATCAGGGCACAGGTGCACCAAATCAGCCCAGCTGGACCCAGCAGCACACTGGGAGCCTACAAAAGGGCCACACCCAGCCCAACACAACACAAAACCATGCAGGCAGCAGCTCTAGTTGCACTTGGACTGGGCCTACTCAACCAACAGGCAGCACTGCACATTATGGCAGTAATGGTGCAGAGGAGGAGGCGGAGGCAGAGGAGGTGCAGGCGCCAACCAGCCAACCCTGCACCTATGGCAAACCCCATTGTCCAGCCGGCACAACCCCGCAGGCAGCCTGCAATACCACGCATCAGGGCCTCACCCTGGAACCTTACCCCAGGACAGATCCACACACTATACCGGCTGCACCGTCCAACAATCCTGTACATCACTGCCATGATTGAGGACAACATCAGCAGCCACATAGACACCCCCAGCGCCATCCCCCCCTCCTGAAGGTTGTGTCTGTGCTGCATTTCCTTGGCACTGGCACCTATGAACAAACGGTCGGTGAGCTGCACGGCATATCACAATCCTGTTTTTCAAAAATCCTGGTACAGGTACTGGATGCCCTGTTGCGCCATGTGTCAGAACACATAGCCCTACCCCGTGCTCTCCCCGAGGTCATTGCCACCAAGTTGACCTTCTATGCCATAGCAGGCATGCCAAATTGCATAGGTGCAGTTGACTGCACCCACATTGAGCTGACAGTACCACGTGCAATTGAGATGGTGTTCCGCAATAGGAAACAGTATCACTCGTTGAATGTACAGATGGTATGTGATGCCACGCTACAGATAACACACTGCTGCGCACGTTTCCCAGGCTCAACCCATGACTCAATGGTACTGCGGAATTCCACATTGCCACGGTACATGGAACGCTATGCTGGACAAAGCACATGGCTATTCGGGTGAGTACAGCTGCCAATGCACCGACCCTGTGGAAGTGGTGTGTGTGTCTCCAGGCCAATGAGCAATGTGAGTGTGCCGCTGTGACTGCACATGCATCCCCCCCCGCCATCAACCAAATAGACAGCGGATCCCAAACATCACAAATGAAGACATGACAGGTCAACACAGTGTGCCCGTACACACCCTGCTACATGACACACACAGCCGATACTGTCACTGTCCCATACGCCTTGTGCCACTGCAAACACCCACCCACAAATGGAACACTGCCCTCCCAATGCACATGATGCCTGTAAATGAGACGTCCTGCATTAACTACTACATTACAGTGGAGTGATTCTGCCATGTGTGCACATCACTGCACTATGCCATACTCACAATCAAATGTCACCCGCAGGGCAGAGTACACATGCACGTAAATGTGTAGGTCAATATCCATTTGGCTACATCACTGTGATGGCCGATAAACACTTCCAACCACTGCATGGCACACATGCATGAATGAACAATGATACAAAATAGCACAGCATCAGATGAAGACATGATACAACAAACACTGACATGTCCCCCCATCTACATCCCATGTAGGTGATGCTGGATATGCACTCACCCCATGGATGATGACACCTGTACGGAGACCAAGGAACAGGCATGAAGAGGCGTACAATAGGGCACATCTCCACACATGTGGAATGATTGAGAGGACATTCGGACTGCTGAAGGCCCGGTTCCGCTGTTTGAGCAGATCTGGCGGATCACTGCTGTACAGCCCAGTGAAGACGGGTAAAATCACGCTCGTATGTGCCATGATGCACAATCTCTGCCTGCGCAGGAACATCCCAATACCCCAGGCGCAGATGAAGAAGATGGGGATGGAGATGGGGATGGGGAGGGAGATGGGGATGGGGATGGAGATGGAGATGGGGATGGGGATGGGATGGCACCACCTCCTCCTGGGGGTCCACTTGATGGCCAAAGAGCACGGGATGAACTGATTCGCATTTACTTTTGAGACACAGCACATTCACAGCAATGCATGGACATGGTGATGACAATAAATGATTTGTTGTACTGCAAATGAAATGATAGATGTCCACACATGTATGTTTTGATTTCAAATGATAATATATTGATGATTTAATAACAGCAAAGGAGGTGCTTTGGTTAGGGAAGCTGTACACCCGTGCCCACCCACCACCCAAACGTACCCACCCCCACCCAGGCCCCAATGTTCAAACACCCAAAACAACCTCCCCCACCACCCGAATGTACCCACCCCACCCAGGCCCCAATGTTCAAACACCCAAAACAACCTCCCCCACCACCCGAATGTACCCACCCCCACCCAGGCCCCAATGTTCAAACACCCAAAACAACCTCCCCCACCACCCAAACGTACCCACCCCCACCCAGGCCCCAATGTTCAAACACCCAAAACAACCTCCCCCACCACCCGAATGTACCCACCCCCACCCAGGCCCCAATGTTCAAACACCCAAAACAACCTCCCCCACCACCCAAACGTACCCACCCCCACCCAGGCCCCAATGTTCAAACACCCAAAACAACCTCCCCCACCACCCAAACGTACCCACCGCTCACACCCTTCAAGTCCACGTGTGTCCTGCAGTGCCCCACCCACATGCCATCACTTCCATGTGCGCTTCTGTGCCTGTGCATCCTTGCCCGAAAGCCCCGTTAGCCGACTCGAGCACCTCTTTGGACTGCCAGTAGTGGAGCTGGATGGGGTGGTGGTATTGGATGGCACAGAATCAGGTATGGATGGCATATGTGCAATATTTGCCTGTTGCCCAATCAACATGGACTCCATGAGCCTGGAGGTGCTCTCATTACCCTCCCACACATGGCGTGCCAGGGTGACAATAGTGCTGGCAAAGCGTCCAATGGACCTTGATAGGCGACGCACTGACGTGCTGTAGCACTCCCTCTGCAGCCTAGATTCCTCAAGCTGCCTCTCCACCAGCTGGGTGAGGGTAGCCTGATGCTCCTCCATCCGCTGCATGCGGGAATTAAGCTCTGCCATAGATGGGGTGGGTGACCTCATGGACTTCGGAGTGATGTGGGACTAAACTCCAGCTGATGGAAGGATCCCAGGTCATCAAATGTGGGCATCTCCCCCTGTGGCCCAGTATCAGAGTGCTCTGCCGGGGCACTGTTGTCACTACAGGCCGCCTCCTCTTCTGTGCAGCTGCCTTCTGTGTTGGTTTGGGTGGGCATGATGGGTTCCCATGGCACCTGTGTCAACTCAGGCAGCGTGGAGACGCTGGGGATGTTGGTGGTGGTGGCCGGCACATTTGTTGCAGTTGGCACTGGGGGCAGAGATGCTGAACTGCTGGCAGCATCCTCTTGTGCAGGGGCGGTGGCTTGGACACGTGCCGGTGCAGATTGCCTGGCCTGTAGTGCATTATCGCTGTCACTTGACACGGCTGTGGAGACACAGAGGACATGAAATTAGTGTTGTGGTGGTGGCTGATGGGTGCATCACATGCATCATACAGGTTGATCATTCAATAGTGTTAGTTACATGCATCTGATTGTTGGGGGTATGCATTGTTGTGATATTGGTTGCCATACGGATCATGATGGGTCCTTTGACCCAGTCATGCACTGCTTGGGGGGGGGTGGTTGTTAATGGGTCCTTTGGCCCAGTTATGCATTGCTTGGGGGGGGTTGTTAATGGGTCCTTTGGCCCAGTCATGCACTGCTTCGGGGGGAGGGGGTTGTTAATGGGTCCTTTGGCCCAGTCATGTCATCAACATATTCTCATGTGGCATTCATGTTTCACCACTTACCAGCATCTGCAGGTGGGCTCACTCCTGCCTCAGCCTCCCTGATCCCATGGATGCCCTCAAGGTGGAGGACACTGCTACAATGCTCCTCCCATGCTTGCAGCCTCAGTGGGGAAGGTGGTCCTCCACCTGTCCCACTGCTGCATTGGCGGTGTGTGGAGATCAGTTTCCGAACCCTCAGCCTGAGGTCGTCCCACTGCTTGTGGCAGTCCTTGATGCTCCTCACAGTCATGCCCACAGCAGTGCACTTGCGTGATGCTTCTGCCCACATTTCCTTCCTCCGCTGCTGTGTGGCACGCCGTTGATCGGCACTGAACAGCATCTCTGCATGCGCCACTATATGCTCCACCAGAACAGTTAGCTTCGCCTCACTAAAGCGCTGTTTGCGCTGCCTCTGAGCTGGAATCCTGGCAGACATGCTGGTGGTCCCTTTTGCCTTCTCACAGTGTGAATTCTGCTTTTGCTGACTCTGGATGGCAATGGATTGTGCTTTATATGATGGGCGCCTCTCTGTTTCCTGTTTTGGCGATCATGGTATTTCCGGTTCCGTGTCCGTGGCGACGGAGGCGACACGGTTTTTGCGCTACTTGTGGCAGCGCTATGTCCATTTCCGTGGCTTTTTCCATGATGACGGTAACAATGCTTCCGGATCCGTGTGGTGCGCGACCGACAGCACATAATCGGACGGTCTTTCCGCAACCTTGCGGACACAGAAACTTTGTTACATCCGTCACGGAATCACCGCGGTCCAAACCTGACAGGTTGTAATGAGGCCCGTTGTCTTTTACAGATACTGTCTGCAGTGCTAAGGCCTTCCCCCATTTGAGAGACACCTTCTTCAGGAACCCTTCTGTGACAGTCCTTCCTAATGGACAACTTCTTGCAATGATCCTGCGGGCTCAGGGGACTCTGGTTTGGTCACTCGTAATTGCAATTATTTACTGCAACATGCTACAATTGCAACTGTGAAATGCAGATGAAGAGTGGGCCAACGTTAGAAGAAAGGCAATGTACAATATATTACACCCTGCCTTCAGCATTCTCAGACTAAAACACGGAACATTTGTTCTCGTCCCTCTATTTTGCAGATAATCTCACTTTGATCTTGCCTGGACATTTCACGAAGCATATCACTGAGTGACAGCTGTGTGGTGAAATGACTTGGACTTGTACAGAGACATTGCCACTAACACCCCACTGACTTTTTGTTGCCCCCATTAGACTTGACTATTTTAAGCAAGAAGGATGCCATGCAAATGTCATGGTTTTTACTAAAAGTAACATTGGTGTATTTCTGCAATGACATGTTTAAACAAATATTTAAATCACTCTGTTGACTGCTTTCTTTATTTTAGAAATTATATCATTGAAAACAAAAAGATTTTAAAATTAATGGAGAAAGTGAATGCAGATGTACATTACAAGGGAGAACGTCTTTGTCCTTTGCGTGATTGCGCGAACACGCGTGGGGTACATTCTTTGACAGTGGCCAGAGCAGAGGATGACAACTCCCCCCTGTGTCACATTCTGTTATCACAAGAAACTTACCTGTGGTGAGCAACGGTAAGTGATGGAGATGATGCTGTTCTGTAGAAAATACACTTACAATACTTCGCGATCAGGTCAGAGTGGTTGCACTGATGATTCCTTGTGAAAACGTGCAGGGGGCGTGTGACAAGTACTGTCAGAATGTTCATGCAAGCCCGGAAACGCACTTGTGTTTTCTTTAACTAGGTCATGCTAATAACTAGCACAAGAAGCTCTGCAGGAATTGGATGTGGCTTTTTTTCATCTCTCGGCCTACACCTTTTTGCAGGGCAGACAATTTTGATTTTCACCTGGACTCAATTTGGCCAAGGTCAGCATTGCCAGGTAGCCTGTGTCTTGTATTTTAAAAGCTTAATCTTTACACGGTCTGCGTGTTGTCAAGAGACCTTCCTAGTCCTCCATCTCTGGGAGAGCATATGGAGCTTTCTAAAATCTTGCACCCATTACGGAGCACTGTAGAGCGGGAACCTTGGCTACACCCCTTGTGTTTGCCGGCACTGTTTCCTGGTTGTTTCCACCAGATGGGATGCTTCTGTTTGGCCAGGGTGTACTGTCTAACCTGTTTACTTGCAATCACCTGGCATATGATGGCAACTCCTCCCCAATTAATTCATATTTCTGTCGATTTTGATCCAACAAGTTGGGAGGAAGGGAAAGCATCTGGGCGTAAGAGTAATCAAGACGTACCCTCCTGGTGATTCATGTGCTCCTGCAGTCACAGATTTCACGGCCATCACCTGGTACTAATGCATCACACTACTGCTTTGCATTTAAACTTGGGATTGGACGGCTGGACTGCTTTTGTCACCGCGTGTGAATGGAGCCTGACGTGGCTGTGGAATGCATCAACTTAAGAGCAGTTTTCCCAATTGACTTGCTGCCAATGCAAACTTCCCAAAAAGCGAGGAAGACCATCTACGGATTAAAGTTCCTGACTGATCACAAAGGTGACTTAATTCATGGTATGTATCAAAGACTTGTTCCAGCGCGTCTAAAGATTTCTTGCCAGAAAAACACACTATTGTCATCCCAGGCTCCCTTTCTTTCTGCCAATTGCCTTCCCAAAATGAGGTTCAGATCATTTCACCCAGTGGACCACACTGTGCCTCCATACAACAAAGGGGACTTTTCTGGGTGTTACTGTTTAATGGACACCTTCATGATTGTAGTAATGTAACACAACATATGGTACTTTTTTAGCTTTTATGTGTACGATTACTTCTGGTGCATTTTAAGTGGAGGGGTATATATAAGTCATACGTGTGTTCTTCACTACTTCCTACCGCACTTACCCATTTTGAATATACCAATGGCTAATAAGAATGTTATCTTATTATATACTTTACCAGGCACTGTGATCTTTGTTTTCTTCCAATTAATGTGCAACTTGTGCAGCTACACCTTTTCTTAGCATGTTCATTTCATGTTGTCACCCAAAAGTGATTGGATCAGGCAGGACCAAATTCTCTGCAAACAAGAGAAGGTGTATTGATGTCCCTTCAAACTGAGGTGCAAAGAAGCAAGCACACATGTGTACTTATAGGCCATGCCCCAAAACCCATCCAGGTATTGAAATGTAGCACCACTAGAAATCTTGATAATCCCGGTGGGATTCCCAAATGTTGCACTTTACCCCAAAGACAATCCATGTCTCTTCTACCAAGTGTGGCCTCAACGCAGGAATCCCTTCGGTTTGTTACCCACTTTGTGTTTCCCTGGTCCAAATGCTCAAACATCATTCATTCACCAGCACTCAGAGTTAAAACCATGATTTATATCTAGGGTTCAATAACTCTGGTCTGCACTAATGCTTCTGGTGGTTTAGAACAATCCTGGCGTGCAATGTTCAAGGACAATCTAGTTGCAAGGTTCAAACATCAAAAAATAGTCCGTAGGCACCCCTCTTTGAGAATTAACATGGCTAAATGACCTGTTCTTTGGGAAGGTACCCACTCAAGAGTCCACAGCCACACCTTTGCTCACTGTACCTTTCACTGAAGGGAAATATCCATTTGCATATCAGTCTTTGCCCCGCTCACATGGGCAGTCCAGCACCGAAATGCCCTTAAGATATAGACAAAGCGTAAGCTGGAGTTGCACTCTTTTCCAGTGTCTACGAGAGTCTTTGTTCACAGAGGGTATTTGTTCTCACACTCCATGGTGATATAGGTACTACCTGTTGCTTTGATCAATACTTCTTTTTAGGTATCCCTATCTTGGTGGAGGTGGTACTCTTACTGATTTTGGAATTTCTGCTTCCTTGACAGAAATGTTATACTGATTGCAAATATGTTTCTTCAACAGTGTTTTGGGTTGGGCCTGAAGAAGGCGGAGCTACTTGTGCAACCCGTCGAAATGTATACCCTATCAAGTTAGCAGTGTATATGTCTTCAAGGCTGACAGGTGTATTGGTTTACCCTATAACAAATGTAAACACTGGTTTAAAAGGTCCCCATAGCGAAGCTAGAGTTTTCCTATTTTAGCACACAGCTAGGGCTCATTTTGTGGGGCCTGGTGGTCAATGTTGCCACCATTTGTTTTTATGTGATGATTTTACTGTTTTTGGGTCAAATGAAAATATCTGTCCTATTGTTGTTTTTGTTTCCATTATGATGTGTTGATTGTATGATTTTGGTTGAATTGAAATATGTTTTCGACTACTGTTGTCATGTTTAATAAATTACACTGTAGTGAGCTCAGTTTGTTCTTGGATTAGTGTCCTCCACAATACTGGGAGAGACTTTAGGGTGATTTAGTAGATATCACTACTGTTATCTCAGATTAATGCTGAGATGTAGTGTCACACACTAATGAATGCTGGAAAGTATTGGGAAATGTACCTGAAGTGCTTTATACATTTTGAGCAGAAGTACCCGTTCTCTGAATGGGTTGTGTAGAATAACATAACACTCATCCTGTAGGTCGCTGTTCTGATTTGCTTATCGCTTAATGTGCTTTGCACCCTGAAGTAAACTGCACTGAGAATGGGCGTCAGTGGCTGGCTAACATACCCCACAGCAGACGTTGGGAGGGAGGCAAAAGTTGGTGTGCTGCTGCATACTGGGAACTTCAGTGCTCTCTCTCCCCACCTGTCACCACACTCTGGTGCAGTCAGCTATGGTGCATTGTGATGCAAATATCTTGGAAACCGTGCATCCTAGGGCCTGGACATCAAGCCTTTTTGGGACCGGTCCTTCTACGACCACATTGATGTTTCGCCAATTTCAGACAAACGTCTCATGTTTGAAGGTACTGAAATCTGGGGAAAGGAGTGGGTTGTCCAAATGTCATGTAGATAGTAATATCTGGATGGTCCTAACAGGTAACTATGCAAAAATTGATGCAGCTTGGTGAAACGGTGTGGAGTTGTATAAGGAACAATGCTTCACCAATCCACAAACCCACAAATAAATTTAGAGTTTTGCTGAAAACCGGGCAAAGAGATGGGTTGTTCAAATGCTGTGTAGCCAGTAATGTCCGGAGGTTCCTAACAGGTAACTATGCAAAATTAGGTGCAGATCGGTGAAACAGTCTGGAATTGTATACGGAGCCACTCTTCGCCAAGTCACAAACAAACTCACACATTATCATTTTTATAAATATAGATTTCTGATTGAAGCACAATGTTCCTTCACATACAGAAATGACCTTACTGTGTGGTGAAAAATGCTTCTCAGCAAATGCCTGCAGAGATGTAGAAGCCACAATTGACAATGGTTGACCACAAAAAATATAGCACCAAGATCTTGAAGT
Source organism: Ambystoma mexicanum (assembly GCF_040938575.1). Classification (NCBI taxonomy): domain Eukaryota; kingdom Metazoa; phylum Chordata; class Amphibia; order Caudata; family Ambystomatidae; genus Ambystoma; species Ambystoma mexicanum. The sequence continues at coordinate 494,063,723 of NC_090933.1, read as the reverse complement.
TCTCAAAAATGTGGACTGCATGAGTGATCCTTGAGGCCAGGGGTCATCATAAGGAGCATTAATTGACAGTGACATGATTTTTTGCAGTGATTCCAACTTTAGTAATTGGTATACCATTTAATTGTGAACTTCTTTTGGTTCAAAGCCAGAGCCATCACAGAATAAATCCAAGAACTTGAGGACCATTGCTAAGTCACTTTTCTAGCAACACCCTCTAATTGACTCTGCTGCCAGCTTGGAATTTTTTGGTTTTGTGTACCTAGCAAAGCTGCAGGCCACAGACGTAAATGTAAAAGATGCAATTTTGGAAACAATCTGTTTCCTTCCAAAAGCCACAGGAAATGTGCCTCTTTTCCTTCATGTAGACCTATTATAAATGTTATTGGATGGATAATGGAAACAACTTAAAAGTATAATGATAATTGGTTTTAACCCAATGGTTAAGGGTTTATCATCTTATATTTGAGACACCAAGGATGCTATTAGACAACTGGATTTGATCATGTGGAATAAAGAAAACAGATTTGTAACACTGGATGTCACATCACTGTATACCAGCATTAAGGGAATTTCTATCATCAGTAATTTTTTTAAATCAATATTCATATTTCTTCAACATAATCAGATACTAATCAATATTACAATTCATTTTAAAACATACTCTTTTTGTTTCATTGGTTTAATTTACAAACAACTCCATGGCAAGGCAATGGGGGCTAAATATGCTCCATTTTATGTGAATTTATTCCTGGGGCCCTTTGAGACTGAATTTGCATATTCCCCTCCTGGATTTACACACAACAATAATATTGTTTATTGAGGTTGCTACATAGGCGATATTTTGCTGATATGGAGTGGTGACATAGAAGAGCTACATCAAAATTCCCAATATCTCAAAAACCATGATGTTAACATTCAGTTGACCGTGAATTCAAGAAAGGAGCTAATTGTGTTCCTGGACTTAATGGTATACAGTAAAGATGGCCTTATTGAAACAACTTTGCACATCAAACTGACCTCAGTGAATCATATTTTTCATGCCAAAAGCAATCATTTAGAATACATCATCAAAAATATCCCTTATGGGGAATTTCTGAGAATAAAAAGAATCTGTAGTGACAATAGAGAATTTTAAATATGTATCACCTTTGCATCAGAGACATTCAATAGAAGAAGTTATAAGTGGAGTGGCATCCACAAAACCAAGTTAATTAATAGGAACAATCTTCATCAGACACAAAAAAATTAAAACAGAGGAAATATTGATGTATATAAAGTGTGTTTTGTCGCTACAAACAGCACAGATGTAAACATGGTGAGAGCAATATTAAAAAGACATTGGCATATATTAAAAGTATGTAAATAAATATATATCTGATTAGCCACTTATTACATATCAAAAAGTGCCAACTATCAAGAACAAAATCAGTCCCAGTGTGTTGAAAACACTGATGACAGTAGCAACTACAAAAATGTATCTTCTTGGATGCCACTCTCAACAAAGCACAATTTTAAATGTGGACACCATAACACTTGTAGATACATGTTGGACAGACATAAAGAAATTTCAAAAGATTATGCCTTTCATTAATTGCAACATATGGGATCCAGTGTAAGTATAAAAATTGGTACCATCAGAAAAATGAAAATATATATGTACAGGAACATATCATAGCAATCAATAATAACAACATCATACATTCCTTGGAACCCAACTAGAACACTTAACACAACATTAATTCCATTGAAGAAATTAGATGTTTAGGTCTGGAAACTATCACCTTCCCATTTTGAGGTGAAAACAAGGAACATATAATTAGACAGAATAAATCAAAATGGATAGTTGTTATGGATAAATACATGCCAAACTGGACTCAATCAGAAAGATTAAATCTATGTTTTTTAATAGAATCATTATGTTCATATATCTTTCTGATAAGGCGATATATTTCTGTTTATCTATGATGTAATAGTTCTGTGTATTTTTTGCATTTCTCCCTTTTCTGATGATTTTGTGATTAGCATACATATTGTTTTCAATGAAGGGGGTGGGTTGTGATGCAGGTCCTACGAGAAACAGGTTTGCCTCACTTTTTTTAAGCTTATAAAAATTAACTTTGATTTCTACAATCTGATTTAAACAATATGGCAGATAGGGATGTGTTTGGATACACTGAACTAGAGATACAGGACCTGAGAAACTAGAGATACAAATGGCTGACACATGTTATTTCAATGGCAATTTTACCAAAACAATTCCATCAAAAAAACTCATAGAAATATAGTGAAGGGTAAGGTTATAAAAGGGTTGGCGAGGGTTTTAAATATAAAGGAAAAGTGGGGGGCTTGGGAAGGGAACCACCCAAATAGAAAACAGATTTCAATTAGTTTTTGCAGTGTCATTTATTTTGCTAAAAATGACATAAAAATCATTGGTAAGCGGACATAGAACCCTATAAATGTTTGAAAATATGAATGACACACATCTGTATTTAGTGGCATATCAGGAGACCCTGTAACTAAATGAAAGGAGAAACTAACTACATGCACATTTTCTGGGGGAATGCGTCAAGGCTAATATTATTCTGATCGGATTATAGATTCAGAATGTACCATGCGTTTTTTTAGACAATGATGTACACAAGTGGAATTTTAGAGTCATTGCTACAAAATGCAACATACAGTACAAGGCCTTAACTATAACCACAGCAAAGATACACAGCGATGCAATACTTGCTGAGCTGAGAGAAGCAAAAATGAGCTTTCTGCTTAATAGTCGTATCTTTGAAGAAAATTACAAATGTACAGATTAATACATAGAAAACTGACACATTAGTGTGTGAATAAACAAAACTCCCTTTTGTTGTTAAAGACTTCAACAAGGAGAAAGAGTACCCAGATTTCTCTCCAGAATATATACATTTCCCAAATGTTGGATTTCAAAATAAAAATGATGATAAAAAGAAATGGGAAACATTCTCAGACTTGTCTGCCAGTGTTCACCAATGGAGAATGACACGAGTGGTAGCAACTAATTCCAAACTAAGGGGCACAGGGGGCATTTAGAACCCAGAGACAAATATACAGAGATAAGCAACCATACACATTTCTTATCTATCTAAGACAGTCTTCCACAAAACTAAAGTTACATTACTTACTAGAGCTCTATTGTTTTTGCCTCCACGCACTCCTGCTACTGATGACATTGAAATAGAAATCCATACATTTTTCAGACAAGTTAGATTACAAGTATTCTTCATAGATAAGGAGTACACTGAAGATCTAAGGCTTACTGTTCTCATATTCCCCTCAACATTTTCCCCTCAGATAGTACCTGAAATTCTTAGATTTTAAAAAATAACCATGAGAGGAATGGAAAATATTAAGGAAAGACAAACTTGGAATGCAAGTAACTTTTCAGGGTAAGAAAGGAAGACCCTTAAAGAACTTAAACTAAATAGGGTTCTTGTGATCAAACTAGCTGGAAAGGATGAGGGCATTGCATTGATGAATGTGCAACTATAGTGCTCTCCTGTATGAAAACTCCTTAATTGGCCAGAGAATTATCAACATCTATACCATAATCCCACCATGGAAATAGCTGCGGAAATGGATAAATTAACAATCAAACCTCAAACTAATGAGATCACTATCTCTAAAGAATATGATTTGTTGAACTGCAAATATCTGAGATTACCTGTATTTCATATCCTACATCATACAAATGTAATAGCACCACCCTGCAGGCCCATTGCCTCTGATTGCGGTCATATACTTGAACCTCTTTCAAATACTTTGATTACTTTCTCAAACCTTTAACATCTCAAGTAAGGGCTTTCTTACAATATACAAGAGACGTGATACATTTAATTGAGGACACAGAGTTTGATTACACGAGGGAGACATGCTGGTGCCATTTGATGTAGAATCCTTGTAGACCAGTATGCCACAGAAGGAAGCAATAGAGGTACTAAGAGTTTATCTTGACAAAAGAACACAATCCAATCAGGAACATTTGGAATTTATAACCAATGCCTGAAAACAGCACTACAAAATGATTTTTTTACAAAGGAGAATTCGATCTTTAAGTCAAAGGTACGGCAATGAGAGCTGTTTTTGCTCTTAAGTTGACACATTTATATATGCCCACCTTTGAGAAGAATACAATTTTCAATATGGACTATCTAGTCTCTGAGGAAATATGGCTCTGGATTTGGTACCCAGACCATGTACTTTTGATCTGGACCACTAGCAGAGAAAAACGGTCTAACTCTATGAATGGCTTAATCAGCAAAAACAAAATATCATATTTACTATGACTGGTAGTAATGAGAAACCTCAAGAACAACCCATTGTTTGCTTTCAAGCAAAGAATATTTAAAACTGAATGAGGGCGTGAGGAAGGACAAGATCCATATAGCGAAAATAGGAAGTTTCGAGCAAGACCAACTGGCACTAGGCAAAGCCAGGTGGGAGGAGGAATGAGGTAGGTCCAGGGAGGCTACACTGTGGTCAACAAATCAATGGGAAAGAAGACCAGTATACACTCGGCCTAGGGATGGGTAACTGCTTATTGTGAGTTGAGTGCATGACCGTGAGACAGTGGCCTTGAGGCTATTGTTCAGCAAATTGACACAATGCTGCTCATGGGTGGTCTCTAGAATGTTGTTGTTTGGATTAGCTGAGCATAGGACAGTTTGGGGATCAGCATACCATTCTTTTATGTACAAAGGGAGTGGGGCACAGTGCCCTTTGCCCAAATAGATCATCCACCTCTGGGGCGAGTCAAGGCATAGCCTGGAAATATTGCTACTGAAATAACTCTTTTCAAACCAAAACAAAATGCTTGGGGGAGTGTCTGCTCAAAGACCACGCAGCAAATCGGGGCTATAAATACATTTGTGGGTAAGCAGCGTGGACTCTACACAGACTATTTTAAGAATATGTAAAGCTAAAATACTTCCATGCATTTTATAGAGTGCTGAAATCTGGGCGTGGAAGTTTAGTGAGGCACTGAAGGTATTGAAAGATAAATGTGGACATCAGTGATTGCCAAAGTCGTTGCCCACTGACTATATTTGTCTGGAATTTGATCTGCAGTGTATCACTGCTACGGTTGTTATGTATTATTTATTATTATTGTTTATTTTTGCATTTGTATAGCGCACATACAGCCCAAAGGCATTGCAGCACTGTTACTTGTGGCAGTCTTAGTTACAGAGAAGTTACTTACATGTGATGATAACATAGTTCGGGTATACAAAAGTAAGGTTGCATGGTTAGAGTACATTACGCCATCATTATGCCATCATTCAGAAACAGATTTCAGTTTAAGACTTATTATGCAGGTGTATAGGTATGCTCATTCCCGGGGGGTGAAGAAGTAGTGTTTATAAGTGATTGATGCTGTATGGAAGGTTTTTCGGTTTGGACCCGGGAGCAACACTTTCTCAGTTGATTCAGGCATATATGAGTATGAAACTCTTGTCTGGGCAGGATGTTCACGACTGCTGACCATTGGACCTCCTCAATGGATATGCAGACTTAAACGGGTAGTAAAAAATGTACTAAATGTGTTTGATCAGGACAATGGAACGGTTGATCTAGCGACAAAGGTTAATAGTAGATATTTGATAGAATGTATACGGATTAGGAATGTGATCTCTGGATAAATAAGTGCCATCCCTACGAACTATACAATCAGAAGGAACTTAATAATTCATTTAATTTGGTCAATACTTTATAGATTAATGGGGCCAGGTTAGGAATAGCACAGCCTAAAGATTGTGTAGACTCTGTGGAGAAGTTTGTCTTGAAACCATACAGCATTTACTGATGAAATTATTGTGTGTACATTGCCACTCTTTCTTTTAGGTCTCACAGTAATGAAGTCTATTTGGGGCTGCAGAATTAACTATGGGGTGGTTTTATGGATGGAAACGAGGTTAATCTAATATTGTATTTGGTTAAGTTGTGTGATTATGTAATGGTGATTTTAAATGATTGATCTTATTAGATGTGGATGGTTGATTGGGTAATTGATGAAATGATGATGAATTGTTCATGGTTGGGTTTGTTCATTGGTTGTACATAAGGTCATGCTTGAATATACGTATGCTAATAACAAAATAATAATGCTAATAATGCTCAGAGTTAAGTGTCACATGGCTCAGGCTCCCCAGAAATCTGCCTAATGTAAGATTTTCTTTTAAATGGCTCCACTCCATCTGTTATATTCTGTTCACAATTTACATAATAATAATATTTTATATAGTGCTACGAACCATCAGGCATCTGAGCGCTGCTTATTACCCACTGTGTGTGGTGCTCATTTATGAGCTTGGAAGGATGAAAGGCTGAGTTTGGCACTGCCGGGATTCGAACCTCCATCAGCAGGCTCTGCACGAATGTGAAAGAGAGCGCTCCACTCGCTTTGCTATCTGACTAACTAAAATAAGTGATGTAAAGAAATATGTGTGCACTGCTTTTCTATTGGATCTGTTCCCCTCTCTGCCTCTTCAGTTGTTCCACAGGCTGTGATGATGACATTTCACGGTACTTTGGTCCATTCCTGTGCAGCTTTTTTAACGGGTACACACTATTTCTCTATTATTTTTTGTACGTCTACCAGGTCGATGACATCAACCACAGCACTCTTTATGTTATGCAGATCGATGACATCAACTAGAGCACTCTTTATGTTACGGGCTAAATTGAAAATGTATATTTGTATTTTGTAAAATAGAGAATACTCCAGGAAAACCATGTGATATGTTATTAATAGAGGACATGTTTGCAACTGCTGTATTTACTGAAAACTGCACAGGAAAGCTTCCCCCACAGCCATCAGTTTCGTTTATTAACACCATTCTCATGCAGGCGTTGACAGGAGAGTGATTCTCACATTGGGAAATGTGAACACAGCAAATTAAACCACAATAGTCGGCTGCATAGTTTGCAAACGTTCTTCTTACGCCAAAGATGCTTCCAGCTCGGGCCTTCACACATCTATGTGGATATTAATTGCCAGAGCAGCAGACGCCCAGCTTTTATTTCAAAGGCAGTTTGAGCTGATAAGAAGGTTTGCCGTTTACCCATGACTTTGGGACAGGATAGGGCAGACGGTGACAAAGAAAAAAAAACATATCAGTTCTCAATGCTGTCTATACCCATTCATCTTTCTAGCTCAGAGAAGTGGGGTGATAAATGATCCTGTATCCCCCAAATGAGGAATGTGGGGGATACATTCCTTCTCTCCTCCACTGTTTCCTACAGTCCTGGGTCACAGGGCAACAGGAAAACTGGGTTTAAGGATAAAAAGGACCCAAAGAGTGCATGCGGAAGTAGCAGCCAGAGCAGCAAAGACCAGAGAGTTTAAGGGCAACGTGTACTCTTCAAGCATTGAAAGAAGCCCTTTGGCCCCCACAACATGTTCAGCCCTCTAGTCTTCTTTCGCTGCTGCAGCACTGGAAGGAAACTCTTGGTACTGTAGTAGAACATCACAATGGCCTGCGAATTACTTCTTCAAGTATTTCTGTTAAGGATAGTGCACTGATCATGTGCAGTCACAACTACCTACCCGCTGTTTACCCTTGTGTCAGGCAAGGACGATCCACGTTGGGTCGACCACAGCCATCATGGCCAGTGTTGGTCCATCAAAGCTTCCTGTCCTCTTCATTACCATTTTAGACTGGCAGTGTTATGTTATGCTATGTTAAATTCTATTTTTAAAGCTCAAAATTGCCACCAAAAGCATCTTCTGCTATTACAGTAGGTGGGGAGAAACTAGAAGAGATAGGTTTTCAGTAACCTATGAAACATCAGGTGCTCCTTGATCGTACGCAATGAGTGAGGGAAGGAGTTCCAGAGCTGGGCAGCTGCAAATGAAAAGGAGCAGCCACCAATGAGAAATGGCCTAAAACTAGCCCTTCTAGGTGTGGAGGTTGCCAGATGCGCTGCAGAGTTTTGCAACACCTGCAGACTCTGCAAAAGGTAGGTAGGCTGCGGCAAAAGTAAGGCTTTGCAGTAGTCCATCGTTGATAAGATGAGGGACAATATCACTGACGTGTGGAATTGAAGGGGAAGGTAGGGCAGAATCTTGGGCAAGATCTTCAACTGAAAGTATCCTTTCTGACAGATGGTGCTGATCTGGAGGTCGGCTGATAAGGATGATGATATTTGTACACCAAGGCCCTTTAAAGATGAAACAGGGATAGGATAAGCGCCAAGGCTGGATGGCCAGAAGGCCGACGGACGACCAGAAAGGAGTCGCGGACGAAGGAGCCACCACCCACGCCTCAGTTTTCTACCCATCAAATTTAAGCCAGTTAACAGACATCCATTTCCCATGGCTTCAAGACATTCCCGAAATCTGGTTGCAGTGTCCTGGGCAGACAGATCTAAGCGAACCAAGATTTGGGTGTCATCAGCGTACGAATGACAAACAAAAAAGTGATGGGTGGAAGTATTTGAATAAATCTGAACCACTAGCAATGCTCTGGGTGACCTTCTACGCCACTGTTTTTTAGCCCTTCTGCGCCATTGCAAAAGGGGTCCATCCATATGCAAATCAGTCAGGCACTGCCACTTCAACAAGGCTGAAACATGTTTGGGGATGCTTGTGGTCCCGTGCAGAAAGGATATGACCTAGCAGTTTGGGCTGGACTGCTCCTGTTGGGGTGGGACCAAACCTGATTTGTATGTGGTTTTTCCCCTTCTGTAATGGCTTGGCAGGTCGAAGATTGATGGTCTGGAGGGTTGCCCAGAGCAATGCCAGAGGTTAGGATTAATTCTAAACCTTCCAGCCATCACCTCTTTGTTTTTGATCAGCATAAGAATAACAACTGAAGCCGTGGGCAAATATAAACTTGATAAGCAGTGGATAACAGAACGGGGAAAGGGCAGAACGCTGAGGGACACGGCAAGAGAGCGAGGTGGGAGAAGAATGGAAAGGAGGGAGAGAGAGAGAGAGATTGAGTGCTATCAGAAAGAAACCACGAAAACCAGCTGAGAACCATGCCAGAAAGGCCCGTGCTGGGGAGGGGATCAAAAACTGTGTGGTCCACAGTGTTGAGCCCGGCAGAGAGATCAAGGAGCAACAAACCGCCAACTCCGCCTTGATCATGCATGTTGTTATGTACAGCTTTTGTGCCAGTCAGGGAGGATCCACATTGGGTCAAAGGTGTGCGGTGGGTCCACAGCCGTCATGGCCAGCGTTGGTCCAACAAAGCGTCCTGCCCTCTTCATTACCACTTCAGACTGTGCCAGTGGTGTTATGTGCAGCTTTTGTGCTAGTGAAGGACTGCCCGGCAGGCAGGAACTAATGGCAAGTGGGTCCTGAGTGCAACCACATCTCAGTGAGATTTTTATCTGAAAGATTCAAAACCTTAGTGAAAATGGTTACTGTTCATGTTAGGGGATATTTGCATTTTGCAGCCCAATCCTAGATACAACCCTGAATTTATGAGTCATTTGTGCAAGAAAATGTGTAATGTACAAAGTTGCTAGCTTGTTTCGCAAGCAAAAAAAGTTACCTTGTTTTGCAGCACGACACATTGTGGTCACATAATGCATAGCTTCTAGCTATATGCCTGTTTCAGACAATGATGAACGCGGGTAACATGTTGTGATAATACATTCAGCCCCTGCTACTTTTTCTTGCATTCTGCCACTTGAAAACACAAAACGATACTTACCAGAAAAATAAGTAACAACTGTGACAAGATACAGCATCAATCGCTCCTGACAAGAGGCAGAGTTAGGGTTTTTGTGTCATCACATTGTGGCACACACCTTCATTATACTTGCGCACCATGACCTGCACATGGTACACACAGCTCTGGTACTCCATTGCCACTCATGAGCAGCTCACCCAATCCAGATCTTTTATCTGTGCCTTCTACTACCCGTGGGTCTGCCTGCAGAGTGGCATATGCATGAGGCGCGGGCCGCACATGCAAAGAAACACAGAATGCAGTCTGCACCACACACTCTTGACATTGAGGGAATACAGGTCCCTGATTCACAGCAGTGTACATAGTATGTAGTTAGTAGTAGGAAAGTAGCTTCTATGTGGAGATTATTATCTGTAGCATCTTGTGTGGGATGCTGTGCTACTGCGATCCCATACCTCTTCCCAACACTCCCTGTCCCAGTCAACCTCTTGCCCATGCCTGCACCTTGTCTCCATCATATCTGCGCCACGTAGGCACTGGGCGCCGGGATTGCTACCATTTACGATGCCGAGCTGAAGGGACGGTCTCCTTTACTCTTTCCAGCCCTATGCCTTCCCAGGGACTCCTTGCTGCTGCTGCCAAGGCCTGACTCCTGTCTTCACCCTATCTGGCCCAGGGATACAGGGGGTCGCGAGAATCCCCCTGAAACAGAAGTTGTAGTTCTTAGAAATGTAAGCATAAACAAAAATGTCCTCAGGGCGTGCCTTGCCAGGGCCACAGGTTAAGGACACTGACTGCTAGTGGACCTGTTGCTGGGCTGGGTTAGGCAGGTAATTCTAGTTACTATTACGTGTCTCATAGCCAAGCACCCCTAGAGTTTAACATCTTATAGTGTCCAGTCTCTTTATGGCCTGCTGCAAACCCTATTTCATTTCCCTTCCTAAAAGTAATATATATTGTGTTCCAGTAAATGTGAATGTGCCCTTATCAATGCTTCTTCGGCTATTGTTAATTGGCTTTCTTGATATGAGATTTTAACACGTTACACCCTGGAGTCTCTGTTTCTCACTGTGGCGTGGCTTATACTGACTGCCAATCCGATGCCTATACTGCTTATACGTGAAGGTTACACAATGTATAGGGCAAGCATACCCCCTACCTAAGTCAGGTAAAAGCATGCCAGCGATAACTAAAATTATTTGGGAATGTAAACCTCTAACAGTCTGTTGACACTATCATGTTTTCTACTTTCTCAATTTTTATTTCAGCCACACTAACATTTAATTTCATCTGGTGTATAGTCCTCTATTAGGTCAGCAAGACTCAATACATCAACTGACCGACGTATTTATTCATTTTTGGATCACTTCATAAAATGAGTGTATAGGTGATATTGATATCGCCTGGAACAATTGTTCTTGGTTATTATTTGCATGAATCCCTTCCAGGTCGATCAACTAGTTGTGTTAACCTGCACTACAGAAATGGTCAACTTTGAGGTTCATATGGCCATCAGTTCATCAGATCATAATACAGTGTTTTTAAATGGGACTTTCTAAATAATCTGAAATGTATAACAAGATACAAGAACAAAAACTTGTTGTTCATTTTGCAAGATTTCTATTGATTTGCTTTCCCTTTGATTTGCTATATTATCTGTTCACTGCAATCCGCCCTTGGAATCTGATACACCAAATGAACTGACTAATCATGTTTTTTCAGCGTCAATGACAGTTACTAATAGCCTACTACCTTGGCTGCTAAACGACCAACTCAAACCTGCTTCCATCCCTCTGCACCATTGCACTCTGAAGACAAAAGACAACGATACTCCAGTATTAGGAATTCGAAGAAGTGGTGAAAACACTCCACTAATGAAATTACAATTAGCTAAAATATACTGGGGGTAATTCATAGAATTAAGCGCACAAGTGGCGCACGCGGCTGGCGCATAGTGTGCGCGTGCGAATCTCTGCGCCAGCCGCGTGCGCTAAAATCCATATCCGCGCACAGCGTATTCATGGATTTTAGCTACCAAAACCAGCCGTGGTGCACAGTGGTGCAGCGACCCTGCAGCAGCGCCAGTTACGCCCCCAAGAATGCCCCTCGTGCAGGGAAAAGCCATCAAATCCCCAATCCAGCGCAAAGGGCTGCGCTAACCCTGTACCAGCACGGCAAGCGGGGTACGTGTATTACTGGGGTTTGCGGGAAGTTTCACACGCGATTGGCCCTGTGTGAGCAGGGTACGTGTATTACTGGGGTTCGCGTGAAGTTTCACACGCGATTTCAGCAGGGTATGTGTATTTCGGGGGTGCGCGGGAAGTTTCACATGCGATTTCAGCAGGGCACGTGTATTTCAGGGGTGCGCGGGAATTTTTACACGCAATTGGCCTGGGTACGTGTATTTCAGGGGTGCGCAGGAAGTTTCACACACGATTTCAGCAGGGTACGTGTATTTCAGGGGTGCGCAGGAATTTTTACACGCAATTTCAGCAGGGTACGTGTATTTCAGGGGTGCGCGGGAAGTTTTATATGTGATTGGCCTGGGTACGTGTATTTCAGGGGTGCGCGGGAAGTTTTACACGCGATTGGCCTTGGTACATGTATTTCAGGGGTGCGCGGGAATTTCCACACACGATTTCAGCAGGGTACGTGTATTTCAGGGGTGCGCGGGAAGTTTCACACACAATTTCATCAGGGTACGTGTATTTCAGGGGTGCGCGGGAAGTTTTACATGCGATTTCAGCAGGGTACGTGTATTTCAGGGGTGCGTGGGAAGTTTTACACGCGATCGGCCTGGGTACTTGTATTTCAGGGGTGCGCGGGAAGTTTTACACGTGATTGGCCTGGGTACGTGTATTTCAGGGGTTTGCGGGGAGTCCTACACGTGAATTGGCAGTATGGGTCCTCCCAGGTGTCCCCTCTACCCCCTCCACGGCCCCTGCAGGCAGCCAACACCACAGGGGACTACCCTGCACCCCTGGTCATGTCCCCCAGCACCCCCACCCCCCAGCAGTGAGGGGCAGCTGCCAGCAGGCCCCCACTCATGTCCCCCTGCACCCCCACCCCCCCAGCATTGACAGGCACCTGCCAGCAGGCCCCCACTCATTTCCCCCTGCACCCCCACCCCCCCAGCATTGACAGGCACCTGCCAGCAGGCCCCGACACATGTCCCCCAGCACCCCCACCCCACAGCAGTGAGGGGCACCTGCCAGCAGGCCCTGACACATGTCCCCCAGCACCCCCCTATCATTGACAGGCACCTGCCAGCAGGCCCCGACACATGTCCCCCAGCCAACAGGTCATCACAATCTAGATCCCTGGCTCTTATGGCCACTCAAATCCCACCCCACGCCACCCCAGTCCAAACACCCAACCAAGCTTTACATCCACTCCAAATTGAAATCCCCATTAAATGATAGATCATAAATAAGCAGTATGCGCATGAGTACAAGTCTGTCAGACCCACACAATGGCAACACATGACTGAGAAAACCCACATTGTGACATGCATGAAACCAATGAGAGAATACCACACATTGAAGTAAGAAACAAAAATGTATTAAAGTCAAAATGAAGGGAATGAAATCAAAACACACAATAATGCCAATAATAATCAAAATGCAGCATGACCCAAAAAATGATAAATAAATAAAATGAGAATCCAAATTAATCCAAATGAAAATGTGTCCAAAGTCACCATCCAATAAAGCAAATCTAAAGGGAAAGAAAAGCGTAATATCCATTGCTCCATGGTGAAGAAAAAGAAAAGATGAAGGAGAAAAATCCACTGTAAAACTATGTACAAATAGCAAATCCAGGGTCCATGAGCCCAACGACATAAATGAAACCTACAATGAAACCTACCTAATTACTAATTATATACAAAAATGTGGGGCATAGTCCATGCGCCCCAAATGAAAGAAAAAAGAAATTAAACTTAACACTAATTAACTATATACAATGGCGGCGGCCAAGTCCAACGGCTCACTTGTTGATGTCATGGTCCAGGGCATCATCAAACTCCTGTTCAATGTCTTGGAGGCGGGCCTGTTCTCTGTCCCAGAGGTCTCGCAGGGATAACCCCATGTCCACTTCCAACTCCCTGCGAATTCCCTCGAGGCACTCAGCCCGCCTCAGCGCCCTGCGCATGGAGTTCTCTGCCCTGACCATTGTGAGCCGTGCCTCCTTCCGCCCGCCGCCGCTCTGCACCTATCCGCTGGCCCAACCGCTGCCACACGGAAGACACTCCCATTCCAGGGTCCTCCTTCCCTCCGGCCGATGCCTGCCCCTCTGATGTAGATGGCCCCGAGCCATGATGCCTCCCACGTTGAGCCTGCCGCTGCCTCCGACGCAACTGCCTCTGCCAGCACAACGGCATCCAGGCTGATGGAATCCACCGACGCCGTCGTGCACGTGCCCTGCCCAATGATGCCGGCACATCCTCCATCTGCTGGGGTGCAGTTGCTGTGGTGTCCACCCCTGCTGGACCTCCGACTCCCGACTGTGGCAGGGTGGCAGGGATGGGATCCCCACCGAGCTGGCTGCGTTGGTCAGGACAGTTCCACAGGGGGCCCTGGTGGCATCTGGGCCGGAAGACGGCATGGAGAACGACTGGCGCATAGTCTCCACAGAGGAGGAGAGGGCCGCCAGAGTGGCCGACACATGTACAAAACCCCCAACCATGCACACTCCCAACTAGGTCACGTTGGCACGCTGCTCTTCGTGATGACGTGCGTGCTCCACCCGGGAAGCACGCACGTCATCACAAATGTCACGCGTGCACAACGCCACAACAATCAGGACCTTCTCCATATGGCCAGGGGTCCCCTCGTCCACAGGTAGAGGAGTGTCAGATGACATGGACATCCCCCCTACCTGCAGACGGGCCTGGGATGGGGCATCCCTGCTGGTGCATGGTGGTGCAGTCACAGTGTCAGGGAAAGTGACATGCACAGGCCCCTCCACGGTGACCTGTGCTGCCTCCTGCCCCTGCCCCTGGACTGCACCACTTGCACCAGTGGCACCACCCCCACCAGGCCTCATGTGAGGCTCAGTAGCGGCCTCCCCCTCCTCTGTGGAAACCACCAACCTGGATGGCTCCACACCGTCTTCCGCCATTGCAAGCCCCTGTGGGGGCTCACCCACCCCTTCCGCTGCAGGCGTAGTGGCAGACGCAGCACCAGTCCCCTCACTCCCGGACGATGATAAATTCTGGGAGGGTGACTGGGCCTTGTGTCACCGGCCGGTGGGGGCATCCCTGCTGCTTTGCTCCACAGCTCCGTCTCTGCCCTCTTCATCACTTGCCGCTGTGAAGAGGGAGACATAGAACACAATCATCAGGGTACTGTACAATGGTCCCTTAGACAGGAAGCAATAGCAGATGAGTGGCACTGTCAAACATCACTTCCATCATGTCCCTCCACAACACATGGGTCAGTGCAGGCAAAATACATGCAGTAGCAGACATGGCACATGCAATGAACATTAGCATACATGTCCAAGGGACTCTTGAAACTTACAATGCTGGTTTGAAACTCACACGCATCATGGGTCATGCCTATCACATGCACACACTTCACCGTAGTTTCATCCATCTGGCCTCGTACACCCCAGACCCAGTGGATACAAGGATGAGTAGGCTGCATCAGTGAATCTGAACATTGTCACAGACATGTGTCATGCATCTATGGCATTTACAAGTCACAGACACGCAAGTCAGACACACAGACATGGACACCATACATGTCCATGACTGCAGCACCCATCTCTCACACCCCATCCATGTCCAACAACAGAGACAGGCATGCATTAATGTGTGCATTCCGCATGCTGCTCTGCATGTTGCATTGTAACACATGCACCTACCATGTGGTTCACACATTACTGGTCTCACATGCATGACCATGATGTCCATGCACACACACATACGTACATGGCCTATGTCACACATACAGGCAAGTATCAGACAACCAGCCCCCTGCAACATGCCCTGTCTCACACAGCAATGCTTGGCCACTTACCGCTCAACTCCAGGCGGATCTGCCTCTGAAGGATCTGGGCATGGAGCGCTGGGCCTACGCGTTCCAGGACACTCACCTGGATGGTACTCATGCTGCCCCGGCCCCCCTCCACGAGGCGCCGGGCCTTTATGAGGGCCCTGGACCTCAAGTCCTCCCAGCCCTTCTTGACTTGCTTGATGTTGCGGGTTGCCACCCCCTCCGCGTTGATGGCAACCACAAAGTCGTCCCAGATCCTATCCCGTCCTTCCTTGTTGGCGCCTGATGTTCCGAAGAGGGCATCATAATGCCACAGGACATGCTCCACCAGGACACCAACTTCCTTCTGACTGAAGCTGGTAGCCCTCTGCCCCTCTGGCTGGGGGTCACCAGTGGTCTCAGATGGTGTTTGCCCCGACATGGCGACCCCCGAGGCAGGCGTGGGTGGGCAACTTGGTCCTGGGGCTGGGCTGTGGAGCGATGGTATCCCAGTCGGGAGTCTTCTGTTCCAGCAGGGGTGGACACAGCAACTGGACCCCTGCAGATGGCTGATGTGCAGGCACCAAATAGCAGGGCACGTGGGCAGCAGGCAGTCAGGCAGCAGCAGATGGCAGGTGGGAGCATGCTCGGGGCTCTGGCGGGCAGGAAAATGACCTTCAGGGCAGGAGCATGGTCTACCGTGTGTCTTCGCGTAGCCAGCTTGATACGGAGTGATTTGGCACGTGAAAAAATTGCACGTCAGCGTGTAAAATCGAGGAAAGGCCCTAGCGCGTCAGCACACGTACGCAATTTCATTGGACCAAAGGCCCTTAGCGCGTAAGCGCGTTTGGAACGTATCACGCACGGGCGTTGCCCTTTCGCGTGTAAAACTTCCCACGCACCCCCGAAATTCACGTACCCTGCTGAAATCGCGTGTGAAACTTCCCGCGCACCCCCGAAATACACGTACCCTGCTGAAATCTCGTGTGAAACTTCCCGCGTACCCCCAAAATACACGTACCCCACTGCACAGGGCCCTTTTGTGTGTAAAACCTCACGCGAACCCCAGGAATACATGTATCCCACTCAGTATATGCGTGCTTTTTATTTGTGCACACTTTTTTAATGCGCAGGGACGCTACCGCCTGCCTTCGTGTGGTGGACCTGTTTAGGCCTGTGCGTGTCTTTGCCCGTGCGCGGGTTTGCCCTATTCGATTCCATGAATACGTGTGGTTTGCGTGCGTGTGGGCGTTCCGTGTACTTCTCAGCAGTACTTCCCCCGTTACGCCTTCTTTTTCACGCGTTATTTCCCATTCCGCGTGTTACGCCCCCTGTTCCGCCTACTTTTGTTGTGTGCGCTGCACTATGTGCGCTTTCGCTGTGCGCTTAGCGCACGCTGTTTGGAGACGTGTGCGCCAGTGTGCGCCATGCACAGATTTGGTGCACAACCAGTGGGAAAGTAGCGCAGCGCCTTCCTTGAATCGCACACGTGCGCGTGCGCTTGCTTTCTCACGCTTGCGCCTGCTTGCGCTGGTATTTTCGGCGCACGTTTGTTCCATGAATCGGCCCCACTAAGTCATAATTATAAAAAAAATGAAAACTGAATGCAGAAACCACTTGCTTGCAGTTATAGATGCAAACCAACAATGTTACATTTTTTCAGCAATCCAGCATTGTGTTAATTCCATACCCAAACGTCTTATAAATCAGAATAAGTGACAAAAGGTAACCTCACTTAACTTTCAGATAAAAATATTGATCTACAGGTTGAAACTGCTTTGGGACGTTCACAATTGTCATTGTTGATCCCACTTTTGACACCATATATCATGAAGCGGAGTAACACCAACACAAGGTGAACAGAGATTGATATATCTGAACTAAGGTTTGCTAGAGATGTTTATAAATGTGGGCCAAACAAATAACATTCGAAACAAAGCTTCAAAGTCAACAAATGGACTTCTCCATCAGGTTAACAATTTGAGTTTTTAGCTTGCAAAGCCTAATCCGGTTTGTCTTCGTGGTGTGGATGATCATTCCACTGTAACTCACAGTCCTGAAGGTTTGAGTGTCTCTGCACTTCTTTTTTGTGTTCTTGATTGATGAACACATGTTGTCTGCTTCTCATCATGGATAGACCCCTGGTGCTGAGTCTTGGGGCCTATGCATATTTGCCTGTTAGCCCTGCAGCAGGGAAGCAACTGGGGCACTGTAGTGGGGGACAGACCCCCTCCCCAAGCTTCCACCTAGAAGGCTGGTAAACCAAATGCATCTAGAGGCTCAACTTCTGCTTCTTTCCGTCCTCCCTGTGTCAGGGTCCTGAAATATTCCCCAAGATCCAATCTTTGCTTTCCTCCTTTGAAGGCAGTACCAGCATCACGTCGAAGGGAACATCTCCTGTACTTTGTGCCCTTTGCTCGCCAATCACTCTCTCCTCCTGAACCTCCTCAAAGCTATGACATGTGCTCGTACTTCCACTCATTCCAGGTTCACCCATTTCAGGTATTAGGCTTGCCATCTCTTTATATCCCTCTCTCCTTCTTTTCTCTGGCATCTTCTCTCTTTCTCTTTCTTTATTATCTCTCATAAACTCCTCCTTATCTCTTTTTCAAGCTCCTCATTTCTTCCCTGGTGTTCTCTCTCCTCCTGAGGAACTCCTCCAATCTCCCCTCTCTCTTGTGTATCTCTATCAACTTCTTCCTTACAGCTCCACCTCTCCTCCCTGATGTTCTTGTTTTCATCCTATCGAGTATCTCCAGCATCTTCTTGCTGATGCCTTCCTTCTCCCTCTCCACCTCTTGGGAATCCCTCCTGACCACGTCTCTCTCTCACCTCTAGTATCTACTCTTGTGTCCTTTCATTGTATCCTTAAGTCTCCCCCTCATATCTCCTTCCCGCCTCCTTGATGTTTCTCTCACTGCCTTTCTTGCATCCTCTGCCCAACTATTTTTTGGTATTGCCTCCACCTTTCCTCACCGCACGTCGAATCTCCAATGCCCCGCTACACCTCCTCTTCTCTCTTCCCAACTTCCTTCCTCCTTTCTCCTCAGCCTCCTTTGTCCTCTTCTCCTCCACCTCCATCTTCTCCCTCTCTCCTTCCTCCTCTCTCCCTCTCCCTCCCAGGCATCTGCCCCCATCATCCTCTGCACCTCGTTTGACAACTTCTTGCATCCACACCTCATTCTGATTCCCAGCTCCTATGGAATGGGTCTAGCCCCATCAATTGAGCTGTCCTGCTTGGGAGCAGAGGCACGTGTGGATAATTGTGATGACCAATATGGGATTGCGTCAGTAGTTTCTGAAGATTGATTCCCCCTGCTGGTATTATGTCTCTATAACTGTGCGCAGCAATGTCAACTCAAACAATTTCAGACTGAGCCACCATTCTGGATCTCATGAAAGCACTCAGGATGCCACCGAACTGACCAGTCATTGGATGATGTAGGTGTGGAGTGAAAGGGTGATATCTGTGCTCAACCCGGAACCAATTTCAACCTGTTCCAAAATGGTTGCCTTCAAGTTTATTCAATGGGCAAGTGTCTAAGCTCTGATATATGTGGTGAAGCAGGTGGAATACATGGACAGATATTTGGGGCAATAATTGAAACATAAGGAGGTGGATGGAGGGCAGCAGGTAGAACACGAAGAAGCAAGGCTGTATAAGGAACACAAGAAGGCAGATGAGGGGCAGGGGGAGGGTGGCAGCAGTAAGAGACGTAGAAGGAAGTGGGCAGGCAGAGAAAGGCAAGGGTGCTGATATGGGGAAGGAAGAGGAAGTGAAGGAGGACAAGGAGTAGCTGATAAAGGAGTAAGAGGTGAAGGTAGCGCTGGTGGCTCCCATCCTGTCAGGGGAGGTGTCAAGGTGGGCTGAAGTACGCAACAAACAAGAGGGTACTGCTGGATCCGTTTCTAGAATGCGCCTCCTGAGTGTGGCTGTACTTCCCACTGCCTGAGAGGAAGACATAGGCCCTCATTAGGACCCTGGCGGATTTTTTCCGCCATCGGCGGACTTTTCCGCCATGGCGTAAAGTCCGTTTACGCCATGGCGGATGGCGGACTTACCGCCCCATTCCGAGGTTGGCGGGGCGGTAAGTCCCCATTGACCCATTTACCCTTCCCCATTCCCATTTCGGCCCCATAGGGCTCAATGGGAGTGGGGAAGGCGTTAATTACGCCACCGTACATTACGGTGGCGTAATTAACACCAAGGTCCCATAGCGCCATGGATTTCTCCGCCCGCAAAAAGCGGGCGGAAAAATGACCATGGCGCTTTGGGAACTCGTAGTTGGCGGTAAGGGGTCGGCGCAGCTAACGCTGGCGTAGACCCCTTACCGCCAGGGTCCTAATGAGGCCCATAGTCATGAAGTATACCGTTGTGAGAAAACTATGGAAGATGAGGGTGGGAAAGAAGAGTGGGTTTTGGGCACAACTGCAAAGCATAACAACATTTGGTGGAGGCAAGAAGCAAAGTTTAAAACCCATGTGGCGTCCACCACCAATGCCTCAATGGTACCCTGTTCCAGTGGTGGGAGAAAGCATCTGCCAACATGTATGGAGATGCAGGTTGTTAGAACCCACAAGGCAGAGAGCAGTGCCATGACAGAGGCCCAACCACAGCAAGTGGCACTCAGCTATCAGGCCTGTGTTTGTCCCCCACCCTTCATGGTGTAAAGGTTGGCTGTGCCTTTATATAAAACCAGCATGATTCCCCTCACTCATTGCCTCCAATCGGAGGTGCTGGTCCCCAGAGTGCAAGGAGGCAGACCTCAGGGCAATCCAAGATGCTGTGGAGACTCATTGGTTTATCCATAATCCCAACATCCCATACTGAATTGAGCAATGGATTGAGGTGATAGCTATTTGAGGATACCGGCAGGAAACAGCTGTCATGTATTAGGGAGAGCATGTGAATTATTTGCAACAACAGCTCTTGTATTGCTGGGAGACAGTGAGAAAAAGTAACAGGGAGACTCTGAGAAATAGTAACAGGGCGGCCATGAGAAAAAGTAACAGGGAGACTCTGAGAAATAGTAACAGGGCGGCCATGAGAAAAAGTAACAGGGAGACTCTGAGAAATAGTAACAGGGCGGCCATGAGAAATAGTATATACAATCACACTGCGCCAAACAAAGGTTTCTTCATTGCATAGTTATACAAAGTTTAATGGTGGATCGAGTCAGCCTGACACGTGTTTCGAGATTGTCTCTTCTTCTGAGGCAATTTTCACTAGTCCGATTTCACCATGGATAAATGAATCAAAGATATTAACACGCCATATAATCACTTATATGCAAAGTAATGCCTGTAAATTCACAATTTTCGGGCAGCCTTTCGGCTTCTGACAACTCCGCGTGTTAATATCTTTGATTCATTTATTCATGGTGAAAACGGACTAGTGCAAATTGCCTCAGAAGAAGAGACATTCTCGAAACACGTGTCAGGCTGACTCGATCCACCATTAAACTTTGCATAACTATGCACTGAAAAAACCTTTGTTTGCCGCAGTGTGATTGTAATAGTGTCCATGAACTGTGGTGTGTAGGGCAATACACCCACACTGTACATATCACCCGCAGCCGTATAACAAATAAGTAATAGAAACAGTGTGCTAGCGCTGGCTGTCTCTGTCTTCTCTTGCCCAAATGAGCTTTTTTCATGAGAAATAGTAGCTGGGCACCCTGTGATCTATTTTCAGTTGTAGCTACTCCATAGCTGGGAGACCTTATGAAGCAGTAACAGGGAAATCAGATGGAATATTAGTAGGGAGATGCAGTTGAAGCTATAGCATGTAAGGAAAACTGAACATAGTATGTCAGTGTCTCTCTTGTGTAACAGGGAGAATGTGGAAAACTTGTGCAGCATGCAGAGCCTAAATACTTCTCAAATTGGTGGTTCACTTGTAGGAGGGAGAGCCTGGAAAATTCTGATGCTGGCCGCTCTTGGGTAACAGGGAGTGCCTGAAGAATTCTGGTGGCTCTCGTATTATGGCGAGAACCTGAAAAGTTCTCATGAGGCGGCTATCGTGTAGCAGGCAGAACCTGACCTTTGATTTGGATGGCTTTCGTGCAGTCGGGAGATCCTGAAAAATTTGAATGTTGGCGGTTCTGATGTTGTGGGGAGAACCTGAGTAATTCTCATGCTGGCAGCACTAGTGTAACAGGCTGATCCTGACTGAAAATTCCTGATGATGACGTCCCTCCTGCAACAGATAGAATATGAAAAAATACTCCTGTTGATGGCACCCGTGTAGCAGAAGAAAGGTGAACAATTCTCATGCTTGTAGCCCTTGTGTAACAAGGAGACCCAGAAAAAATATCATATCAGGTTTCGGTACCCATGTAGCAGGGAGAAATTGAAAGATTTGCATGTTGGCAGCTCTTGTGTTGCATGGAGAACCTGAAATATTCTCATGCTGGCAGCTGTAATGTAGCTGGGTGAAACTGAAATATTCTCATGCTGGCAGCTGTAATGTAGCTGGGTGAAACTGAAATATTCTCATGCTGGCAGCTGTAATGTAGCTGGGTGAAACTGAAATATTCTCATGCTGGCAGCTGTAATGTAGCTGGGTGAAACTGAAATATTCTCATGCTGGCAGCTGTAATGTAGCTGGGTGAAACTGAAATATTCTCTTGCTGGCAGCTGTAATGTAGCTGGGTGAACCTGAAATATTCTCATGCTGGCAGCTGTAATGTAGCTGGGTGAAACTGAAATATTCTCATGCTGGCAGCTGTAATGTAGCTGGGGGAACCTGAAATATTCTCATGCTGGCAGCTGTAATGTAGCTGGGGGAACCTGAAATATTCTCATGCTGGCAGCTCTAATGTAGCTGGGGGAACCTGAAATATTCTCATGCTGGCAGCTGTAATGTAGCTGGGGGAACCTGAAATATTCTCATGCTGGCAGCTGTAATGTAGCTGGGTGAAACTGAAATATTCTCATGCTGGCAGCTGTAATGTAGCTGGGTGAAACTGAAATATTCTCATGCTGGCAGCTGTAATGTAGCTGGGTGAAACTGAAATATTCTCATGCTGGCAGCTGTAATGTAGCTGGGTGAAACTGAAATATTCTCATGCTGGCAGCTGTAATGTAGCTGGGTGAAACTGAAATATTCTCATGCTGGCAGCTGTAATGTAGCTGGGTGAAACTGAAATATTCTCATGCTGGCAGCTGTAATGTAGCTGGGTGAAACTGAAATATTCTCATGCTGGCAGCTGTAATGTAGCTGGGTGAAACTGAAATATTCTCTTGCTGGCAGCTGTAATGTAGCTGGGTGAACCTGAAATATTCTCATGCTGGCAGCTGTAATGTAGCTGGGTGAAACTGAAATATTCTCATGCTGGCAGCTGTAATGTAGCTGGGGGAACCTGAAATATTCTCATGCTGGCAGCTGTAATGTAGCTGGGGGAACCTGAAATATTCTCATGCTGGCAGCTCTAATGTAGCTGGGGGAACCTGAAATATTCTCATGCTGGCAGCTGTAATGTAGCTGGGGGAACCTGAAATATTCTCATGCTGGCAGCTATAATGTAGCTGGGTGAAACTGAAATATTCTCATGCTGGCAGCTCTAATGTAGCTGGGTGAAACTGAAATATTCTCATGCTGGCAGCTCTAATGTAGCTGGGTGAAACTGAAATATTCTCATGCTGGCAGCTGTAATGTAGCTGGGTGAACCTGAAATATTCTCATGCTGGCAGCTCTAATGTAGCTGGGTGAAACTGAAATATTCTCATGTTGGTGGGCCTCATGTAGCTGGGAGAACCTGAAATATTCTCATGCTGGCAGCTGTAATGTAGCAGGGAGTACCTGAAAAATAATCATGCTGGCAACTTTCATGTTGTGGGAAGAACATGAAACATGCTCATGCTGGCAGCTCTAAATTAGCAGGGTAAACTTGAACAATGTGACTGTTGACGGATCTAATGGAATGGGGAGAACCTGAAAAGATGTCTCGTAATACTGCCAAACTCCTTTAACATTATTGCATGTTGTTAACATGCAGCATTGGTAAGGATTATTAAAAATGATGCAGACACCTCGGTTATTCCCCACTTTTGATTCTCTTAGTATTCCAAGAGGAAATGGCATAGTTTATGTGGTAATACTTCATGTTGTAACACTTTTGTGTGGTGGAAAGTTCCTCCACACAAAAGCAAGCGGTTTAGGTGAGTTTCATTTGTTAGCCTCTGAAGTTGGTATTTCCAAATACTGCATACTTTACTAATTCCCCCAAACTCAAAATGTGTTGTTTCTCCTGGCTCATCAGTGCAGGCAGTGTGTACCTTTTCTACTACTGCCCCTAAGACAATGCGAAGGGAACATCCTCCTGCTCCTACTCAGGCACCTGGGCATATAGTATTCTCTCTGCAGAATTGTCTGGTGAATGTGGCATTGATCCCTTTAATTTAACAGACACATTTTTACAATCCCAGATGCACACATCATCTCGTGTAAAACACCATCTATCTGCATGCCCCTACCTCCTCCACTCCCTGCCATGTTTAGTTTCTCCAGACATGTTGGCACTCCAGATGGTTATTTCTCCTCGCATTGTCAAGAAATGTCATGGGTGTATACTTCATAGAAGGTGGTCAGTGGGATTCCCTCCTCCCTAGTGCTGGTAGCCACTAGGGGATGCCATGTGTGCTGTACACTGTGTTGCAGCCGCTGAATTAAATATCTGGCCTCCAAGCAATTCTGAGATTTTTCTTTGCAAGTGGAATTTGTTCTCGTCACAACAGGTTGGCACACTCGGTCACATCAACTGGATGTAATGGCATGCAGCAAGTTCTGGGATTCTCTATTACCTCACACGGGTATGGTCACCCTGTGGTTCTCTATTCTACAAGCCACAAAAGAAGGTCTATTCCATTTACGTTTTCTACCTCCCCCTCAATTAAATTCTGCTTGAATATTCTACCTCTCACACCATTTAAATCATATTGCAATGCACTATTTCTCCCTCATTGAAAGCCTTCATTAAATTGTCTACTACTCCCCTAACTGAATCATATTTTAGTATTCTAACTCTCCCTTAACTAATTCCAATTTCAGTGTTCTCCCTCTTTTTACGGGGCTCCAGCAACCCTCTGCCTCTTCCTCTGCTTGAAAGACTGATGATGAACAATAACCATGTATGCGTTATTTATACATTGTTAGTCTCAACTCAAGTTTAGGAAAGTTTGCCTCGGCCAAATCACCTGAAATTTTGGTGACTGGAAATTTGATCTAGTAGGTTCCACTGGGCTTACTAAGGGGCACCTCCTAACAAGATGACCGCATTGTTACAGTAATCCATCACTTAGGAACTAAACACAGTAGAATATTCTTCTTCTTAACAAACCAACATTGTTTTTCCTTTTTGACTCCTATATATTTTTGTATTTACATCTTTTCATTTGTTTTCATTCATTTGTTCTTTATTCGGCCCATAGTCATAAAAGCATACATAAATAAGAAAACATGACTATCTCAGACTCAACCACACAATGAGTAAACTAAAGTACATACACACCCTCATTATTAGATCTTATATTCTTAGATCTGTTATGTTATGTTTCTTGGCATTTATATATTGCCTTATGTGTCATTGGTATGACCTCAAAGCGCTGGTAGGTTGAACGCCCTCGGGAACTGCAGTTCAAGTCAGTAGAGAGAGAGACGTATAGTGCGTGGGTGCACCAGTTATGTGTGCAGCTGGTGTGGTTGTTGCATGATGGCTGTTTCTTAATAGTAGGTGTGGTGCTGGGGGAATCAGTTGGGTGTGTTCAGTCTGGAGGGTGGACACACAGACTGAGGTTGGCTGCGTTAGGCCTGAGGAGACGCCTAAGCTAGCGGTCTGTGCTCAGCTAGCCGTGTTTTATTAGGATGATGGGAGTTCATGGGATTGTGTTAGTATGGGAACAGCTATACCGAATGTGTCATAGTATAGCTGTGTTCTAGTTGAGTGATGGTGTATAGGAGAGAGTAAGCATAGTAGTGTGATATGGTGGTTATCAATAAGGCACCTGCGACCAGGCACAAGACCAGGCATTCTTTAGTTCCATCCACTTCTTTTGTTCCATCCGCTTCATCCGTTACATCCGCTTCATCCTTTCCATCTGCTTCACCTGTTCCATCCGCTTCATCTGTTCCATTCGTTCCATCCCTTTTATCCATTCCATCTGCTTCATCCATTCCATCTGCTTCATTTGCTTCATCAGTTCCATCTGTTTACATCTGTTCCATCAGCTTACCTCCGTTCCATCCGCTTACATCCGTTCCATCTACTTCACCCGTTCCATCCACTTCATCCGTTCCATCCACTTCATCTGTTCCTTCCACTTCATTCGTTCAATTCACTTCATCGGTTCCTTCCATTTCATCGGTTCCATCTACTATATTCACTCCATTATCCGTACTATCCACTCTGTCATCCGTTCTATCCGCTTCCGTCCACTCATCATCCACTCCATCCATTCCATCCTTTCCATCCGTTCCGTCCACTTCATCCGTTCCATCTACTTCATTTGTTTCATAAACTTCATCCGTTCTATCTGTTTCGTCAACTCTGTCTACTATGTCAACTCTGTCCATTTCATGCATCCATTCCATCTACTCTCTCTATTTATATACTCCATCCATTCCTTCTACTCTATCCATTTATGTACTTCATATATCCACTCATCCATCCATCTATCCAATCCATCCATCCATCTACTCCATCCATCCATCTATCCACTCATCCATCCATCTATCTATCCACTCCATCCATCCATCTATCCACTCCATTCATTCATCTATCCTCTCCATCCATCCATCTATCCACTTCATCTATCCATGCATACACTCTATCCATCTATCCAGTTTCTCTTTCCTATCCATTCCATCCGCTTCATCCACTCCATCCTTTTCATCCATTCCAACTACTTCATCCGTTTCATCCGTTCTATCCACTTTGTCCATTCTATCCAAATCATCCTTTTCATCCGTTCAATCCACTTCATCCGTTCCATCCATTCCATCCGTTCCATCCGTTCCATCCATTCCTTCTGTTCCTTCCGTTCCATCCGGTTCCATACATCCCATCCGGTTCCATCCGGTTCCATCTGTTCCATACTTTCCATCCGTTCCATCTGTTCAATCCACTTCATCCGTCCCATCCACTTCATCCGTCCCATCCACTTAATCCATTCTATTCCCTTCATCTGAGGCAGAGCTTCACCTCACTGATGAGGCCCAACAAGGCTGAAACACGTGTATGGGGTTGCTGTTGGTACTCTTGTTCAGAGAGGAATTGCCATAGCATTTCGGTGCTGGACTGTCCATGTGGGCGGGACAAAGACTGATATGCCCATCTGTGAAAAGTACAGTGAGCAAAAAGCGTGTGCTGCAAACTTTCATCTCAGAACAGGTTATCATGCCATGTTCTTTCTGGAGAGGAGCGCCTGCTACCTTTTTTGAAATATTTGTAAGCAACTTGGGGTTGGTCACCCTGAGTTACCTGGGGGCAACCAGACGTGGACTCCCTGCTCACTGTGCTCAGGGAGGCACAGCTTCACCTCACTGATCAGGCCCAACAAGACTGAAACACGTGTATGGGGTTGCTGTTGGTACTCTTGTTCCGAGAGGAATTGCCATAGCATTTCGGTGCTGGACTGCCCATGTGAGCGGGACAAAGACTGATATGCAAATGGATATTTCCCATCTGTGAAAAGTACAGTGAGCGTGTGCTGTAAACTCTCATCTCAGAACAAGTCATCATGCCATGTTCTTTCTGGAGAGGAGCGCCTGCTACCTTTTTTGAAATATTCCCTTCATCTGTTCCTTCCACTTCATCCATTGCATTCACTTCATCCACTTTGTCCGTTCCATCCACTTTGTCCATTCCATCCACTTCGTCCGTTCCATCCACTTCATCCGTTCCATCCACTCATCCCTTCCATCCACTTGATCCGCTTCATCCTTTTCATCCACCCTCGCCATCTTTCTCATAGATTCCATCAGTTCCACCCACTCGATCAATTCCGTCTGTTCTATCTACTTCATCTACTCCTTCTAGTCCATCCACTCACCCCCTCCACCCCCTCGATGCACTTCATCCTTTGCATCCACCCACTCCATCCTTCCCATCCGTTCCATCTGTTATATCCACTCGATCAACTTCATCCATTCTATCCACTCCCTCCCCTCGATCTACTCCATCCGCTCATTCTCTCAATTCAATTTCCCTGTTCAATTCACCCACTCCATCCTTCCCATCCGTTCTATCCACTCGATCAGTTACATCCGTTCTTATCCACTCCATCTATTCCATCCACTCTATCCATTTTATCTACTCCATCTATTCCATCCATTACATCCACTCTATCTGTATCATCCATTCTATCCATAACATCCACTTGATCCACTCCATCTACTCCACCTACTCCATCTACTACACCTACTCCATGTACTTCATCCACTCCATCTAGTCCATCCACTCAATTTAGTCCATCCGCTCCATCTACTCCATCTGCTCCATCTACTCCATCCGCTCCATCTACTCCATCCGCTCCATCTATTCCATCCACTCCATCTACTCCATCCACTCCATCTACTCCATCCACTCCAGCCTTCTCACCCACTCCAGTTATTCCATCTATTCCATCCATTCTATTCACTCCGGCCGTTCCATCCGCTCCAACCGTTCCATCCACTCCAAGCATTCCATCCACTCCAAGCATTCCATCCACTCCATCCATTCCATCCAATCCATCCGTTCCATATACTTCATCCGTTCCATCTACTTCATCCGTTCCATCTACTTCATGCGTTCCATGTACTTCATCCGTTCCATGTACTTCATCCGTTCCATCTACTTCATCCGTTCCATCCACTTCATCCGTTTCATCCACTTCATCCGTTCCATCCACTTCATCCGTTCCATCCACTTCATTCGTTCCACTCAGTCTATCCATTTTAGTTACACTATCCGTTTTAGTCTTTCAGTCTGTTCGATCGACTCTCTTTGCTCTTTTGTTCTCTTTGTTTCAGAACTTTGGGTTTCTGTTCACTGTGGCTTTTTACTCCGTTTGTTCTAAGCGTCGATTTTTTTAAGGAAAGAGCCACGTTTTTAGTAGTTTGCGGAATGACATGTAGTCTTTGGTGAGTCGAATGCGTGGTGGAAGTGAGTTCCACAGAGTGGTGGTCATGGCTGAGAATGATGCTCCTCCTAACCTGACTGAGTTGGTGTTTGGTATCACTAGGAGGAGGGCTGAGCTCGATCTTAGAGTGTGCGGTGAGTGGTAGGGTTTTAGTTTGTCCTGTAGGTAAAGCAGTCCGGTTTTATGCATTGCTCATTGGGAGATGCATAAGGATTTGAAAGTCACCCTTTGTCCAACCGGGAGCCAGTGGAGAGTTCTGAGAGTTGGAGAGGTGTGATCTCTTGGGCCAAGTGCTAGGAGCAATTTGGCTGCAACGTTTTGTGCTCTTTGTAGTTTGATGAGGTGGCATGCTTGGACCCCGAGGTAGAGGGAGTTGGCATAGTCCAGGCTTGACATTACAATAAATTGGACAGCGGCAGGTCTGTTGGGAAAGGAGAGGTACAGAAAAATGTGTCTAAGAATTTTGAGGTGGTAATGGCAGGACTTAGAGACGTTGTTCATTTGGCGAGAGAGGGTCAGGTCAGAGTCGGGCATGCATCTAAGGTTTTTTACTGTGGTTGAGGTGGTCAGTGGATTGCCCATCGATGATGGCCAGAGTAGAGGGTGGGGGAGAAGCTTGGTGTTGCCGCCCACCATGATTTCTGTTTTGGTGGGGTTTAGGAGGAGGTGGTTTGTGGTCATCCAGAGATCAATGTCAAGGAGGCAGGCAGTGAGGTCGGGCTGGCATTTGGGGTTTGAGTTGTGGAGTTTTAGGATTAATTGGGTGTCGTCGGCGTAGTTATAGCACAGGATACTGTGTGAGCGGATTATTCCTGGGATGGTGGACATGTAGAGGTTGAACAGGAGGGCTGATAGGCATGCTCCTTGTGGAACTCCGGTATTGACTGGTCGGGCGGCGGAAACAAAGGGGGAGAGGAGGGCTATTTGGCTCCTATTGCTGAGGATGGGTGATACCCACTTGAGAGCATTTCAACAGATTCTAGGGAGTGGAGGTGGTCAAGGAGGATTGAGTGGTAGATTGTGTCAAAGGCGGCAGATAGGTCTAGAAGGATTAGTGCAGCACATCCCGCAGAGTCTGCAGTGATCTTAAGGTCATCCCAGATTGAGGTTAAAGTGGTTTTGGTTCAGTGTCGAGGTCTGAAGCCTGATTGTGCAGGGTCTAGGAGATTGTTGGCTTTGACAAAGGCATTTAGTTGAGAGTTTGTGGGTCGATCGATGAGTCTAGCAAGGAACCTGGTGTTTGAGATTGGGCGGTAGTTTTTGGGGTCGAGAGGGTCGAGAGAAGATTTTTTTAAAAGAGGTTTGACATGAGCACTTTTGAAGACCTCAGGGAAAATTCCTGAGGAGAGGGAGTCATTTATGATGGTTCTTGCATGTTCGCCTCCGCAAGTAGATGGAAATATTTCTTTGAGGGTTGAGGTGGGGCAGGCGTCAAGGAGGGAGCCGGATGGTTTCCGGGTGGAGAGAAGTTTGAGAAATTGGTCTGTTGATATTGGTGTGAATGAGTCAAAGGTGGGTTGGGTTGCAGTTGCTGGGGCAGGTGGTGGGGAGACAGGTAAGGTGGGAGCGTTACATGGTGGGGACATGAGGGCAAGTTTGTTGTTTAGAGAGTTTGTTCTTTCAAGAGCAGTGGCGTAGAAGTGGAGAGAGAGTGGGTCACAGAGTGACTTAGATGGAGTCGATAGGGTGGTGGTACAGGTTGGTTTTGTGAATTCAGAGATGATTTTGTGGAGTTCTTTGTTGGGGTTTTCACAATTGAGAATTCGAGAGTTGCAATGGACTTTTTTTTGCTTTTCGGATTTTGGTTTTGTAGAGGCAGTGGTGCCGGGCCAGGGTGGATCTATTCAGGATGTTTTTTTCTTTCTGCCATTTACGTTCAAGGGATTTATACAGTTGTTTTGCAGTCTTCAGTTCTGGTGTAAACCATCTGGGAAAAGGGCCATGGCCAGTTGAAGATTGGCAAGTGGGGGTGAGTGGGATGAATGAGATATTGAGCCATGAGTCAAAGGCGTCGGTGGTTAATGGTTCATTGTGTGAGTCGATTGGGGAGGGAGCTTCAATTAGCGTATTTGCTAGGTCAGGATGATCTTTAGTTTCTTCCAGCATTTGCATTGATTTGGGGGTTCTGGTTCGCGTAAGGGGATGGGGGCGGGCGAGTGAATGGTGAATGACACAATGAGGTGATCAGACCAGATGATGGGTGTGGGGGGGCTTAGATATATCTGGTCGTGGGAGCTAAAGATGGCATCAAGGGTGTGTCCTTTAGAGTGAGTTGGGCCATTTATGTGGAGGCGGAGGTTAAGCGCATCTAGGCAGTCGACCAGTGAGTGGATCATAGGGTTGGTGGTAATGTCTAGCCAGATATTGAAGTCTCCTAGAAGAGTGAGGGTAAGGGGGTTTATTTGGATGGTGGCTATCAAATCATAGAGGTTGATCTAGTAACATTCCTTAAAAACAAACATTGGTGTTGTTGCTTCCTGTGTGCTAGCTTAAGGTTCAGGGAAGCCTTTCCCAGTATACCAATACAACTAATTGAAACAAACATGTCAGTCCATTAACAGAACCTAAAAATACAGTTCTATGTTCATTCATCAACAGTTTTATTTTTGTTAGGTTTTTTATTTGTGGGGGTTCCTCGTATTTTACATTAAAATCATTTCACCAAAAAAGCCACGGAAAAAACACTGCTAATGAATGAACATCGTACCAAAAAAATACAGTAAAACTGCCTTAAAACACAGAACAACTTGCAACTCTGACAAAAACAACATTTATGCATTTTCTCAAAGTGCTTGTGCAAAATTGATGAATGCTAAAAACTTGAATCTTCTCCGAAATACAAAAATCAATAATACCAATACACACTTATAACGACCATTACATATAGCAACTCTGAATAAAATAGCATATCTAAAGTAATTGTTGGGTTAAAACAACAGCAATTTACTAAGGGGCAAGGAGTTGTGACCTCCTAAACCATGCATATTTCAGGAACATTAAGAGAGTCCAGGTCAGCTTGGGGACATCTGCCCAGAGCACATATAGACAGCAGGGCAGCAATGGGTGAAGCCTGCCTTTCTCAGAAGCGGTTTCAATGTGCGACTCCTGATGTCAAAGTAGGCTGGACATAAAAATGGAAAATGGGTCAGATCTTCTATTGGGGCTGTACACAGTCTGCAGCTAGAATCGTCCGGAGACCGTGACCAAACAGCAGTCTTAGCTCCCAGAAGAAGGCGGTTAAATCGTGCCCTTGTTATTAATATTATTTGGGCCGCATCATTCGCCCCCATCAGATATGTCTGCATGCCCTCTGATGAAATCAGGGCATGTGACCGATTAGAGGATTTTGTTAATTCATCCAATTCTCTGGTCACTTCCATTTCAGCCCAGAGCCTATTCTTTAATAACGTAGTTGCGCGTCTGTCCATATTTCATTTTACAGAAATAACATGATCTGTAACCCAAACATTTACATTGGCGCTCAAGCAGAATACTATTACCCCCCAACCCACTATTCCAACTGATCTTTAAACTATATAGTTTACAATTCACCCAAAAGGAATCACAACCATATTTCCTCAAATAGTTTCAATTTCTTACGCCTTTTCTACAACAACCTCTCCATCAATGAACTTCAATGTAATTCTGCTTCCTATTCAGCCTTGATCAGCGGTTTCATAGTTTTCCATTCTCTTAATATTAACTTCTTAGCTGTCATTGCAGCTCTGAATAACCAATATCTCTGCTGGAATAACAAGTCCTGTGAATCACTCCATAAAATACAAAATCATGTTCGTTGAACTTGTTATTTCAGCACAGAAATTGCAGACTCTGCTGCTCTCCCAGAGCATATGATCTAATAGTACTTTCCTGTGTTTGCATCCCAACAGGTATCCGAGTCACTCATACCTCTTTCTGCCATTGTAGCTATGGTCCAAAACACTCTATTAAGTATCTTCATTTGGTGGGCTCTATCCCCCAATTCAAGGATGACATTTTGACATTCTCACAAAACTCACCCCATTTCCCTTCAGAAATATAATGTCCTGGCGCCTGCAACCATTTACTTAGTAAACTTGGGCTTACTTTCCTTAATCTTGGAGCATTGAGTACACAGATGATGACACGTGCTTAAATTGTCCTCTGTAAAATGGCTACACCCAGGTCTTCCCCACACAGTCTCCCATTTTCAAGTGAGCCCATTTTCATAGTGGTATTTTTCAATGGTTTCAATTGACCATACAAACTACCACCCATTGTGTTTTTCCTCTCTAGAGTATTAAAGGTGTCCTGTGTCCCATCAACTAGCAACAACCAAAAAAGTGATGGTTTTAAGGTTTTGAATAAATCTGAACCACTGGCAACGCTCTGGGCAATCTTCCACACCATCGCTTTTTAGCCCATCTATGACATTGCAAAAGGGGTCCAGCCATATGCAAATCAGTCAGGAACTGCCACCAATGGAAGCAGCCCTGACCAAACTGCTAGGCCAGCTCCCCTCTGCATGGAAACACAAACAACGCCAGACATGTTTTGGCCTTGTTGGACTCCTCATTGAGGTGCAGCTTGGTTTCCTATGGTACAGTGAGCAAGGGACCCACGTCTGGGCATACCCTCTCTCACATAGGGAGACAAACTGAAACCAAAGAAGTTATAGAGGAGGAGTCAAGTACTCACACTCCAACTGCCTCGCTTACATTACAAGGAACATATGAACCAAAATATGTGATGTATACCGTATACTGAACAGTTAAACCAACAAAGAGAAGAGAGAGGGCTCTGTGCAGTACCCATAAGAATACCTATACCTAAGAGAATATGGGAAGTAAAGTACCCATTGAAGAAACCAGACGGCATCCAAGACAATATGATGGGCATTTGAGTGAGATTCCTGATGAAACAAGGAAACTGAATGACCAGTATGAATGGTGACGTCATACACAGTTGAATCGACACCCAGATAGAAAGACAACCAGACCAGAGAGGCAGACGATTATAAAGAACAAAGAAGTACCAAGCATAAGTGACATCTTGGGATCAAGTTGAAGAAACTTATGCCACAAACGTGATGAAGATATTTATTTAGTTTAAACGTGTACAGATGCAATGAAACGCAAGCACCAAAGCAATCATGAAGCTAGCCACATGCTTAAATAGATTAGACCGCGGCAAGAGCCAACATATACCTATATACCTCATAGATACATATGGATTATGTGAAGAATGAATGTTTCCACTACGTATAAAGCAGAACTGAACAAACGTGAGAAGGCCTCATTCCAGTGTCGCAGTTACAAAAAGCGCTTGAATAAAACAGAATCCATTTCAGCTTTGGAGTTCACTGAGCCAAGAAAGCCAAGGTCTTATCAAACTAGGATTTGGCTGACATTGGATACAGTTAACGTGAAAGAACAGAAGCTCCTGTTCAAGAAGGTCAAGCAAAAACAAGAGACGTCAGAAGACTATTGAAGAATAAAATCAAATGCACAAAAAGGCTCAATTCATGGTGTCCAGTCACGGTATGGAAGGAAGTTGGACGGACGAGATGGTGTTACGCTCACCTGGTATCCACAGGTATCCACAGGGACGCCACCCAGCCGGGTTACTCGCTGGTTTGCTTCTCAGCTTTGCCCTGATGTGGTCTGCGGGGAAGGTTCTGCCTGAAAATACAGAATACAGGAGGACTGTGTTCACGACTGACCTCCCTCCACCCCCGTATGAGTTCAGTCCCTCTGGCACCCTCTCCTCACCTTGTAGTAGAATTAGGCATGCTCTCCGTCCTGACTTCTTTGCAGGAGTGCGTTGTCTTTCATGGGCGAGTGCGGTCCAGTTACTTCAATGACGCCGGCCCGTTTGATATTGTTCATTATTGCTGTTCTTTAGTTTTGTTGCTATCATGCATGCCTTTCTTTGTTTAAAATGTCTCTTTTTTTCTCCCTTAGGTATGCGGAGCTTCAGCGAGGCAAACTGGCTTGGTTGAGCCACACTGGTAAATGATGGCGCATTAAGAGCGCTATGATGCGGTAAGTAAGCGCTATGCGCAGCACTGCAAAGTCTTGCCTTTTCTAACCTGTGTTTTCCTTCCTTGTAGGTCGCAGTGTTCTTCAGCGCGAGTGGAATGTCCGGAGTGGTGCCAGCTGAGAGGCAACCATCCAGGTAAGCCTTTTGAGCAGTTCGTAATTTGTAAATGTCTCTACTGCTTTCTTTAATGTTGCCTCTATCTTCCTCTTTCAGGTTGTTCTGTCCGGGAGGCGTGCAGATTCAAGGAAGCTGTTCTCAGTAGCTGCAAGTGTTTAAAGATGAAGATTGCAGGTACGATGCTGCTCCTAATGATGTTCCTTTTGTCTCCTTGCAGGTTCTGCTTCTCCGAGGTTCGAGGGAATAGCTGGAAACGGTGAGCGTCCCGTTGCAAGATGCAAAGTAACCCAAAGCGTGTTGTCTTGCTCAGGTGTGGTTTTAATAGCCCCAACAAAATAGTCCAGGTAAAGTAGTCCCTAAGCTACCACACCCAAAACACTAGACCGCATAGCTTGGTTCTTAGGAACCAAGCTATGTGGATGCCTCCATGTTGGCTGACAATACAATAAAGTAGTTCCCAAGCACATTGTTTTTCATGGTGTATGAGCCTGGCGCCATAGGCGCCAGGACTAGCCCCGTGAGGGCTTTTGAAGAGGATGCCAGGCTCTAGAGGCCCCAGTCCTGACTCCACCTGGCCAATGGGTTTGCCAGAGGGGATTTTGGGCGAGGGTCGTGACAGCTGGTCACACCTACG
Source organism: Ambystoma mexicanum (assembly GCF_040938575.1). Classification (NCBI taxonomy): domain Eukaryota; kingdom Metazoa; phylum Chordata; class Amphibia; order Caudata; family Ambystomatidae; genus Ambystoma; species Ambystoma mexicanum. Next base: position 494,028,177 of record NC_090933.1, on the reverse strand, counting down.
CACGAAAGACAGATAGTACCCATACTCCTTAAAAATTGTCAGAGAACAGTACAGACTCAAGGCCAACTTCAAAAGTACTAATTGACAGTAGACCATTGAGGTGATGATGGATCCCATTTTAATTAGAAGGAAGCTGGTATCAAGATAAGCTCATCCGCACCTGGTTGTTCAGTCTGCGTGCTGCTCATGTAGGTGGAAATTACTGACAGGGGTTAGAAGCCAACTAATTGTAGGGGACCACGCAGTTAGGGGTCCTATAGTGTGCGTAGCTAATGGGACGTCATACATTTAGTGACGTTCATAGTGGCCATTTTGGAGGAAGGGCTTAGTTGCCCCACCTAATGTTAGCTATCCTATTACCTTTCTCCGTTACTCTATACAGATATAGTACCTATGCTTAGTTATTCACTAAGACCCAATCCCACATCCCGATAAGTTTCTGTAGTTTTCCACGTAGAATGATGTTGGTAATGAAGCAGGTCAACACGTCAGCTATGACCAATTATGGGTATAAGAACCCAACTTTATTATGAAGTAGTTAGAGTCAGAGTATCGAGCGATTGTGATGTTCGTTGTACTCCCTGTTTTAAGACATGCATTAAAACAGACAAACTTTGCCAAACTATTTGTGTCATGTTGATTATTGATGTATGAGTAGAATCTGCATCCCCACCAATCTCCGGGTATTGCTACTCATCATAAAGGGCTGGAAGCCTCCAGTTCACTTGGTAGCAGAGATTGATGGTTAGGTAAGATGCCATCGGCCATCCACATGAGTAATTTTAGAGTCTCTGCAATATCGCGCAACCTTTGCCATTCGGCTGATAGGGCGTGAAGCTTCATGAAGATGGTGGTTACAATAGGTAAAACCCCTGCAGGGAAAGGTTTGACGAGACCCCTATTTTGACATAGAAACTCCTCCCACATCTACGAGAAGCGGATCGGAAAGCGGCTCGAAGAGGCGGTAATGAAGGTGGTGATCCTGAGGGTCCAAAGATGAAAAACATGCGAACAGTGAGTGAATAGACCAAATAGTGTGGCAAAGGTATGCATACATAGTAAATAATGGTGAGTAACGGAGGGAAGCAGGATAAAATATAAGAGTAAGAGCGTAATATATATGTATATGGGAAACAAGATATTTATTGACTTGAGTATGATGAAGTAATATATGAGGGAAAATAGTCGTGAGTGTAGCCACGCTATGAGGATACGCCCTGTTCCTAGACTTTAAAGAGTGCTAGCAGAAGATTTAATTCAGAGCCCCTTTATGTGGGACATGTAGGAAATGAGATTAGCTTAAAGACTTTCTTAAAGGAATTAGCTTGAGTTCCCATCAGAACAGATCTAGAGGGTAAGACGAGTCTTAGAAGAAGATCGTAAGCAGTACGTACATGTGACCGGTCAAGTCTGTTTGTTTTGTTTTATGTGGTTGAAAGGTGTGATGATATCAGAGTTGAAAAAAGAAATGTTCTAAGTGATTAAAAAAAACGTGAAGTATAGACGCGAAAAGTGATTGTTAAGGCCAGACATTAAATCTGCCACATCAGATAATTTAGACGCCCTATCTGTAAAGATCTCCCTCTTGCCTAACGACACGATGACAATGCACCTTATTTATCATGTACCAGGTCCTCTCCTGGACTTCCAAGCCAACCTTTTACACCTCATAGGTAATGACCTTAAACCTAACACCATAGCCATATTCTTAGGAGATTTCAATCTCAGCTTCAAGGTACAAAAGACAAAAACAGTAAAGCCTTTGCTAAAGCTCTCCTAGACCTAGAATTCATATAAAAAGTTGACTCTGCCACCCACACCAAAGAACGCATACTAGATTGGTTAGTCGACCACAATTGTGGGGTAGACATCAGCTCCAATACCCCACAACCATGGACGGGCCACCATCTCATCCATTTCTACATCCCAACAAGTGCTGCATCCTTACAAAACCTTCCCACGCCGCTTCAAGATGGCCGCTGTGGAGGGAGGACGTGCGTGAGCTGAGCTCCGTATCCCCTCCCGCGCCACAGTAGCAGCTGGAAGCATCCGACTCACATGAGGTTTGAGTTTGGCCCCCTACTGCACTCGCAGGGCCCTCATCGAGGCAGGAGCCGGGCGGCCCCCCTCCCAGGCCCCCCCGGGCGCATCACACCGAGGGAGGACACATTAAGACGCGGGAGGCCTACCGCTGAGAACTCCACCCGGCACATCCTCGGAAGGCGCCGCTCGAACCGGGCGGGAGTCCGCCTCCCCCACCGACATATTTGCCCTCGGAGACGGTTTACAGACCCGGGGCGCCGGCGGTGACCCGCAACGCATTCCGCAGAAGCAGGACCCGGGAGAGGATCTACCCGCCCTGGTGGAGGAACTGTGGCTCTGGGAGCATCGGAAGCTCGAGCCAGGCGGAGGCAAGGACGGGCCCCCCCCCCACCACAGAAGAGCGGACCCGGGGCTCAGGGGGCGCGATCCGCTCGAGCCGACCGGGAAGAAATATAGTGGTGACGCCCTCATCGGGGCAGAGGCACAGTCAAGGGCTCTGGGAGCACCATCGGCTCGGGTCGGGTTGCGCACCCGCGCGGCCTATACACCGCGATTGGAGCAGAGGTGGGGATCGGGACAGAGGGCACCTCTCGCTGCAAGAAGCAGCCGGTCAGGGGCGAGGGCTAGCCAACAGTGTGAAGGATCGCCGGCCCATGCGGGTGAGTCACGAATTCTCGAGAGGCTCCCGTGCTACACTTGGGCCTGCACCGCTTTCTCCAGCACCCCCCCCCTACTACAGGAGTCGGCCAACTCAACGGCCTAGGATACGGCCGAAGCGGTAGGGGAGAGAGAGCCTTCCCAACATAATCTAAGCCCACACGGCAAGCAACTTAATCTAACACGAGGCAACCCGACAGCGTAAAATCGCTACGTCCCAGATGTCACAGACAAGAGGGAAGCTCAAACAGACGACCCCCTCGTCCCATACGCAGAAGCAGGACCAGAATGTGGTCCACCTTTGGGGGGGACAAGGCGAACCCGGACAAGGCCACACCGCACAAGACCTTGAAGGGCGCCCAGGAAACAGACGTTCCCCACGGCGAGATGGCCACGAAGGAGGACTTGAAATCGTGGTTTGGGGAATTTCAGCTGCAATTTATGGACTCCATGAACGCGCATCTGGATACCATGAAGAACGAATTGAAATCAGCCCTCCAGGAATTAAGAACAGAGGTTGATGGACTGGGTGAGAGGACGGACACCCTGGAGAGGGTGGTGCAGAACATGGAGGAAGAATCCGAACAAGTGGCAGAATTGCAGGAACAACTGACCCGTCTGACGCATAATCTTGAGATTCAATGCGAAGATTTAGAAAATAGATCGCGCAGGTCCAACATTAGGATCAAAAACATGCCAGAGTCGGTTGAGGACAAAGATCGCAAATCGGCGGTGCAACAAGTCTTCCTTGACATCCTTGACCTGCAGGGGGAAGAAGAAATACCGATCGATCAAATTCATAGGGTGGGCCCAAGGAGAATGAAAACTCAAGGCAACCCCCCCCCCCGGGATGTACTGGTGGCTCTCACACGGTACGCACAGAAGGAGCAGATACTACAAAAGACCAGGGCAATGGACCATATCCGGATGAATGGAGAGGAGGTACAATTTTATCAGGATATTGCATTATCAACGCTCCAGAAAAGAAGGGACATGGCCCAAATCACTAAAGAACTCACCACGTGTTAAATTAGGTACAAGTGGATGTTTCCATTTGGTCTACTATTCTCCTGGGATGGTGTGCAAAAGAGGATAACAACTAAAGAAGAAGGTCTGACTATCCTAAATTTGCAGGAGCTGGATGACGACTCCCCACAGGCAAGCGGTACTTCCCCACTCCCGAGGAAGATCAGGGGGGAGTGGAAAACGATGAACAAAAGGGTGCGGCGCCCTAGTAAAAGGAAATAAAAGCCGACAAAGGGCAAAATTGGTTGAGCAGGAAGCATGAGTAGGAGGTACGCAAGAAGTCCAGAATATGGAGGCAAGAAATGTGAGTCAGATACAAAAGGTGTCGGGAAGGGAGGGGAGTGAAGACCTGGAGTCACTGAAGTCACGTGGAAGGGTTTAGGATTCCCTTCAAAGTTTTCCCTGAGAATGTTAGAGGGTATGAAGCACAAGGCGACACGCCTGAGCACTAATAGGAAATCATGCCATCCTCAGGGCTGTTGGGGGAGGGAGGAGGGAAACGCGCCAGTTGGGGTTTGCGCAAGTTTTGGGGGGGCGGAGGGGCGTTGGGGACTGGGGGAAAACCGAGCATAACTCAAATATAATGAACGGGAGAAGGGAGCATAGGATATGCCAGATATCCCGCGTATATCAATGGGGATAAAGATCTTGACACACAACGTCAGAGGCCTCAATTACCCAGTTAAGCGAAAAAAAGTGGAACACTCCATTAGGCAAGGCGCATATGATGTAGTAATGCTCCAGGAAACACATATTAGAGATCGGGACAAGCAGAAGGTGCGTCTCAAGGGCTTCAATCAAATATTTCAGGCAAACGCACAGGATAAGAAAGCAGGAGTTCTCATAGCGATCAAAAACTCCCTACATGCACAGGTTAAGTCTTCATGGAGAGACAAACAGGGAAGATGCCTAATATTAACCCTAACGATCGAAGGCAGACCCCTCACTTTGGCCTCAGTATACGTACCAAACACAGGTCAGGAGGGCTACCTGAGTGACATCCTGAACAGAATAGAACAGCTAGCGGAAGGGGACATCATTGTGGGTGGGGATTTCAACATGGCGTGGGACCCATCCTTAGATAGATCGGGACCCAGACAGCGAGATCAAGGCACCCCATCCAAAAATTTGAAGCAGAAATGTACAAGTCTAGGGCTGACAGACGCATGGAGGAACGGCAACCCCACACAGAAAACCTTCTCTTATTACTCACATGTACACGGCACCGCTTCTAGAATAGATTACCTATGGGTCTCGGCCGGGTTTCTGGGTAGGATAAAACGAATTGAGTTGGAACCCATCACACTCTCGGACCACGGTCCGCTGTGGGCAGATATTGTCTGGTTAAGACATGGCCACCGGTTATGGAACTGGCGCCTCCCAGAGGACATCATTAGAGATCCGGTGATGAGCCAGACGTTAAGCGAACACATCCTAGAATACATGGCCATTAATAATCTCCCCGGAACGAATATGAACACACTGTGGGACGCCCAAAAGGCGGTCATTAGGGGACACCTCATTGCGCTTAAATCACAGAAAGAGAAGGCGCACCGCCAGTGGGAAAAAGAACTAGAAAGGCAAATCGGGGTGATTCAAACTGAGCTGAATCAGACGCCCACCAGGAAACTCATGTGAACGATGAGACATGTCCAGGGGCAACTGGAAACACTCAGAACGAAAAGAGCAGAAAGGGCACTACTCTACACGAAACATTGGTACTATGTTAAGTCCAACAAAGCAGATAGACTCCTGTCAAGACAACTGAGAGGGAAACAGCAGGCCCAGACAATACGAGCTCTAAAAGAGGAATCAGGCCAATTTAGAACACAAACGGAAGAGATAGGAAGAATTCTGGGCAGATACTTCCAGACGCTATACTCCTCTGACTCTCCGAGGGAGGACCAGCAAGATGCCTTCTTGGCTGGGGTTCACCTAGCCGGATTGACGGAAGTAGATAGACAGGCCTTAGATAGGGACATCACCATAGAAGAAGTCTATGCAGCAATACAATCCCTCCCGAATAATAAAGCCCCGGGCCCGGACGGATACACCACCATTTATTATAAGACATATAAGGATATACTAGCCCCTATACTTACATCTCTGTTTAATACATTTGGGGAGAAGGGGGATCTGACACGGTCTATGAAGGAGGCCAAACTCCTGATCTTCCATAAAAAGGGAAAGGATGAGCAACTCCCCGCCTCATATCGCCCGATAGCCTTAATCAATCTGGATGCTAAATTGTACACGAAGATCTTGGCGACTAGATTAGGCCCAGTACTTCCCAGGATAATCCACCAAGACCAGTCAGGATTCGTACCAAACCGCCAGACTCACGATAATATTAGAAGAGTCCTACATCTCGTTGAAAAGATAGGCATCAAACAAACCCCCGCTGCATTGGTACCTATTCCAGGCGCTCGCGATAAGACCCCCCCAGGCCTTCTTCAAAGCACTAAGGAAGGCGGTCTCCAAGTACGTCTGGCGAAACAAGGCTCCAAGAATTTCAAATGTGGTATTAACAGCTCAGAGAACGGAGGGGGGATGTGCCATGCCACATTTCAAAAAATATTATGAAGAGGCCCTACTCTAGGTCATGAGGGATTGGATATCGGAACAGGGGGAGAAAATTTGGGAAAAACAGGACAGAGCGGTGGCGACTACATCCACCAGGCACATGCTATGGCTCAACAAACGATTCCGACACGCAAACACCAACATTAGCGTAATAATGAAGTCGGCATTGGAGATATGGGACGCAGCCACGACAAACGAAACATTAACCAAGGACCCCGCCCCGTTCATGCCAATGTTTGGAAATCCCAAATTCCCCCCGAGATTGGACAAGGGTGCATTCAGCAAATGGGAGGAAGGGGGGTGCAAGATGGTGGGGATATGCAACAGAGCCAACAGATCAGAACATTCGAAGACTGCAAAACGCTTTTGAATTTAACACTGAAAGATCGATACAAGTACGAACAGATACATCACTGGCTCAGCACTCCACGCACGAAAGTATCGATGACCAGGGACTTGACCCCCTTTGAGAACTGCATCATGATGCATTCTGGATCTAAAAAATTTGTTTCCACCATGTACAAATGTATTAATGCCCTAAAGGAACCTACCACTTGGCAATACATGAAAAAATGGGAGAAAACTCTAGGCTACGCACTCTCCAAAGAGAGGTGGGAATACCTGTGGGGCAAGATGCCAAAACTGACAAGAGCCATCCAAATGAGAGAAATGTGGGTGAAGATGATGGTGCAATGGCACTACACACCGGAGAGACTGAACACAATGTTTGTAGCCTCCCCGAACATCTGTTGGAGAAAATGTGGTGGGCGGGGAGATTGGACACATATCTGGTGGGATTGCCCTAAGATACGCCCATACTGGAGGGAGATTAAAACTCAAATGATTGGCATGTTCTCGGGAACAGAGCATTTGGGAGAGGAAATATGGCTAGGGGGCTTCTGGGATCCACAAGACAAAACGCTAAACACTCTCCAGAAAATAAATTTTATGGGCCTCCTAATAGGAGCATGGCTGGAAATCGCTAAAAACTGGAAGCACGATTCCCCACCATTGGCGATAGATTGGTCACGAAGGGTGTGGTCACATCTGGCTCTTGAGCTAATAACTTATAACATCCAAGGGGATCATGGGAAATTCAGAGAGGACTGGGGAAAGGTACTGGAATTTCTTCAAAAGGAATATAAAGAATAATGGTGCCCTCACAATATAAGGATATTGGACTTATTTACGTGAATGAGAAATGATCTTCCGTTGAACAATGAATACAGACTGAGATAGGAAGCTCGGGGGTGGGGGAGAGGGTTTGTTTTCTTGCTATTTGTTTTCTATATGTTGTTATGGTAACAGAAACTAAATAAAAACATGTTATAAAAAAAAAAACCTTCCCACGCCAGCTGCCCTAGCTATATCATAAAAACTGCTCACGAAAGAAAGAATCCTCTCTCGCCTAGAAATCTCAGCACTAGCATCACCACTTTCGAGCAACCCTACTATAATTGGTCAATCGTTACAATAACACTATTAAAGAGGTGATTGACACTATCGCCCCACTAGAGAAAAAAAAAGCAAAAAGACTCTTTCATGTGAACTCATGGTACAACCAAGAGCTACTTGACCCAAAAGTACTCAAAAGACACGCCCTCCTGACTCCTACCTATCTATTGCTAAGCAATATAAAAATGCCATTGCCACAGCTAAAGCCGCAGCCTACAACACCAGAATCGATAATGCTCAATCCCACTCGAAAGAGCTATTCGCCATCTTCAATGAGCTGGTCGTACCTACCACGTCCAAACATCAAACTGTTAAGGAGGAGAAATGGTGTAATGACATCCAGAAGGCTATGCTTGACAAAATCGACTTACTTAAAAAACAAATCACAGCTAACTTTGACAACCTACCAAAGGCCATCCGAACAACACACACCGCATCTAATTCTAAGCCTCTTATCCCTCCTGACAGCAAACCTCCACCGCCATTTACCTTTAGAAATGTAAACATTCCTGAAGTCCTACTCATCATAAAGCAAATAAAATCCTCACTATGCAAAGGGGACATCTGTCCAGCAAACATAATCAAAGACTCTTCTGAAGCACTAGCACCCTTCATTACAACACTTATTAATGCTTCATTTGCCTCTGGCTCAGTACCCTCTTCTCTCAAGGAAGCATGGGTTCGGCCACTGCTAAAAAAGCCCACCCTAGACCCTGACTCTCCAAACAACTATAGGCCAATTACAACTGTCCCATTCCTGCTGAAACCTCTGGACAAGCCTGCATATCTACACATACAAGCCTACCTAGAATTACACAACATCCTAGGAAAAAGACAATCTGGTTTTCGTCCACAGCATGGCACTGAATCAGATTTGCTTGACTTGAAAAAACAACTTCTAAGAAATATGGACAAGGGCAAATCTGCAATCCTCTTACTTCTCGATCTGTCGGCTGCGTTCAACTTGGTGGACCACAAAGTCCTAAAGACACACCTCAGAGACATGGCTCACTTCTGCAATGAGGCCACCACCTGGATCACATCCTTTCTGGAGGGAAGAGCCATGAGGGTTTTATCAGACCAAGCATCAGCCACTCCATCCACTATTAGTTGTGGAGTACCACAAGGTTTCTGCACCTCCCCTACGCTCTACAATCTATTTACACTACCACTCTCTCTTTAACGACCTAGAAGAATTTGGCATAACCTTCACCAATTATGCCGATGATACACAAATTCTTCTCCCACTATCTGGTGATTACGAGCAAGACCTTAAAACCTTACAAGGCACCTATGCTATCATCCAGGCCTTGATGGCAGCCAATGGCTTCTGTCTCAATGGGGACAAGACAGAGATCCTACTGGTGGGCCCTAAAGAAATCCTCAGAAAACTAGACAGCAAATACTGCAATTTAAAAATTGAGAACTCTGCAATTACAGTCTCTTCTTCTGTAAAAACTCTGGGAGTGTACCTAGACTCAACCTTGTCCATGGATAGACATGTAAGCTATATCTCCTCAGCCGCAGCACTCACAACTAAAATAATCAATGCTGTAAAACCCCACTTATGCACTGAAAACTGCCTCAACATTGCAAGGGCCACTATAGGTGCAAAACTGGACTACTGCAACGTCCTCCTACTGGGCACTTCCGCCAAAAACATTAACAGATTACAAATTACACAGAACAATGCATTGAGAGCAGCCCTCAGTATCCCCAGGAGGGAGCACATCTCCCCTGCAAGACAATAAGCCCACTGGCTCCCAAAGAGCGCATCTTGTTCAAGACTCTCACTATCACCCATAGATGCCTATCCCAACCTGCTCCCAGCTACCTAACTGAACAAATACACAAGTGCAGACACTCAGACCTAAACGAGACATGTACACACACCAACTCTCAATCCCTGCCTTCAACAGAACCAAAGCCGGCGGGTGGAGTTATGAAGTTCTAGCACCAAAATCCTGGATCTCACTGCCACCTAAATTGAGATCGGAAAGATCCCTCAAGGCCTTCAGAAAGGCACTGAAAGCCACTTTATTCGAGTAAACACGTACCTGCCCCCCTTTTCCCAGGTAACTTTGGAACACGAGCAATATCTGTAAACATTATTTTGCTATGCCCTCATATTGTACCTATGCCAAGTGAGCTTTCTGTAACAGCTCTGCGAAGCCCGAGGGCAGTTGTGCGCTTTAAAAATGCAAATAAATAAATAAAATAAAATACATTTCTGTTTGAAATGAAACCCTCTTCTTATATTAAAACCAACAGCTCTGATTTTGATGAATTCCAATATTTTAAGTATGGTTACCCTGGGCTCTCACAGTATGTGCTTTTTTTGTTGGGTGGATCCAAACCCTTGAAACACTTGTATGGGAATTTCATCTTCTGCACCGATAGTTCTTATGAGGATGCAAAGTTAGAGCCGCATTGGCCCTTGTACTCCTCTCTCTGACTCTTTAATGGGACCAAAGTAATTCTCGAAACGGCCCAGGCACATTGTCCAAAAGGGTCCCAGTGACGACGTCTCATTTCAAGTAATGGCCTTAAGTCACTGTTTAATCTGTGAAGCGCTTTTAATTCACTCTTTTTTTATTTTATTTTTATTGGTTTGGCTGAGATAAATCCCAACCTTTCAACATTGAATTACAAGGTTGTTTTTGTTTTTTAAATTAAACATAGAAATATAAAATGTAATCCATCCTTAAATTCATCTTTCAAATATTATTTAACAATTTTTCTAAAAAATAAAAAAAAAACAGCACAAAAATCAGCAAAGGAGATATTAGCACCAGAGAGAAAGAAACGCTTCCTGAATCTGTACAAACTTGCATCTACATTATCTTTCCAATATTAATAAATGTGGAACCTCTGCTCACAAGTATAAGGTTGCTAATTAATCAAAAACGCAAGAAAAGACATCCTTAATTCACTCGATGGACTTGGGTTGGAGTGGTTTAGCAAGTTCTCTGTGTATTTTCTGTTGAGCAGACATTTATGGAAGAGGGGTGCAAGCCTGAGGTCAGGCTAATACCTCTTCCTCAGTTGTGTTTCCAGCTTGTGGATGTACACTGGCATGACGTGTAGTGAGTGACACAGGTATTTAATTTGTAATGGATGGCTTTGGACTCCTACTCGAGCCGGGACAGGGCCTCTATTCTCAAGCCAAATGGCACGGCCTACGAGTGCGTGCTTGCGTGCTTGCGTGCGTCTGCAGCCTTCAGCTCGCCGGGAGATGGCGAGGACCATTGAGGTTCAGCCCTTTGAACACAACAGTTGCAGAGCTGCCGAACTTTGGTAGCAAGTGCAAAATAAACAATACAATATTATTCCATATCCATCAGCAGATTGATTTTGATAAAAAAAAATCGGAAGCAAGCCAGATGCGGGCTGACTCTTCCCTCCTCACCACAGGGCGGGATTTTAGCACTCTCTTGTTTTCTTCTTGAAGTGTGGGACCGAGGCGATACTCCGTGATAGCCAACAACGGCGCGCAGAATCAGCAGTGTGGTGTGGATCTAAGCACTGCGCGAACCCTTCTCTGTGCAGTCAGCCACCCAAACCCTCAGATGTAGGCCGTGGAAAAGCTGTTACTAATCAGGGAAGACGGCAATCTGGCCCTCTAAACGCATGACATGAAGAACAGGAAGGAATGCTGCTGTCTCATCGGAGTTATGAGTTGTAAACGTGCAACGTGGCGCAGTTTCAAACCCTCGATAATGGCGCCTCTTTGTACGATCAGCAGAATTAGCTAGCATACAGCTGCAAGAATCCACCATGTGAAAATTGATATGCCTCACCTCAGAAAAAGCATTTGTTTGCTATCCTTGAGGTACTCGAATGTTTGCTGTGTTAGTACATCTGTTTTAATGTTTAGGCAGTGGTCGAAGTGTATGAAAAGAAGTAGTGGAACTGTGTTCCTTGCTGGCCTGCCCCACTCCCACAAACCCCATCACCACGCCCCCCCCCCCCACATATAATACAAACCCACAAACAAATGCACCTGCAGTTTAAGGGAACGTTGAGTGGAGTGGACTTAAGTGCAAGTTTATTAATTAATTTATTTTGCACTTGTAAGGTACTTATACATCAAAAAATTATGTTTCAAAGTGCCCACGGGCCAAAAGGAAGGGAACAGGGTAAAAGGGGCAAATAATAATGATGAACAAAGACAGAGGTGGTCCTAATAGGCCTTGTGAGCATTTGGATTGTTCAAGTGCAGGGAAAGAGAAGGGACAGGAAGGGGGTACGTACTGGAGGTTCCACAGAGGAGGAAATGCTAGAGAGTCGGTTGCAAGCAGTGGTAAGTGCCTGGTAGAGATCACTTGGTGGGTGGTCACCTGCCAATTAATAAGTCCAGGCCTGACGGGTAACACAGGCTAACGGGTGCCTAAAGGCATGTGCTGGGAGAGGGCAGAGGCTGTGGTGGTTGGACAGAAGGCAAGGACCCAGAAGCACACATCAGGGCTCCAGAGGAGGGATCCAGCCAAGGAAAGAGATCGGCCACCAGCTTGCTGTTTAGAGAAGTGCTTGACAAGCAGAGAGTTGGTGCCAGAGGAGTGTAGAGATCTGGAGGGAGATTATTTGGTGGGAGCCAGTTGTAGATACAATGCCCCTGGCCCCAGACAGCCTTATGGATCATGCACAGGGATTTTAATTTTAGAAACCGGGAGCCATTCCAGAGATTTTAGGGCTGGAGAGATGCGGTCCGTGGGCTTGAGGCCAAGGATAAGTCTTGCAGCCCTATTCTAGATAAGCTGGAAGAGGCGGAGAGAGGAAGCGGGCAGATTGAGGAAGAGTTTGTTGCAGTAGTCCAGCCTGGAGAGTAACAGCGCTCTAGAGACATTGAGTTTCTGTGGAAAAGTGAGGAAAGGAAGAATACCTCTGAGGAGGTGGAGCTGAAAATGGGCCTTCTTGGCAAGGTCCAGGATGTGAGGGAGGAAAGAGGGGAGTCGACGATGACTCTAAGGTTTCTGGCTTCAGATATGGGAGAAGGCGGAGACCCCATAGAGGGTGGCCAGTGTGAGGGGAAGAAAGAAGGAGCAGAGTCCCAATAGGAAGGATCTCAGTCTTGCTGGCATTGAGTGTCACGATTTATTATACGTTCAAACTCAATTTAGGGAGTTCCTTTCCCTCCAATAAATGTGGCGCAATCCAAATCACTATGATTTTGATTCAGGGTCTATTTGGTAAAGCCTCCAACCCATCTCGCACTCAACCCCAACAAATACCCGGTGCCACAATGGACTAGGAACCAGGCCGGTGTGTAGTCAGAATATATATTTATTAATTTATTTAAGCCAAATTTTACAAACAGACTAACATCAGTCACCAATGCTGTGACAACACAAAAACAAAAATGACTTCCATAATAGCACCAACACAGAGATTACACTGAGATAACACAATCATAATTTCCTGTGGCTTTTATTTTCAAATCACCCACAAATACAGAAAAAGAACAATTTATGACACACAGTGATTGCTGATTTGGTTATAATACTTTTTCACCCAGCAACCCCCACCCTCCAAACATTAATTAGGCATGGCCCCTCTGAATTGAAGTCCAGTGGCAGAGAGTGGGAACACAATGGGAACAACGTTTTGGCATTCTGATGACAGATGCAACATGAGGAAAAGAAAAGCAATGGGAACATTTGTTTTGCCACACCTAAAAAGAACAGGCAGGGCTTTGTGGTTTTGGTCAGAGCACAATCGGAACAAAGGGGCATTTCTTTTTTTTTTAATCACATATGCAATGGAAATACCAGGCTTCACATCTCTGATTAAAAATGAAGGTGATCGATGGGTAATTTCGTTTTGATTGCATGAGAACAAGCTTACTATAGTGATCCCGGTGGGCCTGAACATCTCCTGCAGGGAGTTGGATCGGGCTTACGAGGTTTCAACAAAACAACGGGGACTAAGTCCCACAAGGAGTGCAGCTTAGGGTTACCAGCTGGCAACAGCTGGTGTGTGTTTGGTGCTTTTGTTTCGTGAATCCCGAGTGGCCTCGTGATTCTCCCCGCTGCACCTGAAATTCCATTGGAATGAATCATAAGGACTCTGATTACTATACCTCCCTTAAATACTGACCAAAATAGATCATATGACACTGTTGTGCCTCTCCTCCTACACTTTGTTCTAATTTCGTTTTGCACCCTGCACACTCAGGTGGAAACAGGGTTTTGGGATTCATTTTTTTGGGCAATCTTTATGTCTATACCAGCTCAAAACACACTGGGAAGAGCTTGTTGGTTTCAAATGCCAACAAAACACATCCCATGATTTCTATAGGTGAATTTATTGATTTACTTTAAGTAAATATGCTAAGGATCTACACAGACAAACTAATTTTGCTAGAGGGAAATAACTTAAACAGTGCTTAAAAATGCAGGGCCTACACAATATATACGGCTTTGAGATAGTTTCACTTACAGTAGAGGCCTTGGAATGAGCATCAGGGAACAGCAGGGCACCTCTGGAACAGCAAGGGTGTGAATCAAGGATAGTCTCTTCTGAATCCTCCAAGGGGTCCCAGTCAGCTTCTATGTCTCCTGGTTCCTGTCTCCAAAGCAATATTTGGGGCCTCTCTGCTTGGATGTTTCTCACAAGAGTTCAGAAGTAGGTTAAGTGAATAAGGGTAAAAGCCCAGTTCTAATGCAAACTTGTCTACTTATAGGGCAAATGACATCACAAACCTGTCATGATTCCTGCAAAAGGGATTGGTTGGTTTTCTCTATCTACCTCCCACCCGTGTGCTAATAGGACAAGGAGATGAGGGGTGTGTGTTAGGACAGCTGTGTGGAGGAGAAAGCTTTGTCATACCAAACTAACAGGTGGGCTCGGCATGTTAAAAACTCTAAAAATCTATCAACATGGCAAATACCCTAATTTATCAAATCTTTACACGTATGAACATATTTTTAAGAACTACATTTTAAGGCAAATCAGATGATGCTAATCTGAAGTTGGCACCCCCTTCAAAGTGGGTTACTGTCACCTTTAATAAAAGTCTAGAATGACAGTTGTGGCATATACACTGCCCTTTTTATGCAATAATATGTATTTTTCTATTAACTAAACTGCAATTGTTTTTCTTTATTCACTTTCAGTTTCAATTTCCCTTGAGCATGGGATCAGCCAGGGGCTGGCTCATGTTTATGTTCGCCTCCCCCTTCAATGCCTGTGATGGTCCTGATTGCAACGCTAATGGACATTTTATAGGAATTGTGACATCAAGGTCACTTCTGCTGAAAGAACAAGTGTGGCCTTGTCTGTTACCATAGTTTAAATCTAAGAAGTGTATTTCTTTCTATATTTTTAAGTAGTTTTATTTGTTTTTATTTTATTTATTTATTTATTATATTTGTTATACGCCCAGACCCTGAAGTATCACGGCGTAGTTACAGACAGTGAGTAATTCAATCTTAACATTAACATAAACAGTAGAAGTAAGCAATTTTAAGGACATGCATATATAAACATGTTATGCAATAGATGGGGGTTCTAGTCTGAGTGGGTAGGAGCTTAGATCTTATTAGAATTGGTTGAATAGCCAGGTTTTCAGCAGAGATTTTTTGAATTGTGGGAAGGACATTTCATTTTTGATGTTAGTGGGTAGGACATTCCAATGCTTAGGTGCGAGTACTTTGAAACTGCTCCCCCCCGCTTTTTCTCTTTTGTATCGTGGGATTTCAAGGTTTACGTTATTGTTGGAGCTGAGGAGTCTAGTGTGAGTTTTTTTGACGACAGTGTTGAGGAGGTATTTAGGAGCTTTGTTGGAGATGCATTTATGAGTGATACTTAAGGTTTTGAATAATATCCTAGCTTTAATGGGGAGCCAGTGGCTGTCTCTTCTGATGTTGGTAATGTGATCTGATTTTTTTATGCCTAGTGCGGCGCGCAGGGCCTTGTTCTGCATAAGTTGGAGTTTGGCTATGTTAATATTAGAGGTGCCAAGGAAGAGGATATTACAATAATCGAGCTTGGAGAGTATAAGCGCTCTTGCTTGTGTAACACAGTTTTCAGCTGTGAGGAATTTCCATCTAAGGGAGATGAGTTTGGATGTGTAAGAGGTGGAGGAGGCTAGGGTGTTGACTTGTTTAGACATTGTTAGTGTGACATCTAGATAGACTCTAAGCATCTTGACTTGTTTGAGCACTGGGATCGTGGTGGCATCAATGATGAAGGATGTGTAGGCAGGTTGTAGAGAGTCAATATAAGAGGAAGATCCTAGTATGAGTAACTCTGTTTTGTCATCGTTGAGACATAAGCTGTTGTTAGCCATCCAGTTTTGGATTAGTGAGTATATTTTGTTGATGAGTAGTGAGTCTTGCTCATGATTGCCTGTTAGTGGGATGAGGACCTGGGTGTCATCTACAAAGTTGGTGTAGATGACACCCATGGCATCCAGGGCAGCAAAAAGCAGCTTGGTGTAGACATTGTAGAGGGTGGGGATAGGCATGATCCTTGTGGGACACCTATTGGAACTGGTATTGGATCAGCTGATACTTTGCCAATGGACACTCATGAGGTCCTTTCTGCAAGGAAAGATTTGATCCAGTCAGTGGCATTCTTGGACAGGTTGAAATTATTTGCTAGTGTAGTGCAAAGTTTGTCGTGGTCAACCAGGTCGAAGGCCGCCGAGAGATCCAGTAGTATTAGTAGGCAGAGTTTGCCTGCTTCTCTGGTGGCAACTATTTGGATCTTCAGGTCGAGTAGTGCAGTTTCCGTACTGTGGTTGGGACGGAATCCTGACTGTCTGTCCCCCAGTAATTGGTGGTATTCTAGGTGGTTTTGAATTTGGGAGTATGCTATTTTGTTAATTATTTTCATGAGAAATGGGACAGTAGTTATTGATCGGTAATTCATGGGGGTTGAGGGATTCAGGGTTGTTTTTTTTAGAAGGGGTGTAACCCAGGCTTTTTTGATACTCGTAGGGACCATGTTAGAGTTGAAGGAGGCGTTGACAAAATCGGTAATGATGGGTGCTAGGGTCGGAGCACAAAGTTTGACTAGGTGGGATGGGAATTGGTCTTCTTTGCAGTTGGAAGCTTTGAGTTTAGCTATTGTGTTTAAAACATCTTCATTAGAGACTGGGGTGAATTGGAAAGGAGTGCATGGGGAGGTATTAGGAAGGTGCGTAGTTAAGTTAGGAAGTGTTTTTTCTGCAAGGAGCAATTTTTTACTGTCAATGTTTTTTTGTAGCAGCAGAATTTTAGCGGCTAGAGCGTCTTGTATTGTGGTACACCAGGCTTTGTTGGCGTTATTGGGTACTGTCACTTGACAAGTGTTCTCTAGCTCTCTAAGGATGGAGAACAACTCTTTGCTGTTGGAATTGGCATTAATGATGCAAAGGTTGAGGGTGTTTGCTTTATGGGAGATTATGGCTGTTTTGTGTTTTTTGTTGGCTTCTTCAAAGGCCTTTGCTGATTCAGCGGTATTAGTTTTCCTATGAAGGTGCTCGAGCGATCTTTAGTTGCGTCTGAGGGAATTAGTTCTTCATTGAACCAGAAGCAGGAGCGTTTGTCTGGTTTCTGTAATTTGGTAGTGATAGGGGCGAGCGAGTCAATAGTATGGGTGAGACTTTGTCGGTAGCACTGTGCTAGGTAGGCAGGATTGTTTGTATTTGGAACTTCATTAGCTAGGGCTGCCCTCAGGATTGGGGAGAGGTTGTCTGCTGTGAGCTTTTTGATATTTCTAGTTTCAAAGGAGTCTGGTGATTTAGGGCTGGTGTGGTCGTGTTATTATATTTTAGTGTAAAACTGATGATGAAGTGGTCTGTCCAGTCTTACGGGGAGGATAAAGTCGATGGTAATTTAGTTGAGGGTGAGGATCCAGTCCAAAGTTCTGCCTTTGGAATGGGTGGGTTCATTAATCATCTGTTTGAAATTCATATCTAACAATGGCTGTGTGGAAGGTGGTTGCTTCTGAGTCTAGAGGATCACTATAGCCTAAGTTGTTGTCTCCTAGAATGATGCATTTAGTTTTGGGCTTGATGATGGGTGTTAACAGTAGGGGGATATCCAGGTTGGGGTGTTTGGTTTTGTTTGGTGACCTGTATATTATCAGGAAGTTAGTGGTAATTTTAGGGTTGGAGGTGAATTTAACTAGTAGTAGTTCATAGCCCTGTATTTGTTCCAAAGGGCAAGCTCTGACTTGCAAGGTGGTTCTGGCTATTAGGGCGACTCTGCCTCCTTGAGTGTTTTCTCTGTCTGTTCTGATGATATTATATCCTGGGGGAATAGCAATGGCTAGGAGTGGGCCTGCAGCAGGGTGTAACCACGTTTCAGTGATTACTAGTATGTCCAATTGTTGATCCACGATGAGGTTGTGAATTTCTATAGCGTGCGCTCCAAGGGAACGCGCATTGATTAGTGCACCTTTGATCGTGAGGGCAGGGTCTTTAGGTGGAGTATTCCCTGGATTGGGAGAGTGAGTAATGGCTTTGGGCATTGTTGATGGTTTGAAAAGTGTTTTGGAGCAGTATTTGAGTTGGAAGTTATTGGAGATGCTATCACATTTGGTAATGGTATCTGACGTTGTGGTGGGCTTAGTTGCTTGGAGATTATGTCTAGTTCTAGATCTAAGTCTATTGATTCTGGTGGGGCCCAAACTAGCAATTGTCATATTTTTATTCTCAGTGGGTGAAGGGTGTTTCTCTGGGATATGGTTCAGGCTGTGATTGATTGGTGCTACTGGATTGGTGATGATGGTCCTAGGGGCATTTGTATCTGCAGTTGCTGGTGGGAATGGAGGGAGGGAAGGAAGGATGGGGTGGGGCAGGGGATAGGGTGGTGGCGCTGACATCCCAGTCTGGCTAGGCCTTCGTTGACCTTGATGAAGTATTCTCCTGTGCAAGGTATGAAGTGGGGCATTATACAGAAGGCAAACATTATAGTGGTTAGAAATGTCAACATTTTGGCTCTGATTGATGGTTGACAACCAGACCTCTCTCTCCAGGACTGCAGAGGAAAGGTTACATTTCATCTTTTAGGAGGAATAACCGGCTGCATGTAAACATTCTGCAAGCAATGGCTTTTAAACTCACACACAATGAATTTCACATGATATTTTATAAGGCATCTGGGCTTCCTATCCATATGTAGTGTAATTCTTCAATCTCACATTTGCAAAAGACATGACTATCACTTCTGGATTGTCCATATGTATAGAGCAGTCATATGAGAAAACCATCTTGAAACTCTGAAAGTCTAGTGAGCACTTCTCTCTGTATACTCTCATTTGGATGAGGAAAAACACGAAAGGAAATTATTTTATTTCTTGTAAATGTGAGAAGCTTGGTTTCAATTTAGATGACTGGAGCACAATCTGGTATTACATTGAAGATAATGTACACACTGCTGTCTCTTTAAGTAAAAGTGCAGCTCTCCACGGATTGAGTAAAACAGCATTGTCAGCCACATATCATTCTTTTCCTTGTTGAAATGCATTGCGCATATCTTTGTACTTTTGAAATTTAAACCCATTTAAGCCTGTTTTTGGTTCAATCGGCCTCATGGCTGACATCACCATTTCTGTGCTGGCCATGTACTTCAATGGGCATTTACAAATGACTCTGGCCTCTTTATTTCTGGCATTGACAGGCTATATTTATCACCCCACTTTGATTCCAGTGAGACAGAGAGAAGAGCAAGGAGAGAGTGGGATTTCCGTTTTCCTTGTGGCCTGGGTTAATTCCAGGAATCTCCGTTGGAGCACGTCCGCTCTTTTCCCTATCCGGAGGGATTGGCGCTAATGTCTGCACGCCAGTCTTTTTGGATTTTGGGCTTTGGTCGTGGACCCATCCCTTTCTGGTAGCTCCACCTCTGGCCTATAAAGGCAAGGAATTATTTAATCTGGCGAGAATAAAAGAGAGGTTAAGTATTTTATGCAGTACTGATTTCCCCGATATTAAAATGCGAATCGACAACAAAACAACAAGATACACATTACTTTTTACATGGCATCTACAATGCAGAAACTGACAATTACTCTTGGTACATTCATGATAAGTATAAATTGTTCTAATCCCTGTAAATGTGTAATTTTCTCCATCCAGGTTCCCATTCTTTACCTTTATTCTTCAGTTGGTTCCTGGACTCTACCCTCAATGGGTTCCTCAATCAGTCGCAAAGTCTGTTTAGGATGACAGCTTTTCAACTGATTACTATGAACCCATTTCTCTTCTGTCTGTTCTCCTTTAGGGATGCGGCTCTTATAGGCGACAGGTGAGATTTTATCGACAATTTCAAAAGCACTGCACCAGGAGGGGAGGAACTTCCGCTCTTTGGTGGGGTTCCTTTGGAAATTGTACAGGTAGACTCTGTCTCCTACTTCATACTCTTTCTTGGTGGTCTTTAAGTCATAGTGGGTTTTCATCCCCTCTGCTGACTTTTCTAAATTTCACTGAGCGTAAGCAAAAGCATGCTAAATGTGTTTTCATAGATTCTCAATTTACTCATGGGTCATTGATGAGTTGATCAGGGTCTGCTCTTGAGTCTGTAGAGCAGATGCTGAGATAGCACCATGTTCTGTCCATTCATGAGCTCGAATGGTGACATTTTTGTCTTAGAAGATGGTGTAGACCTGATGGCCACCAGGACAAGCGGTAATCAGATGTCGCAACTAGGTCCAGAGTCCACCACAAACTTCTTCAAGATGCCCACATTGTTTTATTGTACCTCCCAATTCCGCCGCTCGAGGCTAGGTGGTAGGCAATGGGGAGTGTTCTCTTTACCCCTAGTATCTCCCACATCTTTGTCACCATCTCACTGGTAAAATGACTTCCTCTGTCTGACTCAATCCTTTGGGGAAGGCCGAAATGAGAGAAGATGTGATTGATCATTAGGGCGTCTGCTATCTCTGCCTTGCAATTTGGGGTTGGAAGACATTCCACACACTTGGTAAACAAGCATGTCATGGTCAGCATGTACTTGTTTCCTCTAGAGAAGTGAATCACTGGCCCGATGAAATCGATTTGCAAATACGACCAAGGCAGTGTCATTTCCATTTTCTGTAGGGGAGCTTGTGTGTGAGGGAACTTGGCTAAAACTGAACACACACAAGGAACCCCTTTAAGTACAGGTCGAGGTCCTGACCCATGTGTGGCCAGTATACAAACTCTCGTAAGTTTTTAAAATTTGTATGAAACCCCATATGACCGGCAGTGGCCGTGTCATGAGCGTGGCTTAACATAAGGCTTCGGAATGGGGTAGGTACCACCCACTGGTCACATCCAGATATGGATCTCCGTACCAACAAACCGTCTTGGATTCGGAACATTATGGAAAACTTCATCAACAGCCTCTTTCCCAATATAATCGGATTCTGTCAGAGGAAAATTCATGGGGTTTTCAATATGTTCATAACATTTCCCAATAATAGGGTCCTCTTTTTGTGCTGTAATCAAATCAGCATCTGTGGTTTCTTTACTCCACTGTGCAGTTCAGAGTTCATTTTGGGCATGTGTGTGGGACCTGGTGACAGCAGCGACCTGGATTTCCATCAACAGGGATTCGGTTTCTATGAGATCGCTGTGGATAGCTCCGGTTTTGGCCAGCTGGTCAGCCAAGTAATTTCGAGTTTTGTCTGGTTCCTCTATTTTTGAGTGACCTCTGATCGTTTTCCAATAGATGGTCATCTCATTCGAGGTGACCAGATCATCAATTGCTTGGATTAATTTCCAGTGCTTGAGCGGTTTCTTATCCGCACACAGCATGCCTCGATTTTTCCAATTAATCATGTGCTCCACAAACCCATTCCTGACATAATCTGAATCAGTGATTATGACCAGTTCTTTGAGTTGGTGTTGCATAGCAGTGAGGATGGGTTGATGTACTGTCATCAACTCTGCCACCTGATTACTTCGGGGGCCTATTTTGTACCCAGCAGAGGACTCTGTGGCATCATTCACCCAGACGTTCCCAATGCCAGCCACTAGTTTTTTTCTCCTGTGATTATCAACATGGTAAAAGCACCTACCCATCCACATAAACTGTTGGTAACCCCCTGGCACGTGTCTTCCTCATAGACTTTGTGTGGGGAAGTAAGGTACGCCTCCATATTGTTTTTGGTCTTTAAACTTTTGTCCTCGAGCCAGTTTTCTTGAGCACAGTCATGCAAGTCAGCCAAATCTTGCGCTATGGTACTTTTCTTGTTTTGGCCATATCTGTCCTCCACAGGAAAGCCTTGCATGGACAGAATCCAGGAAGTGATTCTGGAATTACTCCCATTCCCTGTGCAGATTCAGTCACTTTGGAGATATTGCAAGGGCTGGTGAGGATTCTCGACAATGCTATACTTCCCCTGGATGAACGGGAGGTAATTCTTCAATGCCCATACCGTTGCCAGGAGTGTATTTTTGCAATCATTGAATCTTTCCTCCATGGAGGACAAAGTCTTGCTCGCGTATGAGATTACTTTGTTGACCTTGTTGTGCTTTTGGTATAATAATGCTGTTAAGCAAGTACTTGAGAATCCTGTCTCCAAGAAGAACTCCTTGTTCTTTATGGGGTAAGCCAAACAAGGTGCTTCAGAAAGGCTTCTCTTTAGTTGTTCTACTGCCTCAGATTGTTCTGGACCCCACTCCCAATTGACCCCACACTTTAATAAATGGACCAAGGGTCATTTGACCTCTGCCTAGTCTTCAATAAACTTTATACTATAATTAGTGAGTCCAAGAAGGCTTTGTAGTTCTCGCAGAGTAGTAGGTCTTTTAATTTCAATAATGCTTCCACCTTTTTCACCTGGGGACTGAAACCCTCAAGGGTGATTGCATGCCCTAAGAAGTTCATCCGGGTCTTACACCACTGTGCCTTCTGAAGGACAGTTTTGCTCCTGCATTCTGTAACTGGGTCAGAAAATAGCGTATTTCAGCTATGTGTTCCTCCACAGTTGAGCTCTTGATTAAGACATCATCTACATAGGCTAGGTTTTCCCTTTCACCCAAGTCAGGCATGGCCTTATGTTGGAAGATATTATATTTGTTGCCAGAGTTTATGTATCCAAAGGGGGTTTGGGTCCACATGTATTGCTGCCCCCCAAAGGTAAAGGCAAGTGTGTACTGGTCTTCCCTACTCACGGGTACTGTCCAGTAACCAGTGGTCAGGTCAATGGTGGTATACACCTTTGACCCTTGGATCTGGGCCAGTCACTGATCGATGTAGGGAAGGGGCCATCTTGACATGTGGACCCGTTTATTTAACTCCCTAAGGTCTGCGCAAAGTCTCCATTGGCCATTGGGTTTGAGTATCCGCAGTACCGGGTTGTTAAAGGTACTGTGGACTGGACGAATTATCCACCAGGATTCTAAGTTTTTAATAATCTCTGTGAGTGACTCCATAGACATGAGAAGCAACAGGTATTGCTTCACAAACACTGGAGCCATCTCAGGGTTCGTAGGTATGGAGTTTGAATGTTTCTCTGTGTGTCCACAGTCGTACAAATCCACAGCAAAGATACCCTGAAAATCCCAAAACACTTGTTTCACCTTCTGCTTTGCTCCTCAGTGTCACAGGCATCAGCGAGATTGATTCATTCTTCGACCATCTGCTTAAAAGCCTGGAAAGACCTTGGGTTTGGCAATATTAGCGGTATCCTCCAGTTGGGTGGAGAGATCTCTTGTTATGGTGTTGGCCTGGACATGAGGTTTCAAGGATGGGAGGTAGTCACTGTTGACTTGAAATACCACCTGATCCTTCCTGATGTCACCGGTCACCTCTTACCCACCAAAAGGGCAGGAAACGTACACCAAGAAATTCCCTCCCTGCCGGGTGAAAATCTTTTCCGGATGGATATCGTCGTCAAAATTGTAACAGTCATTTGGAATCTGTCCCATGATCTCATTAACTAAGTCAATAGAATAATGTTGGGCATTAACCGCCATTCCAATAAAGGTGTCTGTGCCCACAGTAATACTTCTAGGATCGCTGTTATCCACCAATATTTGAATGGAGTCATGTTCTAGGTCAACTAGGGGTGTCGGATGTAAATGCAAACCTAGCTGTTGAAGGTGATAATTCAAATTTATATAAGCGTCCTTGTTTTCAAGGTGCTGTCCTCGCTTAATTTTTTGGGGAATTGTAAATCGTCATACCTGTCCTGGGATGGTGACCTCTTCTCCCATTTGAGTTTCAACCGCATGCGGCAGCAATTGAGCTGACCGAAATGCTTTCTCAGTGTTGTCAAAGCCCATGGGGTTACCCCCTCAGTCGGGACCAGGCTTTGTGATTCATTAGGTCCAAATCATTTGCGAATCGATTGGGAACGCCACTGCCTAAGTAAAAGGTGGAGGGGACATCTCTCACAACCCAGCTGTCATGATGCCTACCCCCGGAGCACCAGGACAGGCCCAGCACCCCCGGGAGCAGGCATCATGCCCTCGGATAAAAGCCCAGCGGCCCCTAATAGGGGCTCTTTGGACTTTGTCCTGGCGCCTTTGGCGCCAGGCTCATGTTGGACATCAGTCCTGGCACCATAGGCGCCAGGCTCATAAAAGAGGGTGTTTGGTGCACTTACCTGACGCAGACCATGCTGCATGAAGCCTCAAGCCAAATGAGGCTTAGGAGGGACTATTTTATCAAAGGAACTATTTTACTTGGGTGGGGACCGTGGAAGAATACTTACCTGGAACTTCTTCCAAGGCTATTTAAACCACGCCCGGACTGCCACACGTGCTTCGCGTTGCTCTGCATCTAGCAGCTGAACGCTCACCGTGCCTGCTCCTGCATCTTGCCTCCAGCCACGCCCGCCTCGATCTTGGGATACCTGAAAGGAAGGAAGGGAAGAGAAAAGGTGAAAACCAAGAACTTATTCTAATTTCCTACCTGTCTCCGGAATCATCACGCCAGCGATCCTGAAGATAGACATTCTTTAAAAGCATCGTGCTACTTGTAGCAGTGCCGCGCATCACTCACCTGCCTCGTGGGCTCTTCACTATCCACCGCGACCTTCTGGGCATTCCGCCACATCTCTGCACCTGCAGGAGAGAAGAAGAGACAAAAGGTGAGCAGGAGGAACAAATGAGGAAAGCCTGATTCTCCGTCACAAGACTTACCTGGCCATATTTGATGGAACCACTCCTCATTTCGGGTCGGCGCCACTTCTTGGCCTGGTACCGCACCCCAGCCCCTAAGGGGAAAAAAGAAAGACATTACTAGAGGGATTCAAAGACATTTAAAGGGATCATTTTATCACAAACTCACCTGAGTTTATCTCCGGCAATATCCCTCGAAGCATCACTTCCACTCTGCACCTGAAAATAAGGACAGATCGCAGGTTAAGAAAAGCAAACAAAGAGAAGACTCTACTCTGGAACTTTTTAAACTGCATACTTACGGCATTTCGCCTTCCGAAACCAGTGAAGTAACTGGTCAAATATGCGCCCCTGCACCAGAAGCAGGATGGAGAGCTCATCCATTCAAACATTAAGAAAGATTTTTCTACGGGCCAGACAAGCCAGATTTGGGGGTTCAATTCAGTCGGTGTTTCGAATCCTGCGCATCACGCTTGAAGAGGTCACAGCAATCCAGACCAGGTCAGCGCCTCCGTGGGAGCCAGGTGAGTGTTACAGAACGCGAAGCCTTCCTACAAATTCCCACCCAGGCGCTATGGAAACTTCTGAGACTGATATGTTGGCCCAATTACTGGGGGAATTACGGGCCGAAGTACATGCCGCTCGTCAAGAGACTAATGCCCTCAGGAGGGAACTAATCGTATCTAAGGAACAAACTGATGACCTGGCTATGCAGGTATTGCAAGGTCAAGCTGGGCAAACCCCTCTACCTGGTTCCGGGGGGAATTCTGTTCCTGTGGCTCCAAGTAACCCTGTGCAAATCAATCTACTTGGAAATATGCCGCTGGCCCCACCTGAACGCTTTGCTGGGGACCCCAAACGGTTCGCCGTATTCATGAATCAATGTCGTTTGCATTTCCTATGCAGACCTGGGGCCTTCCCTAATGACCAGACCAAGGTAGCTTTTGTGTTTTCATACCTTAGCGGCTGTGCTGCCGATTGGTCAGTACCACTGGTTACTCAAGATGACCCAATCCTCCGGGATTTCCAAGGATTTCAAGCAAGCATGGAGAGATTATTTGCTCGACATTCTCAGGGACAAGCTCTGGCTGATGAACTTCTATCCCTGCGACAGGGCAACCAAGACCTCCTCTCCTACATAGCAACCTTTAACAGACTAATCGTGGAAACTGGGTGGCCAGAGGATAAAAGAATCACATTATTCTATCGGGGTCTACGTGGAGAACTTAAAGATGTCTTGGCCCAGGTTGTAAATCCGCCCCAAGAACGCACAGAATATATAGATTTAGTGGTCCAATTGGATCACAGGCTCCAAAACCGAAAAGCGGATCGGTCCAAGTTTGAAACCCGGGTGTTGGTCAAGACCCACGTCACTCCCAAGGGTGCCGATGTCTCCGAGCCTATGCAAATTGGAGGGGTTAGAGGACCTTTAACCCAAAAGGAACGTGAAAGGAGGCGGCAGTTAAAATTATGTCTTTATTGTGGGAACTCTGGACACTTTCTACGAGATTGCCCGGCAAAACCGCCCAAGAAGCTGGTAGGAACCACTGATAAAAACCATGAAGACTCTGTTTCGGGAAACGACTCCGCCCGACAAGCGTAGGGGTCCGCTTGCCGAGCTTGAAAACTAACTCTCAGACCTCGCATTTCATTGTGCCAATGGTTCTCGTAGATCCGGAACAGCCTAAGCGGTTGCATGCAATAAAGGCATACATCGATAGTGGGGCTATAGGAAACTATGTGGATCGTGAATTGGTCTCTAGGATTAACCTCCCTCTGCGTCCAAAAACCAGCAAAGATGTTATCACCACAGTCGATGGAACTGAAATTGCCTCAGGACCGGTAACACATTCCACTACTGAGGTGACTCTTATTGGTCCGGACGGCCATCGGGAGGCAGTTGTGTTTGACGTAATCAAGGCCCCACAGTTTCAGGTTATTCTTGGAATTCCTTGGTTAGAGACACATAATCCTAGAATTGATTGGCGAGCAAAGAGAATAACCTTCCCGGATTGTGCACAAACCTGCTTCCCAGAAAATCAGAAGATTAGTCTAGCATCTGTAACCTCTGTCTCCATGCAACTACCTCCGGAATACCAAGACTTTCAGGACGTCTTCCAAAAGGAACAGGCCAACACGTTACCCCCCCACAGATCGTACGATTGCCAAATCGATCTGGTGCCCGGTGCACAACCCCCTTGTAGCAGGATTTATGCCCTTACTGAACCTGAGAACCAGCATTTAAGACAATATTTAGATCAATACCTAGCCAATGGTTTCATTCGCCCGTCAAAGTCCCCGGCATCCTCGGCTTTGTTCTTCGTGCCCAAAAAAGAAGGCGACCTTAGAACTTGTATCGACTACCGCGCATTGAACCAGATAACGGTTAAAAAACGTTACCCTCTGCCTTTGATCCCTGAACTCCTTGACCAGGTGAAGGACGCTTGCGTATACACCAAGTTAGATCTCCGGGGGGCTTATCATCTGGTGCGAGTAAAAGAAGGCGACGAATGGAAAACGGCCTTCCGTACAAAATATGGTTTATTCGAATACCAGGTGATGCCTTTTGGGTTGTGCAACGCGCCTGCTGCCTTCCAATTCTTCATGAATGATGTCCTTCGGGAACATATCGATGTTTGTGTTGTCGTATATATCGATGACATTCTTGTGTACTCCTCTTCGGAATCTGATCACAGAAAGCATGTCCGGACCGTCCTTGAGAAATTGCGCCAGCACAAACTGTTTGCTAAGCTGGAAAAGTGTGTTTTCCATACCACCGATGTGGTGTTTCTTGGATTCATCCTGACACCCAATGGGGTCCGAATGGACTCACGGAAAGTGGAGGCCATCCTCAAATGGCCATCTCCTAGCTCGGTAAAAGGGGTCCAAAGCATGCTTGGTTTTGCCAATTTTTATCGCAGATTTATTCCGGAATTTTCACGTGTAGTACAACCCATCACTGCACTTTTGCGGAAAAATAAACGTTTCGAATGGACCAAGGAAGCCGAACAGGCCTTTCAGGAATTGAAAGCTAAATTCACGTCTGCACCTATTTTGAAGCACCCGTGTCCCGATCTCCCATACATAGTCGAAACTGACGCATCCAGTTTAGCCATGGGAGCTGTCCTGTCTCAGAGAGACCCTGAAACCAACCAACTGCATCCTGTAGCATTTTGGTCCAGAAAGTTCTCACCGCCTAAGGTAAATTATGCAATTACCGATAAGGAATTATTAGCCATTAAGTCTGCCTTTAGGGCTTGGCGGCATTATCTTCTTGGCGCCAGGCACACCATCACCGTGATCACGGATCACCGAAATTTACAATATTTAAAGACTGCCAAGGCGCAATCATCACGTCAGCTCCGATGGGCTTTGTTCTTTGCTGAGTTTGATTTTGTAATCACTTACCGTCCGGGCTGTAAGAATGGCAAAGCAGACGCACTATCTAGAATAGGAATGGGAGAAATAGACACTAATTCAGAACCTGTGCCGATCATTCCCGAACAAAGAATTTTGGGATTAACCTCCTTACAAACCTTTGAAGACATTCAAGCACGAGTAAAACAACTCCTAGACTCTACCGCCTTGCAGGCTTGGATCCAAGGGGGTCTTACTTTTCGGTCAACGATGGCCTACCTTACTTCCAAGGACGCTTATTTCTGCCAGAAAAGGAATTACAAGAACTGGTTATTTCCCGTCATCATGATACCCTGATGGAAGGACATCCTGGCATTGCCAAAACAGAGGAAAAAATTAAACGACAATTCTGGTGGCTTTCCTGGCGAAAGGATATTAAATCTTTCGTGATGTCCTGTGGAGTTTGCGCCCAAAACAAAGGCCAAAAGACAAAACCCGCCGGTCTTCTTCAGCCTTTAGACATTCCACCAGCGCCTTGGCACACCTTGTCACTCGATTTTATCACGGACCTGCCCCCTTGTAATGGATACAATACTATTCTGGTTGTGGTGGATCTATTTTCTAAAATGGCTCATTTTATTCCGTTGAAAGGATTACCTTCAGCTTCTTTCCTTGCTAAGGAATTCCTCGAAAATATCATCCGCTTGCATGGATTCCCGTCCATATTAGTCTCCGACCGGGGAAGCCAGTTTATTTCACATTTTTGGAAAAGGTGTTGTCAACTGGCACAAATCGACGTAAGACTCTCAACCAGCCATCACCCACAGACCGATGGTCAGACGGA
Organism: Ambystoma mexicanum; assembly: GCF_040938575.1. Lineage (NCBI taxonomy): Eukaryota > Metazoa > Chordata > Amphibia > Caudata > Ambystomatidae > Ambystoma > Ambystoma mexicanum. The sequence goes on along the minus strand of NC_090933.1, from coordinate 493,999,174 downwards.
GAGAACGAACCAGACCCTTGAACAATACCTACGGTGTATGTTGCACCAATCGGAGGGTAATTGGAAGGATTTGTTATGGGTGGCCGAATATGCATACAATAACTCGGTGCACTCTGGAACTGGACAAAGCCCCTTTTACACCCTATATGGACATCACCCTCGTACTTCAGACCTGGACTCTCCTCTGAGCCTTGAAATGCCCGCAGTAGACCATTTGCATTCCACTATAACTCAAGCATTCAAGAATGCAACTGCCCATTTGCAACAAGCGAAAGAAAAATACAAGAAAAATTGCAGATCTGCATCGGAAGGAGGCGCCTTCATACCAAATAGGAGACCAAGTATGGTTGGCTACCAAACATTTATTAATCAAGGGACCTCGAACTTTTAATCCAAGGTATTTGGACCCTTATTCAATCAAAGCTATCATTAATCCAGTGGCAGTCAAGCTCGATCTGCCAGCTAACATGCAGATTCATCCCGTTTTTCATGTGTCACTTTTGAAACCAGTGCAACCAGGAACCAGATTAATAAAGCCACCAGAACCAATTCAGATAGATGGGGAGCCTGAATTCGAGGTGAAGAACATTTTGGATTCTAAAATTTCAAAATCAAAACTTTTCTATCTAATTGATTGGAAAGGGTACGGACCTCAGGAAAGGTCTTGGGAACCCAGCGACCACGTACATGCGCCTCGGCTGGTAAAAAAGTTCCATCAGGATTTCCCAAACAAACCGAAACCTCCAGAGGGAAGGACCTTGGGAGGGGCCTTGGGGGGAGTGCTGTCATGATGCCTACCCCCGGAGCACCAGGACAGGCCCAGCACCCAGGGGAGCAGGCATCATGCCCTCGGATAAAAGCCCAGCGGCCCCTAATAGGGGCTCTTTGGACTTTGTCCTGGCGCCTTTGGCGCCAGGCTCATGTTGGACATCAGTCCTGGCGCCATAGGCGCCAGGCTCATAAAAGAGGGTGTTTGGTGCACTTACCTGACGCAGACCATGCTGCATGAAGCCTCAAGCCAAATGAGGCTTAGGGAGGACTATTTTATCAAAGGAACTATTTTACTTGGGAGGGGACCGTGGAAGAATACTTACCTGGAACTTCTTCCAAGGCTATTTAAACCACGCCCGGACTGCCACACGTGCTTCGCGTTGCTCTAGCAGCTGAACGCTCACCGTGCCTGCTCCTGCATCTTGCCTCCAGCCACGCCAGCCTCGATCTTGGGATACCTGAAAGGAAGGAAGGGAAGAGAAAAGGTGAAAACCAAGAACTTGATCTAATTTCCTACCTGTCTCCGGAATCATCATGCCAGCGATCCTGAAGATAGACATTCTTTAAAAGCATCGTGCTACTTGTAGCAGCGCCGCGCATCACTCATCTGCCTTGTGGGCTCTTCACTATCCACCGCGACCTTCTGGGCTTTCCGACACATCTCTGCACCTGCAGGGGAGAAGAAGAGACAAAAGGTGAGCAGGAGGAACAAATGAGGAAAGCCTGATTTTCCGTCACAAGACTTACCTGGCCATATTTGACGGAACCACTCCTCATTTCGGGTCGGCGCCACTTCTTGGCCTGGTACCGCACCTCGGCCCCTAAGGGGAAAAAAGAAAGACATTACTAGAGGGATTCAAAGACATTTAAAGGGATCATTTTATCACGAACTCACCTGAGTTTATCTCCGGCAATATCCCTCGAAGCAACACTTCCACTCTGCACCTGAAAATAAGGACAGATCGCAGGTTAAGAAAAGCAAACAAAGAGAAGACTCTACTCTGGAACTTTTTAAACTGCATACTTACGGCATTTCGCCTTCCGAAACCAGTGAAGTAACTGCTCAAATATGCGCCCCTGCACCAGAAGCAGGATGGAGAGCTCATCCATTCAAACATTAAGAAAGATTTTTCTACGGGCCAGACAAGCCAGATTTGGGGGTCCAGTTCAGTCAGTGTTTAGAATCCTGCGCATCACACTTGAAGAGGTCACAGCAATCCAAACCAGGTCAGCGCCTCCGTGGGAGCCAGGTGAGCGTTACACCAACAATTATGTTCTGTGCTTTTATCGCCAATAGACATTTTTAGCATGCACCTGCAAGGCACGAGATGTTTGGAATCTGGAGTTTCCAGGCCATTTTTCCAAATATGAATCAACTAAAATGTGGGAATGGTCTGATCTTTTGGGAGTTTCCTGAATAATGGTTTACTGATGAAGATTCTTCCGTTCTTCAGGCATACGCTGGCGAGAATAGGCCCCCCTCTCATTTACCTGAATGGGGATAAACAGCTGTTCACCCTTTTTCTGGATGTCAGTCAAACTTTGAGCTGTTTATTTTATCATCTTTTTTCATGGTATTTGGTGTCATGATTCCTGCCCCTCATGTCCCCAGCCCTCCAAGATGTCAGGCTGGAGCCAGGCCACGATCACCTAAATGGCCCTCAAGGGCCTCTCCATCCCCCCAAAGACCCACTTGGAGTCAGACTTGGCACTTGTGGCACCAGACTCACTCACTCCCATAGGATAACATTGGGGATTGGACTTGTAGTGCATTGATGCGGACAAGATGGATGCCCCCACATATTTCGGTTCTCAGAACTGCATGTGCGGTCTAGTCTTTTGGGTGTGGTTCAGTCCAGAGACACCTGGGATACCCATAGAGTATTTAAGCCACACCCAGGCTGAGAAACATGCTTTGCGTTTTCTGCACCTGGAGCGTGACACTCACCGTGTTCGGATCGGTCTCCAGTAGGCCTGCATCTTTCTTCTGCGCTCAGCTCCTGCAAGAACAAGAACACCATTAGGAACAGCCTTACCTTGCGGCACTTCTGCCCATCATTCATCGCTCCTTCTGTTCTGCAGGCATCTTCGGCAGTGTCATTCCCATCCCGGCACGCCTCTTCCTAAGGAAAAGGGAAAAGAACAGAAAAAAGGCATTAGGCTTATTTTTAAATACTGTTCGAGCTTCAAACGCTGACCTGAATCCCAGCCGCTCTGGGGGAAGTCTGTCTCCGGAACTTCTCATCGATCTGCAAGAGGGAAAAGACACTCCAGGTTAGCGTGGAAACATCTAGAGGCGCCTCATACCACGCTTACCCACCGCATTTGTTCTTCATAACTGGCATCCACGCTGAAAACATCGCGGCACCTAAAAGACACAGAAAAATAACTCAGTTCAATGCAAATACGAAAGGGGTGCATTACGCATCATACCCTCCCTCACCTTCAGCGCTACTCATCTCAGCACGCCGCCATCCCCGGACGCCGGCCATCATCTAAGGAAGGAAAGGAGCAAAGTTAGAGAACTGTTAAAAAGACTCATTATACTTACCTGTCGGACTCTTGCCAGTGAAGTAACTAGGCAGCAACGAGCCCGCATCAATCAAAGTGCCCCTGCACTGAAAGCAGGACAGAGAGCACACTATCCAATAAAACAAGGTGAGCTGTGGATCAAAGGGAAGGGTTGGACCCCGGGGAAGAAGGGGTTCAAGCACACAGAGACAATAGGGAGTTAAACTCTACCAATCCTGTGTTTCAGGCCTAGTCTCCATTCGAATAACCCCCTGGGAAGGGTTTGAGGTCGTAAGAGGTCAGAACAGGCTGAGTGACATCCCCGTGGATACCAGGTGAGCGTTACAGAACGCAAAGCCTCACATCAAAATCAACCTGGGCGTCATGGAAACGTCAGAAACCGACCAGTTAGCCTACATGTTGGGGCAGCTACGTTCCGAAGTACATGCAGCCAGACAGGTGACCAACACCCTGAGGAGAGGGCTAATAGTAGCCAAAGAACGCACTGATGATTTAAGCCGGCAACTTCTCCAGTCACAAGCCGGGCATGCACCATTGCCGGGAAGCGTGCCCTCGATGCCAGCACCCTCAGCCAATCCCGTTCAGATAGCCCTTCCTGGGACAGTTCCCTTGGCACCGCCCGAACGATTTACGGGGGATCCCAAGAGGTTTGCAACATTCATGAACCAGGGCTGCCTGCACTTCCTTTGTAGGCCAGGGGCCTTTCCGAATGACTAATCACGGGTCGCTTTTGTGCTATCCTACCTGAGTGGTAGCGCCGCGGACTGGTCTGTACCCTTTGTGGCCCAAGACGATCCTTTGCTGCGTGACTTCAGAGGCTTTCAGCAGGAGATGGAAAAGCTGTTCGCCCGTCGTACTCATGGGCAGGCATTAGACAACGAACTTCTGTCCTTACGCCAAGGGAATCAAGAACCATTAACATACATAGCCACGTTCAATAGATTCGTAGTTGAAGCAGAATGGCCAGTGGAGAAGAGAACCACGTTATTTCATCGGGGGTTGCAGGGGGAGCTCAAGGATGTTCTCGCACAAGTAGTGAACTTCCCGAAAGACTGCTCAGAATTCATTGACCTTGTTGTTTAACTGGATCATAGGTTGCAGGACCGAAGAGCACATCGAACCAGACCGGACCCTCGCCCTATGTATGTGCATTCAAAGGACAATACTGCCCGAAAAACGGAAGGTTCAGGAGAACCAATGCAAATCGGGGGTGTCAGATCCCCCTTGACTAAAGCGGAAAGGGATAAAAGGAGACAGCAGCAGTTATGTCTGTACTGTGAAAGAGTGCACTGTGAAGCCACCGAGGAGGACGGTAGGGGCCACGAACAAGGAAGATACCATCAAGGAATCGGAAAACTCCCCAACCCGGCAAGTGTAGGGGTCCACTTGTCAAGTGAAGAAAGTGAACTACAGACCTCCCATTTTGCACTATCTGTGGTCTTGATCAATCACTAACAACCATCTCGGATGCACGCAGTAAGAGCGTACATAGACAGTGGAGCCATTGGGAATTACATCGACCAGGATCTTGCGGCAAAGATGGGGCTTCCGTTCGCCCTAAATCAACCACCGACACTGTTACCACTGTCGACGGCACGGAAATAGCTTCTGGTCCAGTATCCAAATGCACTGCAGCTTTAACCCTTCTGTCCCAGGATGGACACCAAGAATCTATCGTTTTCGACCTCCTTAAGGCACCACAGTTCCGGTTGATTTTGGGAATGCCATGGTTGGTAGCTCACAATCCTCAAATCGATTGGATAGCAAAAGAATTGGCCTTTCCCAAGACTTGCGCCCACACATGTTATCGCCAAGAGAAACAACCAATAGACACCAGAACCTCCACGCTTGCGACTGTGGCAATCGGCACCCTACCAAGTGAATACCAGGACTTTCAAGATGTCTTTCAGAAAGAACAGGCTAATACCCTGCCACCGCATAGACCATACGATTGCCAAATCGACCTGATACCCGGCGCACAAATCCCTTGTGGGTGAATTTACGCACTCACGGAACCAGAAAACCAGCACTTGAAGGCCTATCTTGACCAATACCTGGCCAACGGGTTCATCCGTCCCTCGAAGTCTCCAGCAGCCAGTCCTCTATTCTTCGTACCGAAAAAGGAGTGGGACTTGAGAACATGCATCGATTATCGCGCACTGAACCAGATTACCGTAAAAAATCGCTGATCCCTGAATTGCTTGATCAAGTCAAAGATGTCCTAATCTACACAAAACTAGACCTGAGGGGGGCATATCACCTTGTTCGCGTAAAACAGGGGGACGAATAGAAAACCGCTTTTCACACCAAATACGGCTTGTATGAATATCAAGTAATACCATTTGGCCTTTGCAACGCGCCTGCTGCATTTCAATACTTCATGAACAATGTCCTACGAGAATTTATTGATGTCTGTGCTCTAGTGTACATCAACGATATCCTAGTATATTCCGCATCAAAGCAGGACCAAGTTAAACACGTCCGATCCATATTGGAGAAACTCTGTCAACACCAGCTCTATGCCAAGCTCGAAAAGTGCTCATTCCACATCTCCGAGGTGGAATTCCTGGGCTTTATTCTCAGCCCGAATGGAATCCGAATGGATGTACACAAGGTAGATGCTATCCTGAACTGGACATCCCCAAATTAATTCAAGGGGGTTCAAAGTATGCTGGGTTTTGCAAACTTCTATCACCGGTTCATCCCAGGATTTTCGCAAATCGTGCATCCCATCACGTCATTACTAAGGAAAAGCAACAAATGTTCCAGTGGACAACAGAAGCCGAGGAGGCTTTCCAGGAACTCAAAGCAAGATTCACATCTGCCCCGATCTTACGCCACCCTCGCCCAGATCTCCCATACCTGGTGGAAACGGACGCCTCAAGCATGGCTATGGGAGCTGTCCTCTCACAAAAGGACCCCGAAACGGGCCAGTTACACCCTGTTGGCTTCTGGTCACGTAAATTCACACCCCCTGAACTCAATTACGCTATCACAGACAAAGAACTCCTGGCCATTAAGTCAGCCTTTAAGGCATGGCGGCACTACCTCTTGGGCGCCAGACACACAATCACTGTAATAACTGACCACCGGAACCTCCAGTACCTAAAAACGGCAAAGGCCCAATCCTCACGACAACTACTTTGGGCTTTTTTTTTTTATGAATTTGACTACGTGATTACATTTCGACCAGGGGTGAAAAACGGGAAGGCCGATGCCCTTTCCCGTATGGGGGTGGAAGAGCAAGGGTATCAGACCCCTGACCCAATAGCAATCATCCCGAGTGACAAGCTCCTAGGAATCACAGCAACCATAACTCAGAAAGAATTACATAAATAAATCCAAAGCCTGATGAGTCCAGAGCAATTACAAGCGTGGAGTGCACAAGGAGAACATTACATGATAAAAGATCAGTTGCCCTACTTCAGGAATCGTTTATTCTTACCAAACCAAGAACTACGAGAACAAGTCATGTCCGGTTATCATGATTCCTTGATCGAGGGCCACCCCAGAATCGCTAAAACCCTAGCCAAGGAAAAACGAAATTATTGGTGGCCCACGTGGCGTAAAGACATTATCCAGTTCATCCTATCTTGTGGAGTGTGTGCTCAAAACAAGTCATCCAAGCAGAAACCGGCTGGGCTATTACAACCATTGGCAATCCCACCAGCACCCTGACACACGTTGTCCCTCGATTTCATTACTGACTTACCACCCAGTCAAGGGTTTAACACTATTTCATTCCTCTTAAGGGGCTTCCAAATGCTTCCACTCTGGCAAAGGTATTTCTTGAAGGCATCGTACGGCTCCATGGGTTTCCTTCAGTTTTGGTCTCAGACCGAGGTACTCAATCCATATCAAACTTCTGCGGAAAATGCTGCTCTATGGCCCAGATCGACATCCAGCTATCCACCAGTCACCATCCCCAAACGGATGGTCAAACTGAGAGGACAAATAAGACGCTCGAGCAGTATCTGCATTGCATGCTATACCAAGCTGAAGGAAGCTGGTTCGACCTATTATGGATAGCTGAATATGCTTATAGTAATTCTCTACACACCAGCACTGGGCAGACACCCTTTTATACCATGAATGGCAGGCACCCACGTACTTCTGAGTTGGACGTTCCTACAACACTGGAAATGCCAGCAGTCAAAACCTTGCACACAACCATTTCTCAAACCTTTAAAAGGGCAGCTGAACACCTACTTCAAGCTAAGAATCGCCAAAAGAAGTTTGCTGATCAACACCGAGCAAAGGCCCCCAACTACCAAGTGGGAGACAAAGTCTGGCTGGCGACTAAACACAAGTTCATTAAAGTAGCCCGAACTTTCCGCCCAAGATACCTGGGTCCATTCACCGTCACCTCCATGATAAATCCTGTGGCGGTCAGACTAGCTTTGCCGTCAAGCATGCAGCTTCATCCTGTGTTCCAAGTGTCTCTCCTTAAACCTGGTCAACCTGGGACCCGGGTAGCAACGCCACCGCAGCCAGTAGTAGTCACCGGGGAGCCAGAATTCGAAGTCAAGGACATCCTAGATTCAAAGTACGTCAGATCCAAATTATACTACTTAGTAGACTGGAAGGGGTGTGGTCCACAAGACAGGACATGGGAGCCTTGTGAGTACATCCATGCCCCCACATATTTCGGTTCCCAGAACTGCCTGTGTGGTCTACTCTTTTGGGTGTGTTTCAGCCCAGAGACACCAGGGATACCCAGAGACTATTTAAGCCACACCCAGGCTGAGAAACATGCTTTGCGTTTTCTGCACCTGCAGCGTGACACTCACTGTGTTCGGATCGGTCTCCAGTAGGCCTGCATCTTTCTTCTGCGCTTAGCTCCTGCAAGAACAAGAACACTGTTAGGAACAGCCTTACCTTGCTGCGCTTCTGCCCATCATTCATCGCTCCTTCTGTTCTGCGGGCATCTTCGGCGGTGTCATTCCCATCCCGGAAGGCTGCTTCCTAAGGAAAAGGGAAAAGAACAGAAAAAAGGCATTAGGAAGCATTCTGCAAATCTTCGCTTATTTTTAAATACTGTACGAGCTTCAAACGCTTACCTGGATCCCAGCCGCTATGGGGGAACTCTGTCTCCGGAACTTCTCATCCATCTGCAAGAGGGAAAAGACACTCCAGGTTAGCGTGGAACCATCTAGAGGCGCTGCATACCGCGCTTACCCACCGCATTTGTTCTTCATAACCAGCATCCACGCTGAAAACATCGCGGCACCTAAAAGACACAGAAAAAGAACTTAGTTCAATGCAAGTACGAAAGGGGTGCATCGCGCATCACGCTCTCACTCACCTTCATCACTACTCATCTCAGCAGCACGCCGCCATCCCCGGACACCGGCCATCATCTAAGGAAGGAAAGGAACGAAGTTAGAGAACTGTTCAAAAGACTCATTATACTTACCTGTCGGACTCTTGCCAGTGAAGTAACTAGGCAGCAACAAGCCCGTATCAATCAACGCGCCCCTGCGCTGAAAGCAGGACGGAGAGCACACTATCCAAGAAAACAAGGTGAGCTGTGGATCAAAGGGAAGGGTTGGACCCCGGGGAAGAAGGGGTTCAAGCACACAGAGACAATAGGGAGTTCAACTCTACCAATCCTGTGTTTCAGGCCCAGTCTCCAGTCAAATAGCCCCCAGGGAAGGGTTCGAGGTTGTAAGAGGTCAGAACAGGCTGAGTGACTTCCTAGTGGATACCAGGTGAGCGTTACATTTGGGTTTTCTTTTGATTGTGGATTGGTATAAAATTTCAGATTATTTCCTTCCAGTGTGGAATGCTTGTTCATGCAGTCAATCAGGGGTGATAACCTCTTAAGGAGGTCATTCCCCAGTAGACAAGGTATGCCCTCTGGAGTGACGAATCACGGGGTGTTTCACACTATGTCACCCAATTTTGATCTTCACATCCGCAGTTCCTTCAACAGAAATATAGTTTTCATTGAAGTTTTGGAGTTGTCCAGAAAGAGGTGTGAGGGGAATTTGGTAACTCTCCCCCCTTCCTGAATTTATTTGGTCAAAGGCCTTTTTGGACAGGAGGGTGGCTTGTGATCCAGTATCCACCAGCGCTGATAATGCACATTGACCCTATAACTTGACGGAGGCATAAAATCTTCCTTCTCTCTCTCTTCAAGGGGACAAAGAAAATTTGCATTTTGTGCCAGCTTGGCAGTACAATTTTTTTTAAATTGAACTCCGACACTGTGTGATCTTCGACAGTTTTCTGTGTCGGAGTCTGGGAATCTGTAAAGAAGATTTTGCACTCAGATATCTGTGGGTTTGGGAAGTACGCTTTTTCCCCTGATTCTTTGCTGTCCCCCTTTTCCTGGAAACAGTTACCTGAACCTGTTTGGGTGGAGGATCCAACAGTGCTTTCAGAGTCATCTGGGTGACATTGTTGGGGTTTAAGAATGTGTTGCTCTGGGTCAGACTTCATACTTACCCAGTCTAAGTTAGAGTCTTTTACGACCCATTTTTCCTTGAGAGGGATCCCTCCATCCCTGAAAGAGAAGATTGTCTTCCCTGAATCCTCCAGGGATTCTTCCCCTTCAAACAGGATGATGCAGACTTCCTCCACAAAGTGGGTTCTCTTTGGCTCTTGATTTCTCCTACTTACCCTCTGTTCCCTTGGTTTCAGCTTTTTGGGGATAGGAGATTTGTGTTTAGGTTCAGAGGTTTCCATGGGTTTTGTTCTGGTGAGAACGGAAGCTTCCTCTAGGGTTCTGCATCTCCCTTCACCCCGGATCCTTCCCCTGGAACCTGTTGGTTGTCAGAGGTTTCTTCCCGTCATTGCTCCGGCGCATCAGAAAAGGGTGTTGAGCTGTTCTGGGCATCAATTTCCATTTGAGGGCTCTGCTGAGCCCTCAACTTGCGACCCATGTCTTGTGTCAAATTTTGGACCTGGCGCACTAGTTGAGACTTTCTTTCTGTTTGGTAGGGGGGTCTGGATTCATACCTTTGCTGCTTCTGGAAAGGGTAGCTGTCCCTTCTCCCAGAGTAGCTCAGGCATTGAGAGTTTCCCTGATAACCCTCCATCCTTGGTCTCCCTCCTCCCTGATTCGGGAATCTATTGTCCTGAAAGCGGGGAGAGAGAGAGGAGGATTGTATGGGAAATTGGGTCTTAAAGACTATCTGGGAAAGAAACTTAGGTTGGGGGGTGGAGTATTTCTTCCCTCCCGAGGGAAGTTCTGAGGGAGGTTTTGAAGGAGGTTTCCTGGGGCAGTACTTACCTGATTGGACCCTCTTTGTGCCGGGGGAGTCCATAGATACCCCAATATGGGTCTGTTACCCTTGTATCTAGGGCTGATATAGGTGGCATGGTCAGATGGAGCATTAGTCGGATAGCCTGCCTGGCTACCACCTGATTGGGTTGGATCAGAGGGTCTCCTTTGCCTCTCACTCTGCTTATTAGCCTTAGGAGTATTTTTAGGCCCCTCCATTTCCATCTCCAATATGGGGGTATTTTTCACCTCTGCCACCTTTGCAGAAGCGGGTGTGTTCGACGGTTTGGGGTTTTTAGGGTTATTTTTATTTTCAGAGGGCTTTTGTACTTCATAAATCTGAGTGGCCTGTTCTGTCACCCAATCCAGGGTCCTACGCTCATGGAAGGTGCTTACCAGTTGGGTCATAATGTATTTCGGGAGCGCATGGAAGTAAGTGTTAATTAACTCCTGGCTATTTGTGTTCACCCGCCTAGAGGTGTGGGCAAATGCCGGCTTCAGCTCTTGTACAAACTCTCTAGGTGCTTGGTTTTCTCCACACTGCAGGTCTTAGGCCACCTTGCGGGCCTCCTGAGGGTTACTGTGAATGGAGAAATGCTTTAAGATAGCCACCTTATAGGTTTACCATCTTTGGCGATCTTGATCCTCCAGCCCTGCAAAGAAGCTGGAGTATTCCGCGGAGAATGTCCATTTGATGAACTCCATGGAATTGTGATAATTCTTGATACCAAATTACATCATCATTTGGTTATACAGTTTTAGAGGCTCCCATACTGAGTATTTGGCATTCTTGTGGTAGGGAGTCATAAAGCTCTTTATGGCCTTTATTTGTCGAATTGGGTCTTTCACAAGACCTCTCTTCTGTTTGACAGACTTTCTTTTCCGCTGCACCTGAGTCCACTTGCCCTCTGGCTCAGAGGTTCTACTATTGGTGGTCCACTCCCTGTGATGCTGTGGGCTCTCAGGTTCACTTCCCTTTTACTCCCCTTTTCGCACGGGAGATTACTCATTTTCCTCATCCCTTCTTCCGGGTATGATGGAGAATTCCCCTCAACTCCCTGAATGTGTGAAGGTTTTCAAAATAGTCGTTTGAGGCCTGCACTCTGGTTCTTTTCTGTCTGCAAAGCGAACCAGATGGTCCCTTTGTAACTTTAGTTTCTGCCGGCCTAAACCCCATATCTTCTCATCATAGGAGCCCTCCTGGTCAGAAGCACATGCTAGGGTATTTTTAAATCGGGGTATAGATGAATACCCGTCAATGTCTGATAAGGACTGGCCTTATGGCTCAGTTGGCCAAGGCCTGGTTGGGTCCAGCTGCCTAATTTTTCCCTTTTCTTGAAAATGTTCCATGAATATTTCTTTTTCTATCCTCATGTCAGTCAGATCCTGGGAACATAACTCAATTTTCTCCATGTCCGTCCGTAACTGACACACTTCCTGACACAGGGAACATTTCACCTGACACAATTTGCTAATATCTTCCTTGAGCTGTTCTCTCTGTTGTTTCAAAGTGTTGATCTTGATGCATCTGATAGAATTTGCCCTGGGAATTGACATCCCTCATGAGTAGGTGGCTATTTTCAGCTTTCAGTTGTTTAATCTGAATTTGAAATGTGAAAATGTCCTCCAAACAGGCCCTATGGTGCACAACCTGCTCCCTTAATTTTTGTTGACTTGCACTCAAGTTTTCAACACTTTCTTCATACTCCTCTTGCAGAAAGTTGAACTTCACGTTCTAAATGTGATTGCTGTTGCGTCACTAACTCATCCTTTAGCTGCTGAATAATGTTTTCTAATTTGAACTCTGGATTTTGGCACTGTTGCACTTTTTCCTCTAATTGTTTCAAATTCTTGGTTTTGCACAGAGGCTACACTATCCTGGTGTCTTTCTTCCATGATCAGCATATGGAAGTACATATATGCTGTGAGCTGAGCCATTTTAATTTGCTCATCTCTGCTGATCTGTGTCATATAAAAGTCTGTCAGGGCCTGATGTAATAGCCCATTATTCTGCCACATATCAACATTTGCAGAGGTAACTTCCTGCACCATTCTAGCTTGCCACATTTCATGCTCCTGTTCTACCCATTCAACTTTAATAAACAATTTGGATAGAAGGTGCTTCCTGGCCATATTGATTTCTACGGTGCTCATTTTGAAATGTTTTCTGCACTTAATATGCTCCCTATGCGAGGGCAAAATCTCAACTGTGTTCCTGCTTAGTTTGTACTCACAATGACAACTCAAATTAACACTTTTATCAACACACCGCCCTGAAACTCAGGGTACAAGTCAGAATGGCTCCTTCATAGTGCAACACAACTTTCCATCCACTGAAATGAAACTACACCTAAATGAACAGTCTGCTGCTACTACACTGTTTAATTTATTTAAACCAAATTTTACAAACAGACTAACATCAGCCACCAATGCTGTGGCAACACAAAAACTAAAATGACTTTGGTAATGGCACCAACACATAGATAACACTGAGATATGCAATCACAATTTCCTGTGGTTTTTATTTTCCAATCACCCGCCAATACAGAAAAAGAACAATTCAAGACACACAGTGATTGCTGATTTGGTTATAATACTTTTTCTCCTAGCAACTCCCACCCTCCAAACATCAATTAGGCTTGGCCCCTCTGAATTTAAGGTCAGTGGCAGACAGTGGGAACATAATGGGAACATCGTTTTGGGATTCTGACCACAGATGCAATATGAGGGAAAGAAAAGCAATGGGAAAATGTGTTTTGCCACACCTAAAAAGAACAGGCAGGGCTTTGTGGTTTTGGTCAGAGTACAATGGGAACAGAGGCAATTTAAAATGAAGGGGATCAATGGGGAATTTCATTTTGCACCCTGCATACTCATGTGGAAACAGGGTTTTGGGATTCATTCTTTTGCCCAATCTTTATGTCTATACTGGCTCAAAACACACTGGCAAGAGCTTGTTAGTTTCAAATGCTAACAAAACACATCCTGTGATTTCTATAGGGGAATTAATTTATTTACTTTAATTAAATATGCCAAGGATCTATACAGACAAACAGTATATTTTGCTAGGGGGAAATAACTAAAACTATGCTTGAAGACCAGGGCCGCTGTCACGACCATCACCCAAAACCCCCTGTGGCAAACCCATTGGCCAGGTGGAGTCAGGACTCGGGCCTCTAAAGCCTGGCATCCTCTTCAAAAGCCTATGGCACCAGGCTCATACACCATGAAAAACAATGTGCTCGGGAACTACTTTATTGTATTGTCAGCCAACATGGAGGCATCCACATAGCTTGGTTCCTAAGAACCAAGCTATGCGGTCTAGTGTTTTGGGTGTGGTAGCTAGGGACTACTTTACCTGGACTATTTTGTTGGGGCTATTTAAACCACACCCGAGCAAGACAACACGGTTCGCGTTACTTTGCAGCTTGCAACGTGACGCTCACCGTGTCCAGCTATTCTCTCGAACCTCAGAGAAGCAGAACCTGCAAGGAGACAAAAGGAACATCATTAGCAGTAGCATCTTACCTGCAGTCTTCATCTTTAAACATTCGCAGCTACTGAGAACAGTTTCCTCGAATCTGCACGCCTCCCAGACAGAACGACCTGATGGAGGAATATAGAGGCCACATTAAAGAAAGCAGTAGAGACATTTACAAATTACGAACTGCTCAAAAGGCTTACCTGGCTGGTCGCCTCTCGGCTGGCACCACTCCGGACATTCCACTTCCGCTGAAGAACACCGTGACCTACAAGGAAGGAAAACACAGGTTAGCAAAGGCAAGACTTTGCAGCGCTGCACATAGCACTTACCGCATCATAGCGCTCTTAACGCGGCATCATTTACCAGCGGGGCTCAACCAAGCCAGTTCGCCGCGCTGAAGCTCCGCATACCTAAGGGAGAAAAAAGAGACATTTTAAACAAAGAAAGGCATGCAGGATAGCAACAAAACTAAAGAACAGCAATAAGACCTACCTGAACAATATCAAACGGGCCGGCATCAGTGAAGTAACTGGACCGCACTCGCCCATGAAAGACAACGCGCCCCTGCAAAGAAGGCAGGACGGAGAGCACGCCTAATTCAACTACAAGGTGAGGAGAGGGCGCCAGAGGGACTGAAATCATACAGGGGTGGAGGGAGGATACTTACCCCAGTCGGTCAGTCGTGAACACAGTCCTCCTGTAATTTCAGGCAGAACCTTCCCCGCAGACCACATCAGGGCAAAGCTGAGAAGCATACCAGCGAGTAACCCGGCTGGGTGGCGTCCCTGTGGATACCAGGTGAGCGTAACAGCCTACACAATCTATGACTTTGAAATAGTTTTACTTACAGGAGAGGCCATGGAATGAGCATCAGGGAACAGCTGGGCACCTCTGGTACAACAAGGGTGTCAGTCTAGGATAGTGTTACGCTCACCTGGTCTCTGCGGAGGTGTTGGGGCATGGTTGCAGCCCTCCATGAACTTGAATCACCCCCTTCAGGCTTCTCCCTCAGTAGAAAAGCTGTGAGCGGTGGTACGTGGTGATACTGCTCCTGCGTGGAGATAAGAGTGTGTGATTGCACCAATCTGTGATTGTTGTACCCCTCGAACTGTTCACCCCAAAGTACGGTTTCTGTGAGCATACGCCGGCCCATAAAGCCCACCTGTGAATTATGGAAGATAAGCTCTCCGTCCTGCTACTTCTGGCAATGAATTCGAATGGAATCTAGTTCCTAACTGATCCCTGATAAGGATTAGTCCAGTGACTATGCTTCTCCTTATGATTGGTAAGTCTTTCTTGAGCTCTTGTGATGCTGTTCGTTCTGTTTAATGTCTTTATATGTTGCTCCTATTTATGCCCGCAATAATGTCTCTCTTCTGTTTTCTTCCCTTAGATGGAAATGCGGCCGCAATGCAGCTGTGAGACGCGAGACGCAGCCGGATGGAAGATGGATGCTACCGCAATGTTCGACCGGAGGTAAGTGATGGTTTAAGGAAAGCGCAAAGTATGGCGAAGCGCAACCTTAAATTGACAGTTTTTTCGATGTCTAACCTTGTCTTCTGTTTTTCCTTGCAGGCGCTGCTGTTGACGATGGAGCATGTCGTGCTGCGGTGCCAAGATGAAGATTTCGATGTTCCAGAAAGTGTAAAGATGAATACTTGGTTTGCCAAAGAGATGTACAGTTAAGAACAGCTTCCCCCAGTTGGTAAGTATGCTGGCAGGAAGCAGGATGTCCAGGAAGCAGGATCTTCAAAGGTAAGTCTGACCTCAGGCGAAGGTGTGCGTTATGCTGCTTGCAAGTGCAGAATAACACGAAGCGTCTGTCTTGAGGATCGGGGCAGCTTATATAGCTGAGATCATGGGCACGCCCATTAGGGCCGGCTTACCAGCCCCACCCTGCCACTCCTAGAGAGTGAGCACGTGTTAAGACAATCCATTAGCATCCACACCCAAGAATACTCTTGGGGTTGCTTAATGGATGGAATATTCAAGGTTAATGCATCCTGCTTAATGGATGGAATGTTCAAGATTAATGCATCTGAAGTGCTATGTCCATAATAAAAGCTTTTTGGTGGTAAATGGATGTTCTTGTTTACTTTTGTTCATGAGCCTGGTGCCAAAGGCGTCAGGACAGTGTCCACCCAGGTCTCCTGTGCATGCGACCCCTGCATGCCTGTGCCCCTGACTTCATGACCATGACAGCACTCCCCCTTAAAACCCCTCTTAAGGGTGGTTCTCCTCCCGGTCCTGGTTTGGTGGGATTATTGCGATGCAACTGCCTGATTAAACACGGAGCATGGACGTGTTTACTGGGTTCCCAAATTCGGTCTTGAGGTCCGTAACATTCCAGTCTATTAGGTAATACAATTTTGATCAAACCACCTTGGAGTCTAGGATGGATTTGACTTCATATTCTGGTTCTCCATCTATTACTTTGGGCTCTGGCAGAGAACTAAGCCGTGTATTGAACTTCATTGGTTTGCGGAGAGAGACATGAAATACGGGGTGAATTTTCATGTGAGACGGTAACTTCAATCTCATGGCAAAAAGATTGATTATGGACTTTATAATATAGGGGCCGAGGTATCTTGGGTGGAAAGCTCTTGGCCCCTTCAGGGGAATATATTTGGATGCTAACCACACCTTTTCTCCAATCTGGTAGGCGGGAGCTTCTTTCCGATGTCAATCAGCAAACACTTTTTGTCTTTACTTAGCCTTGGTCAGATGCTCTGTCGTCTCCTTAAGAACCTGAGTGATGGTTTTATGCAAGTTTTTTATGGCTGGCATTTCCAGGGTATCGGGTGGATCAAATACTGATGTCCTCAGATGTCTTTCATGCACAGTGTAGAATGGAGTTTGCCCTGTGCTTGTGTGAACTAAGTTGTTGTATGCATACTCAGCTATCCAGAGTATATTTTTCCAAGAATCCTCGGACTGTTGCAACATACACCTGAGATATTGCTCTAAAGTTTGGTTGGTTCATTCAGTTTGCCCATCAGTTTGAGGGTGATGGCTTGTGGACAACCGGAGATCGATTTTGGCAATCGTACAACACTTTCTCCAGAAGGCAGAAACAAATTGTGTTCTGCGATCAGATACTAATATTGATGGAAATCCATGCAATCGAACAATTTGCTCTAGGAATACAGAAGCGAGAGTTGACGCAGTTGGGAGTCCCTTCAGAGGGATGAAATGGGCCATTTTGGAGAATAACTCCACAACGACTAATATGGTGTTGTATTCATTGCAGGGTGGAAGATCTGTGATGAAGTCCATCGACAGGGTATGCCAAGGTGCTGGCGGTACTGTTAGGGGATGTAGTAAGCCAGCGGGTTCTGTTTCTGAGACTTGTGTTGTGCACAGACACCGCAGGTTTCGATAAATTGGGCAATGTCTTTTCACCAGGTTGGCCACTAGTAGTTTTGTTTTACCTTAGCTTTGGCTATTCCTGGGTGTCCTTCCACTAATGAATCGTGGTAATTTGTGATGATTTGCTTTTGCAGTTCTTGATCTTGGACATATAATCGTCCTTGGAAATATGGTTGATTGTCTTCAATGGTGTACTGGTCACCTTTTAACAGCCATTCCTGTTGTGTTGATTGATCCATCGGGGGATTGCAAACTGGTTCTTTGGTCATCCACATCATGTGGTGGCAGCTATTCTGGTTTGAATCCTTTCCTCAGGAATTATGGCCACGGGGTGGGATGCTGTAAAACCCTCTTTTTCTTCACTCATGAGTGATAGAGCATCTGCTTTCCCATTGCGTACTCCAGATCTGTAAGTGGTAATAAAATTGTATTCCATGAAAAAGGGAGCCCAACGAAGTTGACGCGAGGATTGTGCTTTGGTGGTTTTCAAGTATTGCAAGTTACGGTGGTCCGTGATGACAGTGACCGTATGTCTCGTCCCAAGAAGTTAATGTCTCCAAGCCTTGAATGCTGCTTTAATCGCAAGTAATTCCTTATCTGTGATTGCGTAGTTGAACTTGGGGGCTGAAAATTTGCGGGACCAGAATGCGACGGGGTGTAGTTGTCCTGTTTCAGGGTCTCATTGTGACAATACTGCTCCCATGGCTATTTTTGAAGCATCTGTCTCAACTATGTAAGGTAGGTATGGTCGTGGATGTCGAAGGCAGGGCCATTTTAAGCACTTTTGGGGCCCTGGGCAAGGACATCTTTGGGGTCCCCCTCCACCAAACTAAAGGAATTAAGGGATCAAGAATATTGGGCATGCCCCCGCCCCCCACTCGTCGTGCTCAGAACCTGTCTCGCAGCATAGTCAGCACGTTTACTCACTTTAAGTCCCCTTACCCTCTTAATTCTTGCTCTAATCAGAATGATAAACATGTAGCATTTGAAGACCAACATTAGCAGTCTACGAAGAGGTTACTGTTCTAGCACATACAGGATAATTTTCATCAGTAGCATCCAGGAAGGTATACAGCTTGTAGTATTAATGCAGGAATGTATGTAAAAGGTTAATTTAACCCATAATAGACACAGAACTCACATTAGCTGCCTCACAGAATGCAAAAGTGCTCATTCATGGATAGAGGAGACCAATTGGAAGGAAAAGAAAGCTACACATACCGTAGCACGGATAGTGAATTCAGATTAGTAGCTACCATGAAGGTGTCTTTATCCAGACACATTGAGATTAGAAGTGGGATATGGTTTTCAAATAGTGTTACCATTAGATATCAAAGCAACAAATGCCTGTGGTGTGCAATATGAATGTGCTCACTATTAAAGTGGAAGCAACCCTATAGCCAGTGAAAAAATGAATAAGTATTTTATGAAGATCATACCATGAGAAGGAAATCACTCTGAAGGGTTGACAATTTTGAAAGGTTTAGGGAGTGGCAATAATGAGAGGTTAGGCAATACAAGATTAAGGGGCTGATTCATGGAATTTGTCTGCCAAAAATCGGGGATTTGTGCGCCATTCAGCCCACAAATCCCCATTTGTTAAACAGGGATTTGCAGGCAGAATGGCTCACAAATCCCCGTTTTTCAGAGCACAAATTCCATGAATCAGCCCCTAAATGAGATGCCCAAGATCACACATTGGATAAGGGGTGAAGGGGTGAAGGGGTAAAGCTGGGATTTGTGCCAGCTCTGCAATTTCTGCATTTGAACACTTTCTTTTCCAGTTCTTGCCATGAACTAAAACAATCTAATTTTATAAAAATGGACATGGAAAGTACACAAATCACATTACCAAACATGACCATTTTTATACAAAATATTATAGAAGGGTGTTATGCAAAATGGGAATGGTTATAGTTTCATTCTCTCCATCATCAAGGGAAGCATATAAGTACCAGTATACCAATCGATGTGATTTAACAAATTTAATCTGGGTTTTGTATTTTAAAGCTTTAAATAGTTCCAAAACAATGGCTTATGACATTTTCATTTATAAACGTGCATAGAACCTTTGACTTTTACCAAAAAGCGAACAGTTTTTTTGTGTCAAACAAGCAGACCTTAAAATATGCTTGCCTGAAGCCTGCAATTTATGGCCCGCTCTCTTCTGTCTACCAACCCTTACACCAAAATGGTCTTCATAAGATGAAAGATCAAGTAATGGGCTAAACGATACCAGCAGCATGCAATAAGCGCAAACCTCACAGAAGACAGCATCAACATCATTCCCACAGGAAGGAAAGAATGCTACAGAGTTGTGCCATAAGGAACACACAAACTATGTATACCACAGCGAACATAAAGCATTACATGATGAATTCATCAAGGAAGAATGTACTTGTCAAAACAGAAACGCAATGGGTTTTGACCCTCAGCAGCACCACATAAAATATCCTGACGTGTGCTATTTAGGACTGGTGAACAATGGAATCTTACGTCTTCAGATCAGGCAGCTTTGTGGGGCCCCCCTCCAAGGTGGGGGCCCTGGGCAAGTGCCCCTTTTATCCTCCCATAAAAACGTCTCTGGTCGAAGGCCTGGTTCTGTAGTGAATGCTAGTTCCAACTTCTGGAAGGCTTCTTCAGCTTCTCTCGACCAATAGAACTTTTGATTTTTCTTTAACAAGGAGGTAATTGGATGTACAATTTGTGAAAACCCAGGTATAAACCGATGGTAAAAGTTGGCAAATCCGAGCACGCTTTGCACTCATTTTGTGGATGTTGGTGAGGGCCATTGGAGGATTCATCCACCTTTCGTGTATCCATATGTACGCCTTGTGGTGTGAGCATGAAACCGAGAAACTCGACCTCAGTAACATGGAAAAAATCTTTTTCCAACATGGCATACAATTGGTGTTGTCAAAGCTTCTCTAAGGCTGCCCGGACATGGCCTACATGTTCTTCCATGGAATTTGAGTAGATAAGAATGTCGTCAATGTAAACAAGAGCGCAAACATCCAGTAGTTCACGGAGTACATCATTCATAAAGAATTGGAATGCCGTGGGGGTATTGCATAGCCCGAAGGGCATGACCTGGTATTCAAAGAAGCTGTACTTCGTGTAGAAGGCCATTTTCCACTCGTCTCCCTCTTTTACTCTTGCAAGATGGTATGCTCCCCTTAAATCCAGTTTTGTGTAGATTTGAGCATGATTCACTTGGTCCAGGAGCTCTGGTATGAGTGGTAAAGGATATCGATTTTTTACTGTGATCTTATTGATGGCTCTATAGTCGATGCAAGTTCTTAAGTCTTAAGGAGGCAGGTGACTTGGACGGGCGAATTAAACCGTTTGCCAGGTACTGATCCAGGTAAGTTCTGTAGTGCTGATTTTCCTGTTCTTTCAAAGCGCAAATTCGGCTGAAAGGGATCTGGGCTCCGGGTACAAGATCTATTTGACAATCATAGAGTCTGTGCAGGGGCAGAATGTTGGCTTGCTCTTTTTTGAAGACATCCTGCTAATCTAGGTATTCAAGCGGTAAGGAGCTGATGAGGCCCAACACGATTCCTTTCTTCAGTTTCAGATTGGTGTTATCTTTTTTGTAACATGTGTCAGCACAATTATGAGGAAATGTCAGAATTCGTTTTCGCCAGTCGATCCTAGGATTGTGGGTCTCCAGCCAGGGCATTCTCAATATCATCTGGAACTGAGGAGCACTGATGAGATCGAAAGTAATGTCTTCTTGATGCCCGTCCTGACACAGAAGCTTGACTTTTTCAGTGTATTGTGTCACCGGGCCGGATGATAGCTGAGAACCATCCACAGTAGTGACGTTTTCCGATTTCTGCTTCTGTCGGAGAGGAAGGCCTATTCGGAGTGCCAAATCTTGGTCAATGTAGTTACCTACAGCTCCACAATCAATATATGCCTCCAAGGCATGTATTTTTGATGGTTGCTTGTGATTCACCAAAAGCACTGGAAGGACTAGATGTGAGGTCTGTATGGATTCCTTTTTCATGCTCGAGAAGCAGACCCCTACACTTGCCGGGCATTGGTGTTATGGAGTTATGTTCTTCTTCATCAGTTTTGTCTGTTGCCCCAATAGCTTTCTTGGGTGGTTTTACAGGGCAGTCACGGAGGAAGTGACCTGCTTGTCCACAATACAAGCAAAGCTGTTGTTGTCTTCTTTTTTCCCCTTTCTGCTTTGGTAAGGGGACTTCGTAATCCACCATTTTGCATTGGCTCAGACTGTTCATGTGGTTTAGTCTGATTCTCAGGAGGTCGTACATAAACTGACTGTCCCTCTGATCTAGCTCGATCCATTTTCCGATTCTGCAACCTATGATCGAGTTGCACCGTCTGGTCTATATAGTCTGCAACCTCTCAGGGGGATTCACCACTTGCGCCAACACATCCTTAAGTTTTCCACGTGACCCTTGGTAAAAGAGTGTAGTCCTCTTCTTTTCTGGCCAGTTGGTCTGGGCTATCAGACGATTGAAGGTTGCAATATAGGTTAATAGATCTTGTCTCCCTTGTCTGAGTGACAACAACTCATTGTCCAGAGCTTGTCCTTGAGTATGACGGCCAAACAATTTCTCCATTTTATGTTGGAAAATCCCAAAGTTCCGGAGTAAAGGGCCATCTTGATTTACCAAAGGTATAGACCAGTCCGCCACACTACCTCCTAAATATGAGAGTACAAACGCCACTTTGGCTTGGCCATTAGGGAAGGCTCCTGGTCTGCACAAGAAATGAAGGCAACATTGGTTCATAAATACAGCAAACTTGTTTGGGTCGCTGATGAAGCATTCGGGAGGGGCTAGAGGCACTGCTCCTGGAAGATCCACCTGAACCGGTGTTGATTGTTGTGGTGTGGAAGAATGAGAAGAATGGGTCTCTCCAGGCAGTGGAACCTGTCCTGCTTGTGCTTGTTGTCTTGCCAATGTGTCAGTTCATTCTCGGGTTACAATAAGATACCTCCATAATGCATTGGTTTCCTGTCTTGAAGCATGTACTTTAGCCCGTAATTCTCCTAGTAAGAGGGTTAACTGATCTGTTTCTGAAGTTTCCATAACACCCAGGCAGAGAAAATTAGAGGCTTTGCGTTCTGTTATGCTCACCTGGTCTCTTCGGAGGTGTTGGGGCACGGTTGCAGCCCTCCCTGAACTTGAATCACCCCCTTCAGGCCTCTCCCTCAGTAGAAAAGCTGTGAGTGATGGTACATGGTGATACTGGTCCTGAGTGGAGATAAGAGTGTGTGAGTGCGCCAATCTGTGATTGTTGTACCTCTCGAATCCTTCACCCCAAAGTACGGTTTCTGTGAGCGTATGCCAGCCCATAAAGCTCACCTGTGAATTATGGAAGATAAGCTCTCCGTCCTGCTACTTCTGGCAAGGGTGCATCAAATGGGATCTAGTTCCTTCCCTGATCCCTGATAAGGATTAGTCCAGTCCACCTGCCACTATGCTTCTCCTTATGATTGGTAAGTCTGTCTTGAGGTCTTGTGATGCTGTTCGTTCTGTTTAATGTCTTTATATGTTGCTCCTATTCATGCCTGCAATAATGTCTCTCTTCTGTTTTCTTCCCTAAGATGGAAATGCAGCCTCAATGCAGTTGTGAGATGCGAGATGCGGCCGGGTGGAAGATGGATGCTACCACAATGTTCGACAGCAGGTAAGTGATGGTTTAAGGAAAGCGCAAAGTATGGTGTAGCACACCCTTAAACTGACTGTTTTTTCGATGCCTAACCTTGTCTTCTGTTTTTCCTTGCAGGCGCTGCTGTCGACGATGGAGCGTGTCGTGCTGCGGTGCCAAGATGAAGATTTCGGCGTTCCTCGAGTGTATAGATGAATACTTGGTTCGCTGAAGAGATGTACAGGTAAGAACAGCTTCCCTAAGTTGGTAAGTATGCTGGCAGGAAGCAGGATGTCCAGGAAGCAGGATGTCCATCAAGCAGGATCTTCAAAGGTAAGTCTGACCTCAGGCGATGGTGTGCGTTACGCTTCTTGCAAGTGCAGAATAACACGAAGCGTCTGTCTTGAGGATCGAGGCAGCTTATATAGCTGAGATCGTGGGCACGCCCATTAGGGCCGGATTACCAGCCACACCCTGCCACTCCTAGAGAGTGAGCACGTGCAAAGGCAATCCATTAGCAGCCACACCCAAGAATACACTTGGGGCTGCTTAATGGTTGGATTGTTCAAGGTTAATGCATCCTGCTTAATGGATGGAATTTTTAAGGTTAATGCATCTGAAGTGCTATGTCCATAATAAAAGCTTTTTGGTGTTAAATGGATGTTCTTGTTTACTTTTGTTCATGAGCCTGGTACCAAAGGCACAAGGACAGTGTCCACCCAGGTCTCCTGTGCATGCAACCCCTGCATGCCTGTGCCCCTGACTTAATGACCATGACATATAGCCTCCTCTGAATCCTCCAAGGAGTCCAGTCAGCTTCTATGTCTCCTAGTTCCTGTCTCCAATGCAAGATTTGTGGCCTCTCTGCTTGGATGTTTTTTGCAAGTGTTCAACAGCAGGGTGCCTCCCAGAATTAGTGAAAAAGCCCAGTTCTAAGGCAAACTGGTCTACTTATAGGGCAAATGACATCACAAAATGTGTCATGATTCCAGCAAAAGGGATTGGTTGGTTTTCTCCCACCTGTGTGCTAATAAGACAAGGAGATGAGGGGTGTGAGTTAGGACAGCTGTGGTAGGAGAAAGCTACGTCACCCCAAACTAACATGTAGGCTCGGGATCAAAAGATCTATTAACATGGCAAGTACCCTAAATTTTCAAATCTTTACATGTAGGAATATATTTTTAAGAACGTCATGTGGAAGAGACCGAAGTGGAGCTGGACAACATTTGTGAGGAATAGCATTACAGGGTGTACTCACGTCAGGGATGAGGGCCCAGAACACGGCCAGTTGGCTATTGCATACAGCAGGAATGTTGTGTGACAAGGGACATGAGCAGAGGTCTGAGAGAGATGGGAGAAAGGCGCTTACCTTTCCGATGTGCCTCGTGTTCCAGGGTGTCCAGGCCTGGAACGGTTTCTTTTTCAAATAAAAGTATAGGAACAGTAACATTTAATTGAAAAAAGTAGAGGAGCACTGCTCCCAACCGCTCCTGCCTGCTTCGACCACTGTGTTTAGGGGAAAATGCAGACAATAGGGGTGTTTTGTAATTAGCTAGTGTGAATGCAAGCATTTAAAAGGAGTGAATTATCATATTTAAATAGGGCTCTGTAGCATACATTTTGACACTGGGGCAGAGGGATGGAACAAGCCAAGGAAAATTGTAAGAATAGACCCAACTGTGATCACAAAGTGGTATATTTAATCAGAACACAACAAAACGGAATATAGGAAGTTGAATTGTTTATGATATTGGAATAGGAAATTAAGACCAATTCGCAACTTGAACGAAAAGCAAGTTGGCTTCAAATGTGTAACTGCATTTGACCACCTGCCAAAACATACAATTTACAATGTAGAGGAACAAAAGGAGCGCCCTCATTGCATACAAATATCTCTACATACTGTGTTGTGGACACATGCGTGAGGCTATGGGATGATGGGTTGGAGCTCATGGAAGTTGGCGACCACCACCTGTAGCGTGATACTCGCAGCAGTATATAGGGGATCCCCAAGTTTTACTTCCTATGCCAAAAATCACCAAGTAAGCCAACAATCACCTACCATCCCTAAGACCCTACCCTGGTCAACAGGGTTTGTATTCCAAACCATCAAATAGGTCCTGAAACAGGAAGTTAGGAGAGTACTTAGAAAGCTGCTCATGGACCCATGACCATTAGGCTCTGTGAGCTGTATGGTAGATGTAGAAAGTCTCATCTGTCAGACAGGAACAGGTTTGCGAGCACCGATCAGGGATACTATCACAAGCTTGTTCCGTAATCACACTGCAGAAACTAGACTTCATACAGTATAAAGAATTCAGCCACAAACTCTCAGGTGTTGTTGTGGAATGGGGCAGCCAGGTGGTATGTGCTGGCTGATTCTAACTTGGTGGAAAGCTGTTTTCTAGCCTCTGTGTATGGAGTTGTGGAATGCTTCACAGTGCATGTAAAGAGCTAATGCCTATTTCACACTCATGAAGTTTGGCACCCACCCCGCTAGAGTATAAAATTGTAGCAAACCAGTGGAAAGGAGTTAGACTTAGGAGCACCGAAGGAGAGGTTGAAGCAGAGCAATAGAGATGAAGGAACAGATTCCGACTCAGACCGGTGCCTCCTTAGCAGGGTTGGGGCCGTTTTATCTTAGGTCCAAGGCAGGGAAGAGAAACTCATATTGTAGATCGGCAGTAAGCTTTTCCCTAAGGAGAAAAACTATCTTTGGATGGAACTAGATTGTGTGGCCGTAAAAGGGGGCATGAATAGCGTATGCTACTACATGACAAGTCCCTGGTTTAAGTTCATTACCAATCACAACGCTTTGATATGGAAGATAAAGACCAAGGTCACCCACCCTCACATCCTAAAATGGTTGTTGGCCCTCCAACCATACTCATTTTCAGTAGAACACAGGGCCAGTGCAAAACAATCAAAAATAGACTTTCTTTCCTGGTAACCTCAGGTAGCCAGATATTGCAAGGAAAAGGACTTAGAACAAAGGTTGGAAATGTATGGCACGGTCAGGAGGCCTACCCAGTTAATATGGAATGGAGACCCCTTTCAACCTGGGGAGTGAGGTCTACCAGGATATTTGCAAGAGCCAGTCATGCCCCAGAGCTAGGATGATGGAGTTGGGAGGGCCACAGTCTCTGTCCCTTCTACCTGTGTCTGGCTGCACTTATCACGTACCATTTACAATCACTCCATACCTACCTACTACAATGCTGTCCAGTGTTCTCTCTTTTCTTTTTCAGAACTCCTGCATCCAGGAACCCTTATGGCGGAGAGTGGTGAAGAAAACACACTGGCAGGAGAGGCAGCGGTAAATAGACAGCTAGTGGAACATTGCTCAAGGAGGACCTGCAGTCAGGAAATCCATAAAACACTGAAAATGAACTCCGAAATTGACTTTCTGTGTAGTGGGCAACCATTATACGACACCAGAACATTTAGCAGCGCAACTGGGATGGGAAGAGAATCTTAAAAGATGTTATTTTGGCCCTCTGTTGAAAGGCGAACTACAAACCTCATATCAGCTACTGAATCTTGCCAAGGAGGCTACCTTTCTATCCATCAAAGAAGGGCTGTTGAAAAGAGAGGGGCAAACCTGCAATTTCTACTGCCAGAAGACAGGAGAGACCCCCTTAGAAATTAGTGAACGGGTTAAAAACACTGTGGCCCTATGCATTAATAGTAAAACTCTAGACAAGCTAATGGAAATGGTCACCCTGGAACAGTTTACAAACTCCTTACCCCCTTTTCTGCAGAAAGCTGTTCTACAGTTAAATCGACCTGCCCTGGCTACTAACATTGAGACTGCGCAAAACCACTCAGAAGCAGCTAAACATTGCCATTCAGCCCATAGTTGGGAGGAACGTAAGGATCGTAGACCAATCCACCGACCTCAACCTCACAGAATAGAGAAAAAGGGGATCCTATAGAGGTAAGGAATGGCTGCTATGAGAAAGGGTAAACATAAAAAAAAATACCCCAGAACCAAAGATGAAAGCAAAAATGAGAAAATAAAAGGGAGCACACCATCTCCTCCTATCTGTTTTTCCTGTAGAGAAACAGGACATGTGGCTCAAAATTGTCCAAAGAATCTATGGATGAACCTATGGAAATAGCTTGCTTAAACGGTGAAGAATGGGATGAGCCTGAGGCAGAACTAGAGACTTTTAGTATCTGTCTGTGTCAATCCTCTACAGATTGTACATATGAGAAAGCTTGGGTAAATGGAAGACAAGTAAGAGCCTTGATCTACTTGCTAGTAAGCAAGCTGCTATCCGAGACGATTTAGTTTCATCTAAAGACCTAGAAAATGCGGCCCTAGTTAGAGTCACTTGTGTGCATGGTGATCGCGAAGTGTACCCAAAAATACCAGTACACATTAATATTAGGGGGGAAATTATCCTGGGATGAAACTTCCCTACCTTTTCCAATCTCTTACTGGAAAACCCACATCCATTTGGAGATTTTCGACCTCAGAGTAGCTGGCAAGCAGCCTCTTACTCCCAAAGTTCTGCAATATGGGACTGGGAGACAGCAGAATTTGTCATCCAGGTAGCCAGGACACAGCCATTACTATTGGATCCAGTTCCCGTGGGTGGACCATTGAGGGAGGATCACCTGGATGGGGGATCCTCAGGGAGTGGAAATGGGACACCAATGGGGTGAGATGCGGTATCCCCCTTCTTATAACACCTTTTCCCCTACCTACCACATAGGATACTCAAACACTCTACCCCCCACTTTTCCGACGCAAACACTTTTGCATATTACAAAGGATGGGGGACTTACAACCAAGCCATTTGCCTGACATGTCCCAACACAAGGGTCAGGCAAAGTTAGGCAATTGACCAGAACCGAACACACCTGAGAGCCCTTTTGCTTCCCCACAGGGATAAAAGGTGGCACACAAGAGCACAATACGAGCATGGCAGAACGCACAATGAGAGAGCTAACTCAGCACAACAGTTTAAGAGAAGGAGAAAGACAGTGCAAACTGAGAGGGTGACAAGGAAAGAAGAGACCTTGCCCTTTCCGACCAAGGCCCGTGAAACCTCCGTCCAAGGAATCATACGACCGCGAACAATAGCCACTGTGTGTTGCAGCAGTTGTCAACGGTACACAGGGCCCTCCTGCTCTGACAAACCAAGCGAGGGAGAGCCCTTCTCTCCGGGTTACCAACCCTGACTCCAGAAAGAAAAAAAGCTAAGCGGTTCATCATATCCGGTGAGTCGAGGGGAAAGCTGATAAGAAACCGAACTGTGTTGAACAAAAGTAGCAAACAGCTTATTGACCTTTGAAAGAGTACAAAGAACTGTTGATTATAGAAGGCGGGTACACCAGCAACATAGGAGACAGGTACCACGTGGATGCTTACTCAGGAAACTCTGGTTGATTACCCGATTGTTGAAACCACTGTTACGAGAAGGCCTCGGGAAAGTTGAGAAAGCAGTCTAAGTGGTCATACAGGGGTCCAGTAAAATCCTCTGTACAGTCAAAAGTCTTTGACCAACAGGTGATTGTGAAGCTAAGGGAAGTGAATCCTGCATCGTAAGAACTGATTGAGAAAATGTGTGATTGACAAAGTTGGCAAGAGTGAACCCGGAGGAGGGATGCCGATAAAGTGGCCGATGTCTAAAATCCCAAAATACAGTGTCGTTGACATGAGTGAACCCGGCAGAGGGATGTCCACAGGGAACTGTTTAAAAAGACATTAAGATTCGTGAAGGTCACAGATTAAATTGTGTTGACACCAGTAGTAAACCCGAAGGAGGGAAGCTAAAGTTCAAGAGTGGTCTGAGCCAGAAAGGGGGACCCAAGAGTGAAGGAGCATCTAGGTGTGAAAACCCACCAAATATAAGCCAAAGTGAACCTGGCGCACTGAGGTAACCTACAAGAGGGGTCTGAGCCCGGAAGAGGGGGACTCAGGGGTGAAGAAGTACCACCCCACGTGTAATCAAGAAATAACTTTTTTTTGTTATTTTGTGAAACATCAGGCCCTGGGAACCACAAGGTACGTAACCACTGAAGGTCCTGCTACTGATAGAAACTCTTTAGGGATCCGAGCTCGGAAGAGGGCGATCCAGGGGTGAAAGGCATCACCCAAACCACAAACAGAAAGGAACTTTTGTTTATTATTTTGAATCCATCAGGTCCTTGGAGGAAAGATACTTTATTTAGAAAAGAAACGTAACCACCGAAGGTCTTGATTGCTGACAGCGGAACTGTTGACTCATGCTGGGAAAGCTTGAGCGTGTGCTGTGCTCCATAATCCCACCTTGTCCTGTGCTTAAAATATGTTGAAGGGAGAGCCCGACTACTGCGTCCTGACATATTATTTGTGAGCACTTCCTTCTGTCTTTTGAACATTATCCCACACTTCTTTTTGTAAGGATTGGCAATAGGTTTTTTAGTATAGGCCCTTTTATTTTGACAAGACGCCACTCGACTGCCTTATTATTGTTTGATGGTCGAAGCTTGCTCCCATGTTAGATTTAGGTTTGGATTAGGCATTTTTCCAACCTACCTATACAGTTTAATAAACACCCTTGAATTGTGATCACTTGTGTCTGTCTTTACTATACTAAAAAACCTATTGCCAATCCTTACGCTAAATACAAAAAGAAGTGTGGGATAATGTTCAAAAGACAGAAGGAAGTGCTCACAAATAATATGTCAGGATGCAGTAGTCGGGTGGTTACGTTTCTTTTCTAAATAAAGTGTCTTTCCTCCAAGGACCTGATGGATTCAAAATAATAAACAAAAGTTCCTTTCTGTTTGTGGTTTGGGTGATGCCTTTCACCCCTGGATCGCCCTCTTCCGAGCTCGGATCCCTAAAGAGTTTCTATCAGTAGCAGGACCTTCGGTGGTTACGTACCTTGTGGTTCCCAGGGCCTGATGTTTCACAAAATAACAAAAAAAAAGTTATTTCTTGATTACACGTGGGGTGGTACTTCTTCACCCCTGAGTCCCCCTCTTCCGGGCTCAGACCCCTCTTGTAGGTTACCTCAGTGCGCCAGGTTCACTTTGGCTTATATTTGGTGGGTTTTCACACCTAGATGCTCCTTCACTCTTGGGTCCCCCTTTCTGGCTCAGACCACTCTTGAACTTTAGCTTCCCTCCTTCGGGTTTACTATGATGAGTGAGTGTGGGGAACTATTAAGAAACTGAGTAGGGGTAAAAAGGGGGATTATTTGCATTGCATTGTATTGTAATCCCCATTTATATAGCACCCTTTCCCCGTTTGTAAGGCCTCAATGCGCTTTGTGGTTGGAACGCCCTCGGGGACCAAAGTCCATGTATGGGAGATTGTAAGAGTTAACTTTAAGATGTGTGTGTGTGTGTGCATTATCCCAGGTTGGGACTTAGGAGGGCTGGCCAGGCTGCAGTAAGCTGTCCCACATTCAGGCATGTGGGTGGGGGCTGTAGGTAGAGTAGGATAGAGTGCTATTGTAGGAGATTCAATGTGCGCCCAGCTAGACCAATATTTTTCATAGATTGTGACTGCATACTAATGACAGGAGTGTGGAGGTACGTCAGGGGTTTCAGTGTGGACGGCTATGCAAGCTGCTCGACCGGATTTGCGTAGCCATAGCTGCATTCTATAGTGCATGGGTGCAAAGCTGTGCCTGCCGCATGGGTCCACAGACGTGGCACAAGTTATACATAACTTAAACTCGGATGGAGTTCATGCTGCTTTCCTAGGTCCAAATCGATTGGCTGGACTTGCTAGCTTTGCACTCCCTACACTTGGGAGCCTGAGCAGCGGAGTTTGACACCAAAGTTAATGGGGGTGCGGCAGGAGGAGAACCATCTGGACCCAAGATACTAAAGCAGCAGGGGGAAACATCTTTGGGTACACATGTTTTGTGAAAGGGGTTCGGCTTGGTATTGTTTTTGTGAAATTATCTTTTCATAAATTGGGGTGGATTATGGAGACTCTGTTGAATCATTTGTGTTAGGTACTTCCTGGCTATAAGACGAAAATTCTAAAATACCATACGTAATGGCTGCTGGAAACTAAGGGTAAAATGATCAATTCTTGGCCTATCGATGGAACCTTTGATACGGTGATAGTGGAGAACTTGCATACTTTCTTGACTACAAGGCACAAGGGCTCGAAACTAGAGAAGTGATTAAATATCTTAGAGCTATGGAGTATTTATGAAAAAGGCAGGAAGCCCATAGTGTTAAAGTCTCAGAGGAGGGGCCGAAAAAGGAGGGTGCATCTACATGCTATGCCTGAACAAGGAGACAGTGCATGATTTTGGAACCATTCGCAGCCCGCAGGGCTTCCACTGTGCAGCAGATAGCCTCCCCTGATCTCCTGCCTTTACTTGACTCCTCCCGTTACCACCTTGTCTCAGGGTCCTTCTCTCTTTGTCTCCATTCAACTTTCTCTATGAGGTTCCTCCCAATGTCTGGTATAGCGCTCTTCTCCAGAATCTCCCTATCACATCCCCCTTTCTCTTTGTCTCTCAACATTCTCCTTCTCAATCTCTTCCCAACTTTCCTTCCTTCCACTACATAAACTCCTCCAGTCACATGTAGCAACTTTCCAGTCACCACATGGATGTTTATTCACCAAAATGCCTAGGGTAGCGGAAGTGACATCACACACCTGATGACCTTTGACCACCGATGGCATGAGTTCCTCTTTAACCCTGATGACATCGCCGGAAGTGGCTTGCAGGTGTAGAAATAGTACATAAATGTAGGCTTTTTAAAATACCGAAGAGGTACTAAAGCAGACTAAACTATTTTGGATACCAAACACATTTTAACAAGGGTGCTGCCTTCATATCCCATGGATGGAGTCATGATATGTTTGGGTTATACCCAATAGAATCAACATAGGTCGAAGTACTGCCATAAATATGGCACTTCAGCATTGTGTGGCCAGTTACTTCCACATTATGCCAATTATAGCTGCATGACATGTATTGTCATTATATGATAAGTAGAGTCCCTACATTGCCAGTTGCAGTATACAAAAATCCAAAAGATGCAAGTCACCAACAGTGTACAGGATCATTAATGCTTTCATTCATGTTAATGATTTGTTATTTATATAGCGCTTTCGCCAAAGCACTATACATAGCACAAATTTACATACAATTATCATCCCAACAGAAGTTGGTCCTCATTTATCAACCTTGGAAGAATGAAAGGCTGAGTTGGCCTTGCCGGGATCACAAATAGATTGCAGCAGTGAGTGGTCAACCCCCTGATCTATTTTACCACTTTGCTATTATAAATGCAATGTCACAATGAGAAAACATGTCAAAACTGACTGTACTATGTAGGGCAGACACGTAATAACACTTATCATGTTTGCTGTAGCCTTGATGATGCAAACTAAAGCATGCCATGCTATAGTAAGACACACCTAGATGGGCTGCACCAAAATACCAATCTAACCATTTAATAACACTTATCATACTTACTTTAAAATAGATGCCCAGAAAAATATACAGTGCCACAGTAAGGAAATGCTAGACTGGCTGCATACAAAGGCTAGTCTAGCCAGGTAATTACACTTATCATGATTGCTTTATCAGAGATGCCCAGTACCAAAATTCAAGTCACAATAAGAAATGGCTAGACTAGCTGCTCCAAAATGCTAGTCTAGCCACGTAATAACTCTTATGATGTCACTTCAATATATATGCCCAGAAAATATGCCATGACATAGTAAGAAATGGCTATACCTGCTGCACCCAAATGCCAGTCTAGACAGTTACTAACACTTATCATGCTTACTTTATTATAGATGCCCAGCACAAATGTCATGCCACAATAATAAATGACTAGATTGGCTACCAAAATGCCAGTCTAGCCACTAATACAAATCATGCCTGCTTTATCATTGATAACCATTATGTATAAGCGCATCCCTCTCCTGCCCCACACTTCCCACCTGTCCCCTCTCCCTCACATTCTCCTCATCCAACCCCCAAAATCTGCTCCTCAGCCTAGCATTACCTCCACATCCCTCTTCCCGGTCCCAGTACATATGTGTGAAGCAAGGTGCTTCATAGATAAGTACTGGGATGAGTAAGAGTGGGTCTAGGAGCAATGAAGATTACTGGTCAGTAATACAGGCATTTAACACAAGCACACACATTCGCTTGCTCATTTCCACATGTACTCATTCCCTATTCACTCACACACGCCGCACACCCACCCACCCAAAATGCATTCACACATTCACATTCCTCTGCAGGCATGCCTCTGGCTCCCATGTTCCAGCATGCATGCAAGGAACCAGTTCTGGTTCCTGTCATGCACAGCAGAGCATAGGAGCCACAGGGGGGTTCCATGTCCTGGGAGAATGGCCTCGGATTTCAAAATGAAATAATTTTTGAATTCGCTCTGACTGATTTAAAAAATAAATGATTTCTGTTACGGGAAAATACAACGGAAATCATTTATTTTTGAGGTTAGAGTGACTTCAAAAAGAAATATTTATTTTTGAAATCTGAGCTCTCCCGCATAGCCAGGGGTCGTAAAGGCAGTGCCAGGGGTTGCACAAGGTTTTCCAGGGGTCGCAGTTGTGACCCCTCGTAACTCTCAAATGACATCCCTGAGTCACCACCTCCTTTTTAACACTTCTTACACCAGCCTCTACCTCTTTTTACCACCACTGTAAAATCTTCCCTCTCCCTCTTGTCTCTGTTTGTTTTCCGACACTCCTCCTTGCTTCAGCCTCCTTTCTTCTACTTGATCTCGTCAGGAAAATATGCAAATGTATGCTTACAAAATGTTAATGAGAAATGTAGAGGCAAGTGAATTTAGTGTTACTGTAAAGAGTACGTTCATTTGGGAAAGACTAGGCCTGCTCAATCTTAGTATTAGGTCTTGTACAGCTGAAAAGAGAAATCATTTTAAAAGTGTATGCTCGCAAGCAGAATGGGAAAAGGTAGATTAGCAACAAACAACATATTTACTCAAACAATGGAAATCTGATGCACTAGAAAATTATTTCAAATAATCATCCTAACACTGCCAAAAATATTCTAGGGCACATCATGAAGTTACTTTAAACACATAGGGCCTCATTACGACCCTGGCGGAACGGGTTAAACGGCGCCGTAAAAGACTGCGGCGCGTTCATCCCGTTCCGCCACATTACGAGGTCCCCTCGCTGGACACGTTAAGCACGCCTGGGAAAACCAGGCGTGCATACCGGGTCCCGCGAGGGGAAGAGGGAGCAAACAACGGGCCATCTCGTAATGGCCCGTTGTTAACTCCCTCTCCCATTCCCATTCAGCCCTATGGGGGCTGAAATGGGAATGGGGATGAACCGTGTCCGTGTCCTCGAGTGAGGAATTACCGGGCCATCAGAACTCGGAATGGTCCGGTAAGTCCTCATTCCGAGGACACGGATGCGGTTTTGCCGGCAGCCATGCCGCCAATAGCGGCATGGCTACCGGAATACCTCGTAATGAGGCCCATACTGTTAGAAGCATATTAAGGCTCTATTGCATTGGAGGTGCACACCTTCTGAAGGCATAAAACTGACCTTGATTTTAAAAGAATCTTTTTTTTTTAGGGATAGCAAGGGAGACCACAGGGGAGTAGCAAGGGAGACCTTAGAGGTCGCAGGTGCGACCCCTGGCAATGCCCAAATGACGTCCCTGGTAGAATAAGCATCCATTTCAGACTATGAGCCTCATTACACGTAGTGCGGTTAATGGTTTACCGGTACCGGTAGGGGCACCGGTACCGGTAAACCCTTACTGCCTTACTACGAGGTCCCTTTGCGGGTTGGTACTTTAACGCCTGCTTTTTAGCAGGCGTTAAAAACCAACCCGCAAAGGGACCAGGGTGCTAATTACGGTACTGCAATTTGCGGCACCGTAATTAGCGCCTTCCCCATTCCCATAGAGCCCTATGGGGCAAAAATGGGAATGGGGAAGGGCAATGGGAGAAGGGGGAATTACCGCTCCGCCAACCTTGGAATAGGGCGGTAATTCCCCTTTCCTCCAAGGCGGTGCCGGTATTTTACCGGCATGGACCAAGGTGCTAA
Organism: Ambystoma mexicanum; assembly: GCF_040938575.1. Lineage (NCBI taxonomy): Eukaryota > Metazoa > Chordata > Amphibia > Caudata > Ambystomatidae > Ambystoma > Ambystoma mexicanum. Next base: position 493,964,128 of record NC_090933.1, on the reverse strand, counting down.
TAGCACCTTGGTCCACCGCCTACCGTGTAATGAGGCCCTATGTATTTTGCTTTTCGCAAGTTGCAGTTATAGCATGTTTTTTTTTGTGCCGTTGTCTCTGTTACGATCATCACAAGACATTCCATCTCGGTGTCCTCGGTCACTTGACAAAATCCTTGTGCCTAAAAGCCTGTGTACAGTGTAGACATGTTAGACCTTGGCATATAAAGTGGCCGTTGATTTCATTGTGCCACAATAAATGCCTTGTTGTAATGTGTCTGTCTTACCTATCTCCATGGCATGTTGTTCAGGATGTTAGTTTACATGTATGAGGTAACGAGTGCCCAGAGTATGCGATGCCGTGTGAGTGCACTGTTTTCCCTACTCTACTCTAAATTGTTTAATACACAGTTATGAACCCTCCTTATGGTATGTATTTTGTCAACCTCTGAAGTCTGAAAAGTAGATCCATGCAGGTTTGACATGTGGCGAACTTTGCACCAGAGCTGCAGATGAACTGTCCTGCTGTTAAATCTCAGTTACCAGTTTAATGTTATGCACCACAGAGTGCAATTTGCTTTCTGATTTTGACAGCATTCAGACATGTTATTGCTCATTTTACTATAGCCAGTATGATAGCTAAAGCCGTAAGATAGCTCATTGGGTTGTGTGCTCACCACTGCAATTTGTGTGTGATCTGCAGGTTGCAGGTTCGAATACCGGCAAGGCCAGCTCAGCCTTTTATCCTTCTGAGGTTGATAAATGAGTACCAAACAGGTTGGGTGATACTCTATGTATATTTGTTCTATATAAAGTGCTTAAGCGTAAGTGCTATATAATAACACAAATAACACATCATCATTTATCTTGGACATCTGTTTGCATTCACAGTCATTTGGTGATATGGACCTATACACACTGATATTGATATAGATGGTGATCCATTCTTATATGAAATGTATATCACATTACAGTGATATCGTAACCATATTTTTCATAGTGTACTTAGGAACAAAGCTATGTGATGCTACTTCCTGTTTTGTCAAGGGGTGAAAGGTCGTGTTCCATCACATTGGGTGATGTCACTCCGGGATAAGATGAAATGACATCACTTCCTGTGATGTCATCAGATGTCAGGGATCATGTGATGCCACTTCGGCTACCACTGCACTGAGCCCAATGTTTTTTTTTTAGAATTTAATATTCAAGTGTCATTTAAATTTTCCAGTGCTCCCAAAAACATGGAGTGTCATGACTAAACCAACACGTGTTTCGACCCTAGCGTCTTTTTCAAGGCTAATTGGTTTCTTGTAAAGCGTCAGACATTTTGGTGAAAAGAAATCCCTGGCCTACATGCTGGCACATTAGGCACACCAAAATCTTAGACACATGATAACTTGTCAACACAGAATTAGACATAAAAGCAAAGACACTCAACAATTATTGCTTGCATTAGAAAAGGATAGCAGCAAATCCAGATGTTAAATGAAAGAGGGCCGAATAGGTAAGAAAAGGCCACCTTCCAGTTTTCTTCTGCTAGAAAGATGGCAGCATCCTGAGGTCACCATGGTTTGCCTATAGGTATAGACCTGCCCCGTGCCCCAGGCTTGGGTATCTTCTGCCTCCTTCCCCCGCAGACTTACACAATATTCCTTGCCAGCATGGCCTTCCTAGGGGCTATCTTTTGCACCACGGAAGGACATCCTGCAGGCTGCAAGCCCATTTGATTACAAGAGCCAAAAGGCAAGAGCCTCTTTCATCCCAGCAGATTCATGTGCACAGCCTGTCCCTGTATGCCAGGGCTAACTTCATAAACTCCTGCATGATCTAGAGGGCACTCCATTTCCAGCAGTCAGCATGCCTTTACCAAAATGTCCGCGCGAAAGGTAGTGCCCAATCAAGAAGACATAAACCTCAACCCATTTTCAAAATCCCAAAATCTAAGTAAGTCACAATAGAAAGGAAAGACTCCTCGTGCTATGACCCAAGAGTCTGGGACTCCCAGGCAGAAAACAGACTTTTTTACCCCTCCGATCTCTCCACTCAGGCCTGAAAATCGACATGTTTCTGTCCCATTTTCTCTCCTCGGCGCCCATATTGCATTTCAACCCACAGCGTTCACTGGCTTTGAAGTCTTACAAAAGCTCTAGCTCAACCCCAAATGTACGCCTTTAAATGTTTTGGAAAAGTGCCATCCATATTGTGTTCACCCCTACAGTTCAGACCAGTGCATTTGAAGTGGGTGTGAGGCTCAATGTCACTTGAGTGTAGTGGAAGTAGAGTCAACGCCCAGCTGAAGGTAAAAAGACAGAACATCTGCACGGTGTAGGCCTTTTAGGCAAGTGTGCCTGACCTGTTCTGCCGACTCAACCTGCACTGAGACTTGGGAGTGAAGAGCCGGGGCGATAGCTGACTGCAGGGGAACAAACACACACTTGACTTGGCATCTTGTCTTGCCCCTTGTTTAATTTGGGCCTAGGAGCACTGTGTGTTTGCCCTGTGAAGTGTATGGGCCTCATTACACGGATGGCGGTAAGGATTTACTGGTACCGGTAAAATACTGGTACCGGTAAATCCTTACCGCCTTACTACGAGGTCCCTTTGCGGGTTGGGGGATTTAACGCCTGCTTTTTGCAGGCGTTAAAAACCAACCCGCAAAGGGACCCAGGGAGCTAATTACGGTACCGTACTTACCTCGAGAGTCCCTTTGCGGGCCCCTACTTTAACGGCTGGTCTAGACCAGCCGTTAAGGTCGGGTCCCGCAAAGGGACCTCGTAGTAAGGCGTTAAGGGTTAAATGGCACCGACACCTTTTACGGCGCCGTTAACCCCTTAACGCCTGGGTCCTAATGAGGGCCAATATGTATTAGTTTTCCAATGATTGTAGCAACTTTTTACTTATTCTTAATAGAAAAATCAGGGTGCACTGTGTGGTGCATCCAGTCGTGTTCAGCGACTCTCAGTGAAGTTGTGCATTTCCTCTTGATCACCACAATATGCAACGGCCAACTCTAGTTATTTTGTATCACTCCTACACTTCAGCGTGTAAAACAAGTGGTTGCTCTAAAAATTGTCCATAACTAGGAGAGTAACAGTTCGTCCTCTCAAGAGTAACACTCCGAGAAACCTTTTATAAGTAGTGGTGTAGACAATTCAGTGCAAAAAACAAGGGGGGTCCTGGGAGTCCCTCTGCCAAACATTAGTCCTGGTTACGAGAGACTTACCCAGATTCTTTAGTCTTTGTCCTGCCCTAGGGCAGCCCAGCACCGAAATGCTAGGCAATTCTCCTCTGAACAAGAGTACCAACAGCAACCCCAGACACGTGTTTCGGTCTGGTTGAACCTCATCAGTAGGGAGTAACTGTTCCTCTCTAAGAATAGTGAGCAAGGGGTCCACATCTGGTTTCCCCTAGTAACTTAGGGTGAGACCCAAAGTTACTTGAAATATGCAAATAACAAGGGGGGTCCTGGGAGTCCCTCTGCCGGATATTAGTCCCAGTTAGGAGAGCCTTAGCCAGAGTCTTTAGCTCACTATCTTTCACAGAGGAGACATTTCTGAAACATATCAGTCTTTGTCCTGCCCTAGAGCAGTCCAGCACCGAAATGCTAGGCAATTCTCCTCTGAACAAGAGTACCAACAGCAACCCCAGACACGTGTTTCGGTCTGATTGGACCTCATCAGTAGGGTGGATCTGTGCCTCTCTAAGAATAGTGAGCAAGGGGTCCACAATTCAGTGGTCAGTCACTAGTTCCTTTATCGGTGCTCATATACTGGAAATGACGTTCATGTGTTATTCACTGCTATAATCGTAGGTCCTCAAAACTAACAGTGTATAGCTCTTCCAGTGCTTTTAGAGATGTACATTAGAGTGAGTAAAAATGCCTCTGCGCCACAATGATGCTCTGTTTTCAGCAGCCTGGCAGGGGATAGAGTTGACAGAGTTTATGGACATACTAAGCCAAACTGATATTATGGATCCATATTCATAGTTTGTGTGAACTTTAAAATGACCTTTTCAGAACTACTATCTGAAATAAATAAAGAGTTCTGATGAAATGATTCATTTAATTGCTAAAGGTTGTTTGATGTCTGTGAATCCCAAAATATTGCTCTTTGCTTTTAGGTTCAGAGGCCTCATTAAAACTGTTTGAGAAATGTGTACATGCTGATGCCCTTTCTTATTAATCACCATTTCATTTAAGAACCAGGTGCTGCTGGTGTACCCCGCAACTGGTCATCTTGGGGCAGAACCTTTCCCCCCTCACATATTCTGACAAAGCCTTACTTTATATTTTATGTAAAGGAAAAAGGGTTGAAAACCAATTATCACATTTAATAGGTTACTGATCAAACGATATGCATTTCTTATCAGAACAAAAGATGAACACATTAAACATACGGATATGGCGCCAGGGGTCAATTAAACGAACACAACATACAAGGAAAAGTATACCAATAAAGTGGCCTGACTTGAACACGCCCTTTCCGTCCCCAAAGAGTGCACTCTGAGTTCCCAATGTTAGCCATGATTTTGCTGCAGAAGCAGAGACTGAAGCATGACCAGTGTGTAGGGTTTGTGGAATTGAGGGTTAAAGAGTGATGTATGCAGAAACCCACGGCTCATCACCAAATAATCCAATAGCGAACCAGGCATCATTGGCAGAGACAAGGTTTATTCCCGTGCAAATGCACGAAAGGGGATGGGAAACCAGGATAGTGTCACAACAACTGATGGAACACCACAGTGGAGTAACTTTTCTGAAAATGTTGAGAGGGACATGACATCTGAAAAAAAGGTGCCCCAGCCAAATTAATGGGGACAAAATGATGTGCCATGAAACTTGGGGGGGACAAACGCCCTTGTCCCCCCCTAAAATTACGCCCATGGAACACCACCAGTTTTGGTTACACACTGGTAGTATAAACTACTGCAATTCACTCAGTTAGCTCTGGGTACTCAATGTTTATACAATTATGGCAGAACCCTTGGCCAATGCAAGAGCTCTTGACCAGAGCACCCGCAGAGGGTTCTTTATCCAGTAAAGATCAGAAGCTGGTAAGAACCATTGCCAATAGACAACTTTTTGAATGCAAAGAAGGAGGTGTATTCATGACTACCATTGCCTCTCCTGTGAACAGAGACCACCCTGGTGATTGACCCAGAGTCCGAAATGCCTTGGCCAAGGGTTCTGCCACCAAATAAAATGGTGAAAAGGATGACACCAATAAAGAATATCTCTCTATATTTATAAAAGTCAAAATATGTTTGTGGATTTGTGACTTGGCAAATTGTTGTTGCTTATACAATTCCCCAGGGTTGCACCAATCTGCACCAGATTTTGCATAGTTACCTGTTAGGCCCCTCTGAACGTCACTGGTTACATTTCATTTGGACACCCAGCCCCTGCCCCCGGATTTCAGCACCTTCACACACGGGACGGTTGCCTGAAATCAGTGAAACATCAATGTGATCGTAGGAGGACCGGTCTTGTCATGACTAACACAACTCAAGGTCCCTGTGGGTCGTTGAAAACCATGTTTCAAGGCCCTAGGATGCATGTTTTCTGAGATATTTGCACTGCAATGAACTGCACCACGCCAGGGTGAGGCAACAGGTGGAGAGAGAGCATAGAATGTCCCAGCATGCAGCAGCACACCAACTCTCGCCTCCCCCAATGCCTGCTCCGGGCTATGTCAGTAGCCACACATGCCCATTCTCTGTGCAGTTAACTTCAAGGTGCAAAGCACATCAAGCAATAAGTGAATCGGAACAGGGGCCTACAGGATCATTGATTTTTTGATGAGTGTTTTTTCTTGTCTGTCTACAGAACCCGGTAGGAGAACTTTAGTAATTTTATAAAAATTCAGTACTCAGAGTTAATTGTGTGAATTGCAATAGTTTATACTACTAGGGTGTAGCCAGCACTGTACCATCAGTTTTTGCACATGATTGCTTCCTGAAGCAGTCCAATTCAGGCCTTTTGAGTACACCCCAAATACTTATTATCACACACTTTTGATCATAGTTAACATTAATAGTGGTGCACGCTAAATACATTGACGATAGCTACCTGTCCTGTCCTTGGGGAGCAGTGCCTTCCTTGTCTCCCGGGCCTTCCATCATGGACACTGGGGTTGCTGCCTTCATCAGAGGTCTTTTCCGACTCGCCTACACGGAGGCGCGGGATTGACTGGGTTGACACACTAAGGACAGGAAACCCGGTGGGCTGGCAGGCAAATGTCGGCCCCTCAAAGGGCCTCCCTACAAGGGCAAGGTCTCCCCTGCCTGCATGAAGACTCAGGATTGGCTGGGCTGAGGCAATGTGGAGAGGAAGCCTGTGGAGCCGGCAGGTGAACGCCGGTTCCCTCGAAGGGCCTCCTTACTAGGGCAGGGTCTCACCCTGTCCGGACCTGTGAGAGTCCACCCTCCTGCTTCACCACGGCGTACCGGGACGCCTCACGCCGATCTCCATCACATTGGGTAAGCCTCCCCATGTCCGCTCGAAGCTGAAAGTCACTTGCTCCACAGCCTGGCAGCCTCCATTTACTTTCCCTCATCCGTATAGCACTTACTAACCTCACTCTCCTACCTCACTACTGGCCAAATAACTGTTAACTTTACAGCTGCTCCCTGTGCCTTTGCGCCACACCTGACTCACTGCACACGCATGGAGAATCTCTTCCTTGCTGCCGTGTTCCGAAGCACGCACTCTTGAACTTAGAACATTGATGTACTCAAATGCTACCATATTTATCCTGGTGGCCTAAAAACGGATTACGGCAGTTATTTGCATTCTGTTGCTGCATTCAAATGTCTACCTTTCTAACTGGTTAGCAGAAAATCAAAACTACCTGTGCTGATATCTTTGTTGTCCTCACTTCATTTCATGTGTTGGATTTTTCATGATGCAAGAGGTCACAATCTGTATGCCCCAACCTCTCCTGCCCTTCCATTGTATACATTTCCGCTGCAGCCCCATACTATAAGGCAATGCCCCACCCAAACCGTGCATTCCTACTGTTTCTATCCTTAAGCTGGTTTTGTACCTCAAATTTATGGCCCCCGTATCATGAGACAAGGCTTTCCCAGTTGTGTGCACCTACTGATTGTGTCCTTATGCTGGTTTTGTACTTCTGATGTTGCCCCCATATCATGAGGCTAGGCTTTCCCAGTCGTGCACACCTACTGATGTTGTCCTTATGCTGCTTTTGTACTTCTGATGTAGCCCCCTGTACTATGAGGCGAGGCTTTCCCAGTTGTGCGCACCTACTGATTGTGTACTTCTGATGAAGCTACATTAGTACTCATGCCATAAGCTCTTTTAAAATTGTACATGCATTCTCTGTAACTAGCGCCTAGATGCCTCAGGGATTTGTGCGTTGAAATAAATCTCAAATAAAATAAAAAAACGAAACCAGGATAGTGTCCATCCCAGAAATATGGCTGCTAGGGTTTTTTATACAGCTTTACTAAATGAACCCCAGACAGAAAAAGTAAGTGACATTTACTCTGTTACATTAACAATGAGCTTCCTCGTGGTACATCCTGGGGCATGGCTTTACCGGAGCATCCGAGTTCGATACAACACTGATTAGTTCTTGCACGTGACACATACTCCCTTCCCTGAGGGAGTTTTCCATCATACCTAATGGTATCAAAACTGCAGACTCGGCAGTCACGTGGTCATCATTCTAGCTCTCAGGCATTTAAACCCACCTTCATGATCTAATGCGGGGCATGTAGGCCGGTGTATCTCTGCATCAAGTGCTGACTTACGTCATCTTTGCACAGCCCTATCATGCGCTTGCCAATCATATTCGTTCCGCGCCACTAACCATTAGCGTGGCTCTGCTTCTATGCTATTGCCGCTCTGCACTGTTCAAGGCCCATGCACGTCCTCGGATCAATAGTAAGATGCCAGTGCCACTAGCATCCACATGTATTATTCCGGATGTTAAAGAGGTGCAGGTACTCAAAACACATGAATGGCTCAATCCTTGGGCAGCATGGAAAAAAGTTTGGGTTAAACATCCAACACCTTAAATATAGTTGCATGGGTGATGCATCAATGTGCTAAAGGCAAAGTAATTACCTGCAACTAAGACAACCATGCAGGTTTGAAAACAGAATGTACAGGCAAGGTGGCCACTGAGGACCGGGGTTGTGGAATGTTCCCTCGATATTACAAGCATAAATACCTCTCAGTACCTGAAAAGGGGTGGGGGATCCCAGCTGAACCAACCCCAGTCTCTGGATAAATAGTCATACCAATCCCCAAAACTCCCAGCAGGGAAAACAAAAATAAAATATGAATCCATGATTAAATTGTGCACACTGAAAGGTGAGCATGCACTATTGGGCCTCCCTCTTGCACAAACACCAAACAGTCTCTCTGCAGTTTCTGTTGTTGGACCCTACTAGTCCCCAGATTCCCTTCCTCTCGGATCAAAGGGATTCTCCACAGCAGATAACAGTCTTATTGTCTGGAGCTGGTTCCTGGGCCATGGTACCGCAGTCAGCTTGAAGCCGGTGAAGGTACCACAGATGTTGTGCCAGGCAGCGTGCAGATGCCCCGGCCCTTACCTTGGTAAGTCGAGGATGGAGAGTGGCAGGGGTAGGAATTCATATGGAGTATGGGGGAAAGGGTGAGGTTACAGGAGGCATGGGGGATTCCCCTGTGAATTGAGTGAAGTCTGGAAGAGAAGCAGGTAGGAACATAAACAGGGAGGTAGGGGTTTTCGCGGAGAGACTGGTGTATGACAAAGCACGGTGCGCGCTGTGTGAAGAATGACAGGGACCAGGAGGTAAGTTTAGAAGGGAGAGAGGGTGGCGGGCGGAGACTGTGCCTGTGAGCAGAGTAGGTGAAAGAAGAATAGCTGCGTTAAAGAGACCCTGAACGGATTCTCAGGGCTATAGTTCAGAAACCCCCAGGCTGGGACTTCTGTAGTCAGAAAACCATGAGGTGGGAGCCTTCCTCCAGAGGGTGTGAAGGAGCACACTACAGGCACTCCCCTTGCTGGGAGGAAATCAAGCCCCCTCTCCACCCTAAGGTGCTGTACTGGATTCAACCTCTTCAAAGGCCCCTGAAGAGAAATGAGCAGCCACGACTTTCACCTGCAAGATCTCCTCAGCTCCCCAGGACCCCTCTGTAATTTTCCTTCCCTCTCCTCGCTGAGGATGGTCTCAACCAATCAGAGGGATTAAAACACAATCCAACTAATATACATCAAGAACACCTCAGGGTAACGTTCTACACTTCGATAACTGACAGTCTGATGACTGACCAATAAAAAAATGCCTGTTTATCTATCCTGTCTACATCCTTTAAAGTCCTAGGCCCTCATTCCGAGTTTGGAGGTAAGTATAGGTACTTTCCAGCATGGCGGAAAGTACGAGACCGACCTGGTGACAGACCGCTAATTGCGGCCCATTACGACCTCGCGGGCAGGAGCTTTTCGCCATGCCGGAAAAGTACCTAGCGGCATGCCCCTAAATGACCCGTAAAACCCCCTGCCAGCATGCTGCGAGACGTACTTAACAACACCGCCACAGAAGCAGCGACGTCTGTAAATAACGGTCACTGTAATTTACGGATGCCGTAAATTACAGTCACCGCAAAATAACGGAACCGGAAATTTCGCCATCGCACAGGAATGGGAAGGAGCGCAGCAGCCATCTTTAAAAACACAATCCATTGCCATCCTCAGCAGGCAGCACCCTTGGGAGCAATCTGAAGTTTGGGAAAGGACTACACACCCAGGACCAATGCCAAAAGCCCCAAAGAAGTCTGCGGACCGGCTCCGCAAGAAGCGATTCAGCCCTGAAGAGCTGCAGGCCATGGTGGACAACCTGGCGGAGCACGCTGACGTCGTGTTCAGTACCAACATGCGGCGAGAGGCAATAATCCGGAAAAAAAACATCTGGGCACAAACCGCCCAAAGGGTGAGCGCAGTAGGCACCACCCCCCGCACCCTCAAGGACTGCCGCAAGCGGTGGGATGACTTGCGGGTGCGGAGCCTCCTCTCCACCAACCAGAGTCAGGCACTGCAGACCGGAGGGGGCCCAAGTTCCCCAATGAGACTGGAGCCATGGGAGGAGACATGCGCGTCATTGATCGGGACTGAATCGATAGAGGGCGTCGGCAATATGGAGTGGGGGGCAACGTCATCTGTCGATGGAGGTTGGTGTCCAAAGTCAACACTGCCAATGGCATTTAAATGATGTATACTCCCCCTAGGGCCGTCAAAGGCACCTTGTCATGCTGCCCCCCCATCCAAATAATGCAGAGCCAACTGCCACGCAATCAAGGGCCAAGTGCAAGTACATAACGCACATCAACCATAGTGCACTAACTGGCACATCCCATTATGCACACTGTGCAGCAGGTTCGGCAGTGTGCGAGCCAGACTGCACATTACCAGGGCAGGATGAGTTACTCCGACACCTGTGTACATATCATACACATGCATATGTACTAGTGCTGTTGCAACGCCCAAAAGGCCACAAGCCCCAAATGACTGAAATGTGAATGCAGCCATCAATGTAATTAGCGTCTCAAACAAACACTCATGTTGTCCCTCTCTTCTACCCCCACAGGCACTGAGCATGAGAGCGGGGAGCCTGAGACGAGCCGTCCAACCACCTCCACAGGTAGAGGCTGGGTCCGCCGCATACCAGCCCGTACAAAAACACCCACCCCGGCTCCCCAAAGGTCCATTGAGGATGCACCACCCCAATCCCTCCCTGCATCGGCGCCTGCCACAATGGCCACCTCAAGGTCGGAGGAGTCTAGCATTGCCGGGGAGGTGGCAGCTACGGCCCCCCAGGAGAATGTGGACAGCCCCTTGTCCATCTGTGGGGCGTCCGAGGAGGACTTCTACCCCACAGTCCACACCCCGGAGCCCAGCAATGTCCCCCAGGCGTCGTGCAGTGACTCAGGGGAGCCTGAAACACCTGGCCATAGTGCATGTGCCGATGCACAGGGAGACGCCGATCCCGGCCACAAATCCCCAGTCGACGCCATGCGAGGGCATGTAGGCCCAATCCCCTACGGGGATGAACAACCATCAATGGATGCACTTCGGGCAACACAGCTGACTGCCCTCATCACTGGGTTGATGGAGGACAACCGCCAGGCCAGGGTGGAGTGGCTAGATGAATTTAGGGAAATGCGTCAGGTGGTCACAGAGAGCACCAACAGGTTATGCGACGTCCTAGGACGCATCGCAGATGCCCTTGAGGCTGCGAATACCAATCAGCAGCCTCAGCAGGAGGACACCCCCTCATCCAGTCGCTCTACCCCGGCAAGCCCACCACGACGCACTCTGCGTTCTATGCGGTGCCGGGACATGCCTCCCCAGGCACTGGGAGCATGGATTAGTCGGCATTGCTGCCACATGTGGTCTTAATGGACAACATGGGACTACTGTTGTGGAGTTGGGGGAAGGGGGGTGGGGTGTGAGGGTTTGTTGTGGAGTTGGGGGGGAGGTGGGTGGGGGGGAGGGTTTGTTGTGGAGTTGGGGGGGAGGTGGGTGGGGGGTGAGGGTTTGTTGTGGAGTTGGGGTTTGGCGGGAATGTTCACACTCATCCATTTAAATTTTCAATACACCATTGGAGTCGCAAAGTTCAACCTGTGTGGACATTCATCATTGAGCATGTGTATTATGATATCTGACAGTGCATGGTTTACAAGTATACACACACCCAGTGCCCTGTGTGCCCATGTAATGCTGCCCACTGCTTACTAGTGTTTTGGTTATTATGTCCAATCAATGTTTGCCACACGACATGTCTCTCCCGTGCACTGCCTCCATGATGCTGTCTTGCCCCTTCCTCCTCCTCCTTCACTCCATCTTCATCTGGTGCTAGCAGTCCCATGTCAGGGGACAGAGCCACATTCCAAGGGATGGACATTTTGTTCAGCTTTACACATGGAATGGGGGTCTTGGACACCACATTGCAGTAGATGGGTCCCCCACCAGTCCAGCTTCGGCAACTCATATTTGCCTTATGCAAGCCAGCTGGCTGTTTCATCTCCATCATGCACGGGTATGGCCAGTATTTTAGTGCTCCCTGGGCCTGTTCTGTGGGTTTCTGACAGGGGTCCCGTACCATGGTGTCAAGGGACAGCCACCAACACCTGCATGTCTAGCCAATCAAGGTAAGTGTTTGGACTGTCATGGTGGAGAACTGAACTTGTCTGACATGGCAGTAGGTCATTGATGCCCATATGCACATGTCCATGGATGCATTAAGCCCATTCATGACCCCAATATGTGTCCTGTGCAATGGAATGCTGTAGGGGGGCACGTCTACGAGATGGTCTATGAACAATGGCATGCACATCTCGTGGTGCGTGCTTCGTTGATGCATGCAGCAGTCTTGATGTTAGATCCATGAAGTGCTGTGTACTGTGTGAATCCGTAGTTGGGTGTGTTGGCTTTAGTCAGTGGCTCATATTCATCATACTGCTCTGATCCATACTATGGTGAATTCCACCACTCCTATGGGTGTGCCAAACCGGTGATGTGGTGTGGTATCCCTGCTGCCCTCAGTTCAATCCACTCCCAGGGATGACTCTCAGGTGTGGTGACATGCTGGAGGCAGCCACATTCTGCATATGCAGTGTGTCTTCGTATATGCCCTTACGGTTGTGGGGGCCGCCAATGAGTGGTGCATGTGTTGTGGGATTTGGCCTTGTCAGATGTTGGTTATGTTGTGTTTGGTGTGTGCCTTACTCCATCGATGTGGGAATCTGTACTCATGTGCCGTTACACTGGTTCTGTGGCACGGTGTCTGGTGGGGTGAACATCGTGCACTGGCTTCATCATTTCGACCCAGTTTGTTTATGCAGGCACCCACCTCATGGCACCGACGCACTGGCATGACACAGTCAGACGACTCACCAAGCAGCCAGGCACGTCATCCTGCATGTAGACCCATGTGGCACGGTAGCGTGGAGTTCAGCTGGCCCATTGGTTCATGAGTTGTTCCTGGATGTCGGGCCCACCCATGTGTGATGTTCTTGCTTGCGTTGCATTCCGTCTGCATGTTGGTGGAGTGGTATTGCTTGCGGTTGCGATCCGCCACCTGCATGCCATGCAGGTCCACCTAATCCACGTGGGTGCTGTCAGGGGCACCCATGTCATTTGGCATGCCTGCCAATTCATGGGGGCCAACTTTTGTGTTGTATATCTCCTGTGTAGTCCATGTTAGGGATTTGTGGCCCGTTGTGTGCTTGAGGAGGTGATCCAGCACTTGGTTCTGCGTCCGTGTAATGGACGGTTGTGATAGGCCATGCATGGGCCCCACTGTGTGCTGGTAGGTGCCTGTGGCATGGGTGTGGGGCACATGCACCACCTTCAGTTGTGCCGGGATAGCGGTGTGTATTTGTATGCTGCTCGCTTATCTCGTAATTTCTCGGGCCAACTATGGTGGTGATGGTGTCACAGTCCAGCTGGCAGGGGGTGTGTATCTGCTCAGGGGTTTCCTTGAGGGACCGGACCTGCTGCGTGGGAATGGGGGCTGCTGGGGAGGTGACGGAGGCTGCACTGGTGCTGCATGCTGGGCCGGTCTCCCCCTCCTTCTCCACCTGTGTCTCCTCACTGGGGGGGCCCGGTGTTGGTGGTGTAGTTCTTGTGGTTGTGCCCTTTCTGGCAGGGTCTCCTGCCTCATGTACTGCTTCCACTATTGGTGTCATCTTGGTGTGGGAGGGGGTGTGGTGTGTGGGTGTGATCCTTTTCTGCTTTGGCAGACTCCATTGCCTCCACCTGTGCTGATTGTGTGCACCTGTGGCTCTGGGAACCACTGCTCAGGGTTCTTTACTCCTTCTCTGAGTTGCCTGTATGTACTACATGCCGGTAAGGTACTTTACGGCCTTAAGGAGGCCGTTATTTACGTGTGCTCCTTACTTGTGATCAGCTCCGGTTTACGCCATGCCGCTAATTTCAGCATGGTGGGGCGCGCGCTCGACCCAAGACCGATAATTGCGGCATCGTACTTTACGGTGCTGTAAATAGCGGTCTGACAGATCAGAATAGCCCGTAGCGGTAAGCGATGCCGGTAATCCTTTACCAGCATCGTTTTTCCTTTACCTCCAACCTCGGAATGACCCCCCTAGTCTTTCCACATTATGTATCCAGGAAATTAATAGGCTAATACAAAGCACTAAATATATGTACCTTTTCCCATTCTGGTGACCACAATGGGGTGGGGATGTGTTAGGGGGGGGATGTGGTAGTGATATGGGCCACAGCTGAGGCTGGGTATCCTTTTGTGTGAACATAATGGGGTGCTAGCTTTCCTCCAGAGGAGGAAAATGAACTCCAACCCCCAGGTGCTGGCTAGATTCAGGCTTTTCACAGCTCCTTGCAAGCAGCAGTGAGGTTCCTCGCCTCTTAAACCCTCATCAGCTCTCAGATTCGCTTTGGGATTGTCCTTGTCCCTCCTTCTCCCAAGTGTAGTCTCTGCCAATCAGAGAGGTTAGAGAAAAAAAAGAGTAGGCATCAAGATTACCTCTGTGGAACTCTCTTCCACTTGGACAAGCAGTCCAATGTCTGAGACCACCTGACATGATCGACCAAATGGCAAAATAATTCTCCTTCTTCCTTATCTACATTCTTTACAGGAGGAGGGGTAATTTTGTGGGTGAACACACAACAACGTCCAGATATATTTATCTTACTTATACACTTACAGGCTACAAACCTAGCTGTTCTTTCCCTCCAACCACCACTAACTATCTCTCATGGAAAAACATACCCCAGCGTGCGCTGATTTGCCACTCACCTAGCGTTAGGGGATAGATAAAGAGACTAGCCCTAAGTGCTTAAGAAGCCAATATCTATGATCGATTCATTGGCCGTGCTAATCATTCATACCAAGACAGATAAAAAATCCAGATTCACCCGGAACTGGAGCCCAGAGGGGAGTCGAGCCAATTGTATTTCATCCTCCTCATCTGCTTGTTAAATATTAAAAAACAAGAATTTCCCCAAGGTTTCTGGTCGTTAGTTAGGTATCCCATAAAATCGTGGTCGACCGGTTTCAGTGGGTTTTTAATGTCCTTTGTCCCACTTTCTTCAGGACCCAATTCACATTTTTACTTCATGTGCCAAGAGTCACTTGCAGGCTTGACTGTCGTGGTATACCGATTCATTGGTGATGTCTCCTTTAAATGGGCCAACTAGTCATCTCTTTTGGGGTTGCCTGTTATGCCATGACAATGATTTCATCTCACTCCTGGGTGAGTGAAAGGTTGCCACTCTGCAGCTGCCTCATTCAGTAAATGCCAAACCTCATTCACGCAAACCACACTGCGTGTGGCCGGTGGAAACAAATTACATGGGTGCTATCTGAGGGGGAGAGGGGAACCCTCCGGATCTGAGGGGGAGAGGGGAACCCTCTGGGAGTTTCCCCCCTGCTCCACCTTAGTCTTCTCAGGGTCAGAGGGCATGGGGGTATCTTATGGACTCCTCTGCATTGCCTAAATAATGAATAAATACATACATGTTTTCAAACAAAATGTTTATTTGACTGATTTGTAAATCCATCTTGAGGTATTAAAAATCGAGTGAACAAAGAAGTACAGATCCGCGGTAGCAGTGCGATAGCGGTGGAAGAAGTAACATGAACAAGGAGGTAAGAGAAATGAGGTTGTTTTGAAATCTGACCCATTAACTTAATCAAGTGGGGCGCTGACTGCAGCACTGATTGTCTGCGAGAAAGGGCTGATGAGAGCAGCAATGGTGTAGTGACGACGTCCAGCATTATTCGCCTTGAAGATTGCCTGCAAAACAAGCAGAGGTTACAATCAGTCAAAAGAATGTAACGACGAGGAAAGCACATACAATTAATTTCACTAATGCAGCAGAGCACATGTGTAGGCGCTGCCAGAGAAAAACATACATTAGGCTGGCTACTATATAATCGCTTTTTACATAGATTTCTGGCTTATTTTTCGACATTTCTATATTTCTTCTGCTACTTTTGATGTTTTTCCATGTTTTTTTGGTATCCAGTGATGTTACCGAAATGATAATAACGAATAAATTATTACCGAAAAAAATAACGAAAGGTAAATATAAAGGGGGTGAAGTAAAGGGTTAAACGGTGTGGGGGGTTCAGGGTTGGGTAACAAACGGGGAAACAGGGGTTTTGGCTGGACCCCCCAATATACATTTATTTTTATTTTTTTCGGTATTCGTTAGAAATAATTTCGGTAAAATCACATGGAACCGTTTTTTTTTAAATTCAGCATACAATAAAAATTAAAGTGGGAGTTCTCCACATGTTTTTTTTTAAAATAATTGGTAAATCCAGCAACACATAATTTGTTGCATTGTCACTGTGACAAAATAACATAAAGACTCCTGTCTACTACAAAATGGCCACTTTGTTGAATAGTGGTGATACCTGTCATGTCCTGATGTGTGCACTGTATTTTTTGGGCAGCAATCACAGACAGGGTCCTTTGCGCCGTACTGGTGCTAAAAGAAGACACCAGCAGAAGAGGACATGGGAAAACCTTTTGTCCCTAGAAGGTTTCAAAGGTGGCAGAATTGTTGAAAGGGTGGGTGAGGGTTCTTTAAGTATTTTTCTCCTGGGGTGGCATACATTCTAGCACTGGCCCTTACTGTGCACTAAGACTCAGAAGTGACTGATGGGTGCCTGTCAGTAGACACATTAACCAACGCAACTCAAAGACACTGAACATGTAATGCTAGTGTCGAAAGCATCATTTGCAGGAAGGCTGCTCAGTCATGTATCAAATAGTGTACCCTGAAATGCATGCTCCTTTCTAGACACTGAGGGGCTCTGTGGCCATATAGAGGCACGTGGTCGGAGGCCCAGGTCCTTTATGAGGTCATAAGACTTCGTGGGGTCCTGCCATATCGTTTAACATATACAACATATTTAAACCATTTTAGCGCCAACAGAATGCTTGGTGGGTGTAAGCTGTTACCCCTTGCAAGTGGGTTTACTGCTGCAGGGGTGGTGAGAAAGTAGGAACAAGCTTGCATCGACCCTTCCTGACACTTCACTCAACCTTTGGTAATTGCCTTGGTCACTGTTTAAGTTGACATGTGTTCCTAGTTATATAACAATCCTCACATTAGTAATGTTCCTGTTCTGATACAAATATAATTTTGTTGGCAAATCAGAATATTTTTTTTGCTATTAATTTATCTTTTGGTTTGACAATTGAATACACATTGCATATCACTCTATTTTACTATACTTAAGAGGACATTTTTCATGACTTTATTGCATATTATTTGGCTTTCTGAAGTATCCCAAAACACCTCAGGTGGAGGCACCAGCATCACGCAAAGTTACAAATGAAAGTAAAAACCTAATTGAATGTGAATGTTCATCCACAAACCCTCAGTGAAAGGGACAGCAGAACTCAGGCAAGGATCCACTCTAACCTATCTTCTAAGGGTACACAGGTCAGGAGCATTGTTATATTACCATCCTTTATATTGGCTAGACCAAGACTTTTCCTTTCTGCCTGCCAGGGACGTCATTTAACCAAAATGCCAGGAGTAGCGTAAGGGACATCACACGACCCTTGACCTCTGATGAGATCACAATAAGTGATTTCAATTGACCCCACCCCAAAGTGACATCACCGGAAGTGATGGCACACGACCATTTAACCCTTGACAAAACAGAAAGTGGCATCACATAGCATTATTCCTCAGTATACTAAGGACAATATGATTACAATATCAATGTAAAACGAAATACATATCATACAAGAATAGATCCCTATATGTAACGTGAATATGGTGATCTTTTCTGGTGGTGCATATAGGCCCATATTACCAAATTACTCTGAATGTAAGAAGACAACCAAGACTGTTGTACTTCACTCAGGCTAGACTGTAAACGGACAGATCATCTCGAAGAGGCCTAGACCCCAAAGCGCAGGCATCCAGTGTCTGTCAAGTGTCTGGCCACAGACTGGAACCAGCAACCGACCCACACAAGTCCAACCAGAAAGAAAACGATGGTCTGGAGGATTGCCCAGAGCTATGCCAGTGTTTATGAATGATTTGAAACTTTCCAGCCATCACCTTTCTGTTTTGGCTATTTGATTAGTAACCCTCAGTTTTTTTTTTTGTTAGATTGACGATGGAGGGGAAGCATGTGTTGCCGGTCACAGTAATTGCAGTTTTCTTTTTTATTTTAAAATGTAATCAGCAGCAGCAGCTCTATGAGATCAGCCCTAGAAAAGGCTGCTTTCATTATTTTCTTTGGTCCTTCATATCTTGCTTCATGCCAGCCTCCTCCATCTTCCAAGCACTGGAACATGAATTGAACCCATGTTACACTGCATCCTCTTGTTCACAAAGCAAGTGTGTTGCCTCTGAGTTATCCTTCCAAATATATCAATTTTGCTTGAGGAAGCAACAGGTGGTTTATTTCAAAGGTGGAGGGCAACTTCATGTAAATTAGTTATCTCAGCTTGCATCTATCTACTGTGTGCCTGTGATGCAGATCTGGCAGATCTGGGTCAGGTCACACAGTGCGCAGGCAGGATTGGTGGCAGGATCCCCTGGAGCCCAACCCTCTCATCACAGGCCCAGTGGCTAACTCAATGTGCAAAGCAGACAACGCTGATTAGATTTGCATTCATGCTGTGCTGTCACCAAGTACTGCAGGATTCTCTTACACATTCCCAGCTAGCTGGACCTAGCCCCCATAGCCTTCCTGGTGCTACAGTACTGGGTATGAGCTGCACAGACAGCCCCGCCTCTGAACCCAGCCATTCAGGAATTCTTCACTAATGAACTGCCAACCTGTTAGTGATGGTGGCTTCATGGTTTTTCCTGCATTCCTGCTATTTCTTCAGCTAACAAGATTGAGATTCCAGTTGAAAAAGACTGTGGCACATTTAGCTGCATTTACAACTGCCTTTTGCCTCAAAGATATCTACTCTTGGCACTGCCTCTTTGTCCAGTGGCCCAGGGGTAGAATTGACAGGTCTAGGGGTAGCAGAGGGAGGGCCAGTGGAAGCAGCTGCTACCCCTGGCTACCACCAAATGACATCCCTGGCTGAAACCCCTGCTCTCAGCCTGAGTTCCACAGAACCCACAGGCTGCCCCCCACCACCCTCCACCCGCCCAGACTGCCATCTTCTCCCCACCCTCCTTTCCATTTAAATTTTTTATATTCCCAGCCCTGCTCCCCAGTCTGACTTACCTGATTGTGGCAGTGGCGAGACCTACTGCTGCAGCTGCTTCTCTCCATCTCCCTTTGCTGGCTGCAATGGAAATGGAAGAGGGGCACTGTGAGGAGCCCAGTCTTCCATTTCTTTGGCGGCCATCTTTGAACTGTCATTTCGATGTATGAACAGGATGCCGCTAGATTCATAGAAAAGACCTTGCTATCTGTATCCTGGGATACCGCTGTGGCAACCTGGGGTGCTAACGGTGGTAGTTACCCGTTCCATGGGCTACACCGGGGGTAATGTCTTGGTTCCCTCGTTAAATGCCCTTGCTTCGCTCAGGCCTCTATCTCAGGCTGCCGGGCCGTTACCCCCCAATGTAGCCCATGTAACAGGTTACTTATGCTGTATTATCACAAAAAGCTTAATCTGAGGCGTCACATAAAGATGATTATTGCTATAAACTCTAAATCCAACAATATATATGTTTTATTAAACATCCTCAAAAATGTGTAATGATATACACAATTGTTGTTATCACTATATTCTATCAAACTGATCTTTCAGCAAAAAGCACCCCATAAATTCTTCTGTGAAGAAGCAAATTCCCTCTTTGGCTCACTAAGAAATACTCATAAATGAAACCTGCCAAACTTTATAAAACTTTATATGCAGGCTCCCATAAATCTCAACCAAAAGAAGGGTTGGTTCAGAACATTCCGGAGATCTTCCTTAAATCCCAGATCTGACCATATTTTCATTAAGACCCATACATCTCCATGGATGTTTGGGAAGATTAGGTGAGAGGCCCGCTGCTTTCCCTTCATTCTTAGGACTAAAATAATAGAAAGCATAGCTTAAAAGGCTGTAGGAAGGGAAAGGGTGGCCTGGGGCAGGATTGGAAAGTAAAGGTGGATACAGGAAGTGCCAAGAGGAAATAGCATCCTGTGGATCTCTGCATGATACCCAGGTAAACTCTGCTGCGTTATAGCTTAGTAGGGTCATGCACCAGATGCAGAAATCTGTTTGTAACTTCCTGGAATCCACTATAAGGAAGACCACCGGTCATTTGAGAGCAATAGGAAACCGGCCAATAACAGCACAATCCACAAACACCTATTGCAACAAAAAAGTCTGTTTTTCAAATTCTTCCCGTTCAGTCGGAATTTTACACAGTCAACATTTCATAATATGAATCATTACAACACCATTTTATTATTCCCAAAATAATTGGTATTTTTCATAAATAATATATCACATGTATTTATCACTCTCCCACATATAGTTCATAAGAGAACATAACCACATATATACAAAAATATACAACACATTTAATTCATACCATTAAAAAAAAACAAATGCACCCACAATCTCTAAGTGATTCTGCTACCTTTTTCATCCTCAATGAAAAGCAATTGAATTTACTAACAGATTATCCCCTATTGTTGAGTTTTTTCAAAACATCAACAGCCTATTTCCTGTTACACCCCAGGGGTGTAAAAGCCATGGGTCCCCCCTTCCCCCAGTGCCAAGGCCTTTTTGGTGATTTCAGTATTTCACCATGCAAAGCCTTCTAACATTTTCTCCTTCATTAACCCCTTAAGTGCCAAGGACGAGATACCTCGCCCTTGGCACTTAAAGGGTTAAAATCTATACACCCATGCACTCAGTCTCACACACCCTCACCACAGATACTCAGGATTAAAAAACAAAGTCAATGTAGAGTATCTCCACACACCGGGGCTTCTGTGTAAATACCTCCATACGCACGTCGCCCGGACATACACAGCACTGTGCTGCCTCCATCATTACACATTCATACTGTTTCACACTGGGCATATACATCTTTGTGGTGGCAAAATCATCATACATCCGGACACCATTTGGCATACACTATACTGTGATGCCAGAATAACAATACATACTTACACGTCCAATCTGCATACACTATTCTGTGATGCCACAATAACTATTGTGCATCCAAACATTTGTTAATGGCTCGCACTCCTCTGTGAGACCTCAGTAACTATACATCCAAATACTACTCAACTGCACACACACCTCTGTGGTGCCTAAATAAGTATGCATCCAAACGTGACTTAACAGCACTCGCCCCTATAGTGCCTCAGTAACTGTACATACGCACACTACTTAACAGCACACACACCTCAGTGATACTCACACAGCTAGGATGGGAGGATAGCTCAGTGGCACACACGGAAAGAAAAAAAAAACAAAAATGAAACTAGCGCTAGGGGTTATGTGCGCTGCAAATAAAATGCTAAATAAAAATAAAATAAAAACTATATGTCCAACTACTTAACGCGTCTGTGCTGCCTCAATAACTATATAACTCTATTGAGTGGCTCACACTCCTCCAGGCGTCCTCACTAGATGTGCATACAACACTGTTTGGTGGCTTACGCTACACTGTGTTGCCACAACAACCTCCACTACACTTCATGAAAACCACACATGGCAGCATACATTACCACTGAATTCTAAAATGGCAATGGGCAACATTTCTCACCTATAATCCTTTCTACGTTATACTGATAATGCTAATGTACCAAGATGGTTTACATTTGGTCTATTGCATAGATAGAAAAAAAGCTTAGGGACTATTATACTTAACCCAATTCCTTAATTATTAGCATAGTCCCCTACTGTTACTACACACTTACGCTAAAGAACAATAAAGACTTACCACTAAATTGGGCAGTTTTAATTTGCCTACACATTTATGAGACACCCCATAAAATGAGTGGTAAACACCACTTCATCACCCATAACAGGTCCAGCTGCCTGAAGATGCCTATTCCTTAACTTTCCTTGTTGCGCAACCCAACTCTACGCCTCCAAACCAAGTAAAAAGGTTACATTATGAAAACGGCCTTGACAATAAAACACGACTCTCCTATCTCTTTCTCACACTGTTACAGAAGTGCAGGATGCATTGTTGATGTGCTCTCAATCTCAAGTGCCATCGATCGCTGCCTCTGCCCATTCTGGTATCTTCCCCAACCGAATGCTTCCATGTGTGACATGTTCCTCATCGTGCCAAAGGGGGAAGGCCTTGCCCCACTGTTCATCACTCCGCAGCCACTTTCCTCCTTTATGGGGCGCTTGGCTCGCGTCACGCAAAGGCATGTGTCGTGTCCACTCCTTCCAAGAGACAGGCACAGATTGATTTGTCACCCAATTCTCCAAATCTCTGGAGATGGCACTTGCATTGTTCAACCATTCCAATTCACTTTAAGCGTCACACCATGCTGCACAAGCACAACCAAGCCTAAATCTCACTCTCTGATTGGGCCCCAGCCTCTTGCTATTTCTCCCTCCCCTTCTTCATTTAGTTATTCTCAATATCCCTACATTTCCACAACTATCCTAATCCCGTCTCCAGCAACAACCTTGCATCTCTGAAATCTGCCTAGTGCTCAATGGGAATTCCAGTCATGTGTCCCCTTTAAGCCTTGTGGACGAACTTCGGATTAACCTTTTCATATGTTTGCCCAAAGCTCCTCCTTGATGAATAACATAAAATTCAGGGGATTCAGGTTTGTTGTGGAAAAGTTCATAATGTGCTATTTTGGTAAAATATTTTGCAGTGGTCACTTTGTATGGAAGTCAGTAGGTTTAAGAACTTTTATTGAAACTGACACCGCATAGAGACTACAAAACACATATACTTACCCCTGAGTTAATGCTTTAATGTACACAGCGGTACAAAGTAAGTGCCATTCTTAACTGGACATTAATGACATGCGTGAGGGGCCAAGGAGATGCAGACACACATTGGGCCTCATTACGATTTTGGCAGTAGCCATGCCGCTATTGGCGGCATGGCTGCCGCCAAAATCGGGTTCCCAGAATGGGGAATTACCAGGCCATTCCGAGTTCGTAGGGCCCGGTAATTCCTCCCTCCAGGAACACGGGCCCGGACCTTCCCCATTCCCATTTCAGCCCCCATAGGGCTGAATAGGAATGGGGGAGGGAGCAAACAACGGGCCGATTACGAGCAGCCCGTTGTTTGCTCCCTCTTCCCCTCGCTGGACCCGGTAAGCACGCCTGGTTTGACCAGGCGTTACTTACCGGGTCCCGCAAGGGGAGCTTGTAATGAGGCGCAACGGGTTTAACGGGTCCGCCTCCTTTAGCGAGTCCTGTTAATCTGTTCCGCCTCACTTGTAATGAGGCCCATTTTATTGGGAAGATTTGAAGCGTGGTTGCAGCAATGCAATTTTAAACACACCTTTTAACATATATACTCACCGCCTGAGGTAAACGCAAACAAACACACCCTGCTTTCAAATTGTGTGTTTTTAAATCTTTCATTAACGCGTACCTCCTCAAAATGTAAATCCCTGCACTATTGTGGCTACCATCATGTGTCTTCCCTGGTGCCAGACCTATGACCTATGCCCCTGCAGATCAGGTGCCTTCCCAGGCGTGCATTCCATGCATATCGCTGTCAGGACAATCTGCTTGAATCTTAATTTTAAGTTAGCAATGCATATTCAGTCCTCGTAACATTGGGCCTGATTCACAGAAGCAATGTATAATGGAAGACGCTCCGTGAATCAGGCCCATAATGTTAGCAATGCATATTCAGTCCTCGTAACATTGGGCCTGATTCACAGAAGCAATGTATAATGGAAGACGCTCCGTGAATCAGGCCCATAATGTTAGCAATGCATATTCAGTCCTCGTAACATTGGGCCTGATTCACAGAAGCAATGTATAATGGAAGACGCTCCGTGAATCAGGCCCATAATGTTAGCAATGCATATTCAGTCCTCGTAACATTGGGCCTGATTCACAGAAGCAATGTATAATGGAAGACGCTCCGTGAATCAGGCCCATAATGTTAGCAATGCATATTCAGTCCTCGTAACATTGGGCCTGATTCACAGAAGCAATGTATAATGGAAGATGCTCCGTGAATCAGGCCCATAATGTTAGCAATGCATATTCAGTCCTCGTAACATTGGGCCTGATTCACAGAAGCAATGTATAATGGAAGACGCTCCGTGAATCAGGCCCATAATGTTAGCAATGCATATTCAGTCCTCGTAACATTGGGCCTGATTCACAGAAGCAATGAATAATGGAAGACGCTCCGTGAATCAGGCCCATAATGTTAGCAATGCATATTCAGTCCTCGTAACATTGGGCCTGATTCACAGAAGCAATGTATAATGGAAGACGCTCCGTGAATCAGGCCCATAATGTTAGCAATGCATATTCAGTCCTCGTAACATTGGGCCTGATTCACAGAAGCAATGTATAATGGAAGACGCTCCGTGAATCAGGCCCATAATGTTAGCAATGCATATTCAGTCCTCGTAACATTGGGCCTGATTCACAGAAGCAATGTATAATGGAAGACGCTCCGTGAATCAGGCCCATAATGTTAGCAATGCATATTCAGTCCTCGTAACATTGGGCCTGATTCACAGAAGCAATGTATAATGGAAGACGCTCCGTGAATCAGGCCCATAATGTGTACAGTGCATTACTACCATGCGAGCTTCCTGATGCCTGTATCAGGTAGTCCTGCTGCCTTTAAAAGTAAATGAGGTAAGAGAAAGGCGTAACTTCTTTCAGAAATATATGGTCTTCTTAAAAAAAACAATAGTCTAAAGGATTGCCCAAAGCAATGCCAGTGGTTATGATTCATTCAAAACCTTCCAGCCATCACTCTCCAGTTGCACTAATGTCCTTAAACGAGCTCAGCACGCGACAAGTATGGTCTCCAGAAATGCATCTGGGGTACCTCATTTTGTGAAATGATTGAGCTTCAATTTGCAACGGCCATCATAGAAGTATGATGTGTGTGCATTGACCAAAGTGTTCTTTGATATGTGAATTTAAATGAACTAAGATCTGGGTATAGCATACATGGCAACATTACCCATTCCATTCAGGAGACATCAGTCCAGTCCTGGTTTTAACTCTGCATTCCGAGAATGTTAGTCCTGGATTTTCCCATTATTAAGCTAGAATTACAAGTCCAAGAATGGCAAGTTAAAACCAGGACTGAACTAGTGTCTGCAAAATGGAATGGATAATATTGGCATGTATGAATATCATACACTGCTTTTTGGTACAATCTGATGCCCTGTGATAGTAACACCTTGGGGGGCATATGCCTAGTCATGCCTTGCATTAGAACAGGGGTCTGTAACATTTGGCTCTTTGGATGTTTTGGACTACAACACCCATCCATCCTAGCCAGCATAATTAATAGTGAGGGATCATGGGAGTCATACTCCAAGACACCTGGAGACCTGCCAGTTGCAGTCCCACCCTAGAACTGGCTCTCATGATTAGACTATGGAGGTTCTTTGAGTAATAGGATGGGTGTGGTGTGACTGCGAAAGAGTGATACAATAGGGTTGTAGGAGGAAGCTTTGTTGAGCAAGATGATTTCCATAAACGTGTTGGATGGGTAGCAGTTTCGAGTGGCTTTTGTCATGGGAACTTACAGACTAAGGGCCATTGTTAGGCACTTTTGTTAGCTATTCAGAAACAACTGTTGAAAAATGAGTAACCAAAAGATAATTTCTGATTTGTAAGTGAGGAAAAACAAACATGTAATTCACAAAATGAATGACTGTATGCACATTACATTTTCAGACCCCAGTCCCCGCCGCCCACCAAGCAATTGAATGTTGGGTCTTCTGCCAAAGGCTGGTCTAGCCTCAAAACTTTGGGGAGGCTCCATGACAGTTTTGAAAACTGATTGTGAGTGTTGCATATGTTAGCTTTGCCTGCCGCTCTGTTACTTTCCTTCTGCATGCACTTATCGACTCTGCTCTCTGTACTTGCCTGCCTTACTTGCTCAGAACTTGCTCCTTGCTCCATTCTTGATCAGAATGGACCAAGACCTGTGAATGATCATCTCACCAGAGGCCTTGCTAGGAAAAGCGTGCCTCTTGTTGCGGGGAGCTACGTCATAGGCACATATATGGGAAACTCGCCTCTAATTAATTAAATATACCAAGTTCATTTCATTCTAGAAAACAGTTTATTCATATTTTATATAGTTTTCATGGTACCCTTTATTTCATTCATATTCAAAGTTGGCCAGTACAGGTAAAGGTTCTTTCTTAAATACCTTATACATCTTGAGATTCACCAAAGTTAAATATGCTTACTATCATCACGCAATAGTTTGCTCTTTTTAAAACATGACTGAACCAATGGTTTTATTGTAGCTGAATGATTGACATGTGCATTTTATTAGTCGACTTAATCTCCAACTCAACATTTTCTGTCACTAACCCCTCCAAGCATAGTTATGCCCTGCCATATCTACAATAGATGCAATCCTTGTGATGAAATGACTAATGCTTTTTAGGAGTACAGGTATGAGTAGTATTTAAAATGCCTGCTCAGTCCCACACTACTACTAGACCAGCAGTGATCCCGATCCTAAAGGTGAAATAGGCACAGGCCGACATGGATACCTCGTTTGCCTCTTTTGGAAGGCAGGGCCGAGGACAGGCTATACTCTTCAGGAGGGGTGTGAGCTGATACAGTTGCAACACAAACAACAATAGTGCAGTGGTACCAGACCAGACGTCCAGAACGGGTCTTTCAAGGGGATCTCGTAATAGGGCGGAATGGGTTTAACGGCTCCGGCACCTTTTCCGGCGCCGTTAAACCCATTCCGCCAGGGTCATAATGAGGCCCTGTGAATCAACATCTTCCAGCTGTTTAAGTTGGCAGTAAAATTGGCTAGGAGTCAATGCTTTTGCTGGGTCAAGTCGGTGTTCGAGACGGGCAAGTCTATGGGCCTCATTACAAGTGAGGCGGTAAGGAGTTAACGGCGCCGGTAAAGGTGCCGGTGCCGTTAACCCTGTACCGCCTCATTACGGGGTTCCTTTGTGGGATCCGCTCTGGACGTCTGGTCAGACCAGATGTCCTTTGCGGGTCCCGCGAGGGGACCAGCATGCTAACAACGGGCCAGTCATTAACTGGCCCGTTGTTGGCATGCTCCCCATTCCCATTGAGCCCTATGGGGGCTCAAATGGGAATGGGAATGGGGATAGTCCGGGTCCAGGTTCCCTGAATGGGGAAATACCGGGCCCTCCAAAGTCGGAATGGCCCGGTATTTCCCCATTCAGGGACCACAGACCCGGACCCGAGTTTGGAGGCAGCCATGCCCTTATTAAGGGCATGGTTGCCTCCAAACTCGTAATGAGGCCCTATGTCTTCTAGAAGGTCGAGTTGGTCTCCAAGTTTGTTGCTTCCACGTTGTCTAGCTAGCTATAGGGTCAAGTCAACATGGTGCACTTGAGCATGGGGATGGCTTCAAGAGCAGGTAAGAGAGTTGGAGATTGTAGAGGGCCAAAAGCAGCACTGCATATTCTGTAGCAGCTTGAAGTGAGTCAAGCATGGTTGAGCCAGGTTGAAGATGTCTCGAGGTGCTAAACAGGGATTTGAGCTACTTCTGGACTTCGCAAGATGACTGGATGCCCATTCCAGGATCTCCAGGAATAAGATGAGTCCGTTGATCTGCACTTTCAGTCCAGGAAGATTGTCTCACATCAATTGAGTGTCCTACACCTCCAGTGAGCACCTTGTTCTAGTGCACAGGCAGCAAATAGACCTTGATCCACAGCAGTGTCACCCCAAATGTGCCCCTGAGGTGGGTAGAGAGAAGTTCTTTTCGATTTCTTGGAAGCTTTGGTGTTTACCTTTAAGCAAAGAAATGTATAATACACTGTACTCCCTAAGTTCCAAGTAAATCCTTCTTGTCTTCAAGTCCATCTTTAAATTAACTAATGGCAGGGATTCCCCTCTTAAAAAAACAAAATGCTACAGTGGATTGGTCCAAAGCAAGTCTGTTCTGAGGGGTCCAATCCAGGCTGCTGTACCAAGTGTCCTTTGCCCTTTGATGTCATTTTCATGTCATACATAGAGTGCTTTGTCTGTTGTCTGCAGGAAGTGTGGAGGGAGCAGGAAGTATAGGGAGCCCTAGCAGAATCCAACATAGTTGAACCCCTCTCTTGGCCTAAACTTCTTCTCTGGCTACTCTAATTCCAACCCTTTCTCATACCTGCCTGCTACAAAAGGGCTCCATTGATCAGCATCCTGGTTTAAGAGTGGCTTTGCAATGGCAAGGCTTTCTTTGAAACCCTCCCAGTGACAGTTCCTGTGGTCTAAAGGAAGTTTTCACATTCCTTAGGGAGATCAAAATAGGAGTTTCCTGGAGCAGGGTCCCACATGGCTGTTGTGGAGGCACCCAGGCAGACAGCTAATACACACTAGCCCTGTCATGACTGGAAAACGTCTCACCGAGCTGACTCCAATATGACAGCTATATGCTGTGGTTGCATAATTGTGTGGCCCCAGACACTATGCTATCACTAGGAATGGCTTATATTTTCAGTTTCACGTACCACCTGGCTAACTACGGTACAGAATTATTAAGTTTTGAATCGGAGATGCAGATGATTAAAAAAATACATTTCTGCCTGTTGAACCTCTGAGTTCCAGCAGCTGTCAGGAATGCACATGTGACTTTTGAACTTGCCCTATTGCCACTGCAGGGTAGTTGCTGGAGATGTCAGCAGAGGGTCACAGCAGAGGCTATGATTTTGTTATGGAGAATTATGAATATGGGGGTCTTATTGGCAGGCCTGGCTGTCAGAAACAGAATTACTGGCATAATGTTACTAACAAAAATAATAAAACTAAGGCCTTTACATCCTCACAGATAGCACTTTGTCACAATGCACTATTGAACATAATATTGAAGTGTAGTTGTTGAATTTTATGAGAATGTATGATTCATAACTCTTACAATCCTAAGGGCCAGAGACACATCTACCGGGATATTAATGATGAATTTCTGGGTACCTAATTGGTTGTGAGCCATTGCCAGTCAATTCCCTAATTTAAACCTGTCTGGTGTGTATTAACGCAAAATAAATTCCCATTCATGCTTGTTTATAAAATATTTCGGCTCCAAGATACCATTTGCTTTTTTTCAATCACTGTTCAGCTCAGATTATTAGTATGATATGATATGATGTGGCATTTATAATGCGCCTGTACACAAGTGTTTCTAGGCACGACAAGACAAGGAGGGGGAAACAAGGGCGGACAAAATAACAATCTTATTATGCCTTGTGACATTCAGATTGCGCAAGTGCAGGGAAGAGGGGAGGGGAGAAGAGCCAGGGGGTGGGGAAGGGGGAAGTGCAGACAATTCACAAGTGCAGCCAGCGGGTGGCTCATAAGTGCAGAGAGAAGGGACTGTAGATACAGACCCTTATGTGCTGGAGAGCCCGGAGGCAGTGCAAGGGCAACTGGACATGCAGGAGCCTGGTCCCGAGTTCAGACGGTGACCATTTGACCAGTGCGCAGAGCAGTGAGGTGCATCAGCAGGGGAGAGGAAGAGAGAAAGCGGAAACAAAAAAGAAGGTCTTGAGTTGCTTCTGGAACCGGAGGTGGTTCTGCACAAGTTTACGAGAAGCAGGGAGGTTGTTCCAGGGGGAGACCCCAACTGAGGAGATAGATCTGCCCCCAACTCTCTGCTTGGAGAAGCATCTGACCCTCAGAGAGTTGGAGGTGGATGAGTGGAGAGCTTGAGAAGGAAGATGTTTTGGAAGCGAAAGTTGGAAGTAGAGTTGTGCAAGGCCCCAGAAAGCCGTGTGGACAATGCAGAGGGTCTTGAAGTTGATCCTTGCAGCCACAGGGAGCCAGTGAAGAGATTTCAGAGCTGGAGAGATACGATCCCTGGGCTTGAGGCAAAGGACAAGTCTTGCAGTCCTGTTCTGGATAAGTTGTAAAGGTCAAAGAGTAGAGGCAGGAATATTTAGAAAGAGACTGTTGCAATAGTCCAGCCTAGAGAGGACCAGAGCTCTGGAGACAGTGAGCTTCTGGGGGAAAGTGAGAAAAGGAAGAATACCTCTGAGGAGGTGCAGCTGATAGTTTGACTTCTTAGAGACATCAGAGATGTAAGGAGAGAAGGAGAGGGTGGAGTCGAAGATGACACCAAGGTTCTTAGCCTCACAGGAAGGAGCAGGAAGTGGGCCCAGAGTGGGTGGTCAGAGAGAGAGAGAGAGAGAGGAAAGGAGAGAGCAGGTGTCCCAGTGAGGAGGATCCCAGTCTTACTGGCATTAAGGCAGAGATCATTGGTGGCACACCGTTCCTGAATTGCCGGCAGACAGTCTGGTATGAGAGAAGAAGAGGAGGTCTCTAAGGGGAGTCTGAAAGAGAGATGCTTGTCATCCGCATAACATTGAAAATTGGAGCAGAAAGTAGCGATGTGGTGGGCAAGAGGTGTCAGGTAGTGGTTGAAGAGCCAGGGAGACAGGTTAGACCCCTGGGGAACGCCACAAGTAGAGAGAGAGAGATAGAAGACAGAAAAGACCCCAGTTGGTCCTGAGAGAGTTGGTCGGTGAGAAAGGAGGTCAACCAGGCCAGGGTCTGATCAGTAATACCAAGGTTGTCTTGGATATGATTGAGCAGGATGGCATGGTTGACCGTGTCAAAAGCAGAGGATAGATCAAGGAGAATCAGTAAAGTGAAAGAAAACTCATTGTGCATTCATATTTCTTGTCTTGATACACGGCATGTGTTCCCCAATTTGTGTTTTGATTTCTCTTGTTATGTTATGTTACTTTGCATTTATATAGCGCCTTATGTACCATTGGTATGATCTCAAGGTGCTGGTAGGTTTAACGCCCTTGGGAACCGTAGTTCAAGTCAGTAGAGAGAGAGAGAGAGTCATAAGGTGCGTGTGAGCACTGGATATGTGTGCAGCAGGTGTGGCCCTCATATTATAGCTGCTTCTTAGTGGTAGGTGTGGTGGTTGGGAGATCAGGAGTATGTGTTCGTTCTGGCAGGGTGATACCCAGATTGATTCTGGCTGCGTTAGGCCTGAGGAGAACGCCTAGGCTGGCGGGTGTGCAGCCAGCTGTGTTTAGTTAGGATGATGGGGAGTATGTGGCAGGTGTTGGTATGAGAACAGCTATACCGAATGTGTCATAGTATCGCTGTGTTCTAGTTGAGTGGTGGTTTATAGAAGAGAGTAAGTGTGGTGATGTGATATGGTGGTTTTCAGTAGGTGCTTGAGATCAAGCGTACATCTGAAACATTTATTCTATTTGTTTTATTCACTCAGTCTGTTCAGTCGGCTTCGTCTGTTCAACTCCATTGGTTGAGTCTGCGCCATCCGTAGTGATTACTCCATGTGGCCATCCCTATGTATTTCTTCTCAGGTGCACAATGAATGTTATTTGAGTTACAGTTAATGTGCGTCTTCTGCAACACAAGGCCATTTGAGACGAAGGTCCAGTTGGTTTAACCTCAAAGTAAGAGGCTAAACCACATGGATCCCACCTGGCTGGGACCCTGTTACTGGCGGTAACAGGGCTAACCCTTAGAATTGTTGTTTGTAACGCTCACTGAGTTGTAAAGTGGGACAACAAGGTATTCACCAATTTGTCCCTCGAGATCTGACTTAACTTTACTATGCTTTAGCCAGTTGTGTAATACTTGTTTTTATTAACATTTAGTTCAACAGAATATATCTAATAATTGGATTTGCTGAAGCAGAATACATCAGACCAAATGTAAGTCTGCCACTTGCTGTTTTGAGTCTGTGGTGCAGTAGGGTTTCTTGTGGGATACTTCTAACACTGTTGTAAGTATGTACCAACACGTTTTGAATAGCCACAGTCGATGAGACAGTTAATGAATGTCTATGGCTGTAATTCAAAGTTAATCTTTTCAGAATAATTCCTTCAGAAATCAAAGAACTTTCCACATTAAAGGGGTTTTCATAGCTCTCACTCTAAAATCGAAGCAATGTATTTTATCAGGGGGTTTAGCATGTACCCAACAATGATCATGTCTAGAAAGTTGATCTGTTTCTTGACACACAATACTGAACATTTGGATTCCAGTTATTGAACCACTCAGGAAATGCGTCCAAGATGGTTGCATCCCAGACCAAATCATAAAGATAGTATATATGTAGTGATGCCAATATCCCAATGTGTGCATTGCGTTTGGTAATGGCTTGGGTGTGAGTTGCCTCGAAATAATTAACATACAGGTAGGCCAAGCTTGGAGCAAAGAGAGCCCATATCAAAGTGCCACTTGGATGCAGATAATGGAACAATGTGATGCAAATTAGTTAAAGCTTAGTGCCATCTCATTGTACTGCCTGAAGAAACATGTTGGCACTTTCAGATGGTCATTCTGACCAAGTCATATGCTACTAGCTTTCGTGTTTTATAATTAAACACCAGCTTTTCAAGAATCGTAAAACTGATGTCATAACCATGGTATAAGTTGGAATCATGTTAACCAGTTCCTGTAGAAACACACTTGGCCACAAAAGGTATCATGCTGTGCAACATCCTGTGCAAATTATTTATTCCAAATTATTTACTGTGCCTGCGCTTTACATTGTAAACATTTGTTATGCCAACAATTGAACAGTGTGCTGTCCAGTACAACACACTAGTTCACAGGAGATTGATTTAGAAAACAGATACAAGTACAATCTTTGGGTCTGTGTTTTAATCACAATCTGGTATGAGATGACAATCAAGGGAACTGCAGGTCATCTCACGTTGTGTTC
Source organism: Ambystoma mexicanum (assembly GCF_040938575.1). Lineage (NCBI taxonomy): Eukaryota > Metazoa > Chordata > Amphibia > Caudata > Ambystomatidae > Ambystoma > Ambystoma mexicanum. The sequence goes on along the minus strand of NC_090933.1, from coordinate 493,931,366 downwards.
TCTCGCGAATAATTCTAGCAGCGGAAATGTGAGATTTCTGACCATAATCAGGAGACATAAATGCGGCTATCTGAACTAACTCGAGCGGAGCAATAGCGACATGCCTTAGGGTATCAAAATCCAACACAATGGAACACAACGTGAGATGACCTGCAGTTCATCATTTATAATATCAGTTTGCACGAATGCTTGAGAATATGCTTCTCCAGTTATTACTCTAAATTCTTACCTACCAGCACCAGACAATACAGCGGCCTGGTCCGCTTAAGGAAATACTCTATTTCAAACGACACAAGGCAATGGCAATATGACTCAATCCTGTTCTCCATAGTCGTACACTTATATGGAAGTTTAGAGCAGGAACCATTTTCTGCTGAACTTCAAGGGATTATCCCTGCAACGGATCCAATTTCACCCGCTATTGGACACATGAACTGAGTCTCTTACCAGAACAGTCAGCTTTGCCTTGAAAAAGACCAAAGGTGGTCGAAACACATGTTGGCATTTGTTCAACAAAGTTCGGCTTAGGTATTTCTTTTGCGAAGTTCAGCTTAAATTTAATTTTGACTGTGATTAAAACACAGACCCTTGATTGTGATTAAAACACAGACCCAAAGATTGTACTTGCATCTGTTTTCTAAATCAATGTGACAGCGCATCTCCTGGGAACAAATAGTTTGTTTTACCTTTTACAAATAGGTTGGGGTTTCCTATAGTTTCTTTCAATTGCGGCAGTCACCACCCCAACCCCCCCTTTTTCATATCTCAAAAATTGTATAGCAATATTGACCAATTCACCTGGGCGCTCATCTACCTAGTACCCCGTATTCCTGTTCCCTGCTTTCTAGTACTGCCCCAATTACATATCCATCTCAGCAGCTACACCAAGCACTCTCTACAAACTTCCACACCCACTCCACCTCCCCTCACCATCCACATGCTTGCTCTCAAAGCACAACCACTCGCTCTGCAAATTGCCCCCCAACCGGTCCTACTCTCCCTCCCACTACTGGTCAACCTGCATCATCTGATCGAACACCGCTCAAAACCACTCTGTTCCCTCCCGACGCTGTGCATCCACTCCTTCGCCCTACTCGCCCAGCATCACTGGGACTCCCTAACCCCTGATTAAAAAGAATACCACCAACATCCACACATTTAAACCCGCACTGCAATGCCAGCTCTTCCTTCTTGAAAATGTACAGTCTAACAGTTGACTAATCCCCCCTACTGTCCCTGGCCGCGTTACTGCACTTAATCTTCTAAGATATCTCCCAATATATGTCTCTTTATCTGCATCATCTGCAGTGCATGTCCTATGCCATCCCTCTTATCACCTGGTTGCTCACACATAATGCTATCACATAGTAAAGTATCTGGTTTCAGGAATGTCCTCTAGTCACTGCTTGCACATGTTTTATTTTGCAGTGCATAGATTTTTTAGTTTTTTTATTTATGTTATTGTCAGGGTAACAGTGTGAAACCAAATACAATCATTACATCATCACATACTTTGCGTTCTCCCTTTGCCAACACCCCGTCCCTTCACCCCCAGTTGCCTCTGGATACTCTAACCTAAAGTCTCCGTCAAAATTCTCTGATTGTGCTCCACCACTACATTTTGACACCTTGCGGTGAGAGTCTCTTTTCCTTGTCTGCCACTTTTCTCATTCTCCTTCCCATACTCTTCTGCACCTCGTGTGGATTTCCATGCGTGGCTCCGTTCCCTCGCCATCGCCTCCGCCTGTCCCCTTTTATTCAAGGCATCCAAGCCGTTCAGCTTCTACGATTGTGCATTGCATTTCCCTAGATATGCCTTCTCTGGGCCATACCACTCAAGGAAGGTTGACCATTCCATTTCTCTTGATGGAGCCAGTCCATGTAGCTGTCCAGTCAATTGTACATAGTTTTAATAAATACACCCGCCCAAATATTACAGCCACTCCCTAGTTTCAGTAGATCAAGCTCAACTACTCCCGGAATACAGCATCTCATGTTTGAGCTGGCCCTGCTACAATAATTGTGATTTTCTGTTCTTACAAACACTATTGCAATGGTTTTTTAATAAAGCACTAGCCAACACTATACCAAACACCAAGAAAACGGTGCATCAAGGCAAACACAGCAGGTTTTACATGCTGTGTTAATATGTTAATAAGCTTTTATACTGAGCCAAAATCGTATTAGTATCAGAACGCCCAGGCTTGCCCGTGGAGTGGTGTACTTTACCCTTGCCGGGGGCATCCAGACCTTAGTTGGCTGGGAGAAAGTAAATGGGTGAATTTGCAATATGATGATGACATAGTGGGAAGCGGATGCTACAAATGCAAGGAGCGATGCACTGGGGGAAGAATGTGGTAGCATGTCTGTGGCAGTCCTGGACCACGATTCTGCAAAAGGGGTATGTGGCTGCTCTCTGAAGTGTTCTGGTAATAGGGTTTTGTTTCCAAGGCATATTTGGAGAATTGTAAGTTAGTACAAAATGTAATGTTGGGAGCATGAGGGGCTCGAGAGTCTGCTTGGACACTCCTGGGAATGTGGTTGCTTATTTGCTTGGCTTCTCAATACTTTGCACTGCAGGTCAAACTCCAGAATGTTGATTCTATGACTTCCAAGACTGGGCCAAGAGTTGCACAGTCAAGAATAGACTGTGTATAAAGATGAATTCCGTTTATAACAAAAGGTAAAGCGATGGAGTGTTCAAATTGGTACAGGACAATTAGAAAGACCTGGCACCTTAATATCAAAAAGGTTATTATTAAGAGTTTGATCCAGGTCACGTTGTGCTAGACTCTATTTTACATGTACCTACAGGTTCTTTTACTGGTTCTCCTCACTTAAATTTTCAAATGTGTTATTAAATACTAATTTTTAAAGTATGTATTTATTTTGTGCCTTGGGCAAATCTGGGTAGATTTTGAACCCATCGCTATAGGTAACCTATGAGAGATAAAGTTACAGTTTCAGGTGTGGTGTTCACCTTACAGGCAGAAATAAACAAACAAAAACATTGTGCAAAGGTAGTGTAAAGAAAATGGGCCCATCCAGAGCCTTTCAGTTAATAGTCGAAAATAAATTCAAGAAACCAGCAAAACATTTCTGTGTCCAAGGAGAAACATCTGTGCTTGGCTTTATTGTACCAAAGTGTATATTACCACTGCATAGCTATGTACAGTAATACTGTGGATTGACAGCAGAGTTTGATTGTACAAGTTGTAACAATAGTAAATGTCAAGAACCTGTGTAGGTTGATGAATACTATAGGATTCCGTAATATGTATAATTGGCCGGTTCTGACACGTGTTTTTATTTATTTACCAGTTACTTGCAGGTGATTAATAAAAGAACATAAAAAACATACAGTTCGTAAGGTGAGGCAGTGCAAAGCAGCGTAGAGTGTGATGAAATCATTAGGCAAACAACCAGGTGTTCAGGGATTTCCAGAAAGCCCAGTAGGAGGTTTCCGCTCTCGGAGAGGGAGGGAGAGAATTCCATTGTCTGGCTGCAATGGATGGGAAGCTGGAGCCTCCTGCGTTTGTGTGTCTTACTTTAGGCTGTTGGAGGTGATTTGCATACATAGATCTTTGGGGTCCTGACGTCTGCACTTTTCTGATTTTCTGAAAGAGGTGGGTGGGGGGTGCCGTGTTGGACAGGCATTTGTGGGTGATGGACATGGTCTTGAAGATTATCAGTTCGTGGATGGGCAGCCAGTGGGCTGCTTTTCTGGCTGCAGAGATGTGAGCCCGTTTGGGAATATTGAGGGCTGCTCGGAGTGCATTGTTTTGAATGATTTGAAACTTTAGAATGTTTTGAGATGAGGTTCCTGCCAATAGGACATTGCAGTAATCCAGCCTTGCGCCAATGGCAGACCGTGCTATGGTAAGGCAGCTATCAGGGGATAGGAAGGGTTTGCAAAAGTTTATCAGGTTGGATGTGTAGGCAGCGCAGGAGGCGATTGAATTAACTTGCCGGGACATAGAGAGGGTGGCTTTTAGGTTGACCCCTACTATCTTAACTGATATAGAGATGGGGATCATGGTGCCGTCAATTTTGAAGGCTGTGTATTGGTGGTTGAGCTTGTTGAGCACCGTGGGAAGTCCAATCAACTGGATTTATGTTTTATACCCATTTAGGCACAGGTGGTTGGCTGCCATCCATGACTGGATGGTAGTATAGGCGTGGTCAAGAGTGTTTGAGTCATCTGTGTAATTGCCAGAGAGTGGTAGGAGGATTTGTGTATCATCTGCATAGTTGGTATATGCTATGCTGAGGGAATCAAGGATATCAAAGAGGGGTCTGGTAAAAATGTTGTATAGTGTGAGTGATATGCAGGATCCTTGGCGAACCCCGCAAAGGATAGGTGCTGGTGGGTCATTGACATTGTCGGCAAACACTTTCATGACCCTTCCCTCGAAGAAGGAGGTGATCGGTGATCCACGATGTGGCTTCGTTGGAGAAGTTGTCAGAGGTGGTGAGGTGCTGCTAGAGGATTTTGTGATCTACCAAGTCAAAAGCTGTTGACAGATCAAGGAGGCGTAGGAAGGCTGGCTTTCCCAAGAATCTGAGTTTGTCTATATGAAGCCTAGAAGCGCAGATTCTGTACCATGGCCTGGGCGGAAGCCGGATTGGCGCATTCCTAGAATATGATTGGTTTTCAGGTAATTTTGGATCTGTAAATAGGCTGCTCTATCTATGATTTTGGGAAGGAATGGGATGGTGGTTATAGGCCGCTAGTTGTTGGGGGTTTTGGGGTACAGTGATGGCTGTTTTAGGAATGGGGGAACCCAGGCTTCTTTGAGACTAGTGGGCACTATACCCGTTTTGCTCAACTTGAGCTTTGTCAGGGCATCAACATAATATAGTTCAATCCTTGATATTTCAAGATCATATGGTCTCTTCCTTGTTCATGTCCTTTAAGTGGGCCCATTACATACAACTTCTTGAACTATCAATGTCCCAATTTGCATTGCAGCTACTTGCAGGTGTTAAGCGACTTCAATTCAGTACTCCAACTAAGTCAGTGCCTAGTCTGGGATGCCCAATGAAAGCCCTTATTTATATATTTGTATGACTAGTTCATGAATCTGGATGATAAACCCTTGTATAACGTCCCTCTCTTTGAATCCCCCTGACCTCACTGAGCAAAGAAGTAGGTTTGTTTTGCAAATTAAAATATTTATTGAAAAATTAAACAAGATATATAGCAGACTTTTATAAATAATATTTGATAGCACACTTATGAATATGACAGTGATCAACAATGGATAGTATTAGACCAGCACACTTTTTTAATTACTTAGGAGTTGGTATGGAGAGGATAAAGTAGCTGAGAATGCTTTTATGGGTTCAAGGAAATGCAATGATGGAAAAGAATGCAGCACAGAAATAACTGAGATGGTTTCCACAAGAGATAATATGATCACTTTTTCTTTTGACAATTCACCCCCCCCCTATGTGAGTGCGTTGAGCGCGATTACGGAAAAACTATAAACTGTAGAAAGTCGGTGTTAGGCTTGTTGGAAAGCTGAGGATCTTATCAATCATAGAATGGACACACGATTTCTATGCAGTTCTAAATAGGTGGAAATGGTTTGAATTAGATTATTTTAAACTAAGAGATTGGTTTGCACAGCTCTGGCTGGATACTCACTCCTAATTTTGGAAGGAATGGGCCTCGTCACAGATCTGGTCAACAATTTTAGCTGCGATTCTCTCTGCTCTGCTGGTCTGGATCTCTGGTTCTGGCAAAAGTTCTGGTACTGCACAGCGGTTTGGTCTGGGTCTGGTCTTCTATCGGCACTGCAAGGCGGTCTGGATACAGCTCTGCTTTCTGGGTTCTGGCACTGGCACCGCAGTCTGGTCTGGGTCTCTGGTTCCGGCAAAAGTTCTAGCCAGAAGCGAACAGCACAGCCCGGCAGTTGAATAGTTTGGTTAGGTGGCTGGATTCTGAGGCCTTCTGAGAAGGATTCAGCTTTTGGTTCAGGCCTCTCTGCTTCAAGTTCTGGAGTCTATCTGGAGTCTATGGTCCTTCTGGATATGGTCTGGTCCGGCAAAGTGCTTCGCAAGAAAGTGGAAAGTGCAGTCCCTACCTGGGTTTCAGTGGATCTTTCATGTCTTTTGAAAGTGGGTGGGAAGGCTGACTTTCTATGCCCAACCCTCTCAGGATCCTGATAGGCTATAGGATTCTCTGTCGCCTGACTGGGGAACTGAATTGTGAGTTATCCGGCATCCTTTTTATGGCATACAGAAAGAACACTCCCCTTGTCACTTTGCACACAAATCTATTTTTGACTTAAATGCATATTTATCTATGTACAATTTCACTAATATTATATGTCCAGTTGACATATTTTCTGTAGCGCCAAACCATCCGATCCCTGTCTTTGTACGATGTTGTGTCTACTTCTGACAGAATTCTGCCCTTTTCATCCAGAACACAACCTCTAAACTTTTCCAGAATGTACACAAATGTGCGCAAGGAATATGGGCATCAGATGATGAAGTGTCAGATTTTTAACATACATACATTTGGAGTAATACCCTATTTTCCGCTACTACCCCCCAGAACATACCACAGAGTCCTAACACCTCTTAAAATGTGCACAGAAAAATCACAGGAATCATGATATTATTGATATAATTTTGACAATTATGTACTATGAATTATCAATCTTTCTAAAATTATGCTCTGGCCCAGATGGGTGTGGTTTAGGTCCCAAAGCACATGGGGGATTCCTTTTTCATCCCCGCCTCCAAGCTCAGCTGGCTCACAGAGGCAGCGCCCCTCCCATTTCCTTCCGGGAGGAAGCCATTTACGGTCCCCTGATTTAGCATTTGCCTGAGCCAAGGAAAGTTCATTGTTCTGTTTCCTGCAGTCTCAGGTAACCCTCCCCTAATTCAATCAGAGAGGTGTAATCTCCTTTTGGTGGGGGCAGGAGAAGACAGCCCAGGCCTGTGAATGCAGTTGCTGGGCAAGTTTCAACTCCTGTCGGGGGTAGTTGCTGGGCAGAATTCAGTCCCTTTAAGCCAGGCTTCAGCCAAAGGTCACTTTTGTTCCCATTTTTCTTCATTCAAATCAAACTTACAATTTTGACACATGCAGCTAGAAAGCTGATTCTAAGTTCAAAATCATGACATTTAAACAGTTGCAACCTATGTGACACTCAAAAGTAGGTCACTTCGCTCATTTATTTTAAACATTTTGATTTTAGTGGCTTTAAATCCCATTTCACTTAAACTGCTGACATCCACAGCTCAGCCAGTTTTGTTATGAACATTATTTTAGGTTCTTCATCTTTCCAGATTTTGTATGCACACAAGACTTCATTCTACCAGACGTCTGCTGGTGTTCAGTAAGATTTTTGAACATCTTGCAATGTTTGAAATAGGCATTTTGAGCTTGCATTTCAGAGAAACAAAGGTGATTTCAAAGCGCTCTTTGAGCTAATAGGCACTGCTGTTTTTCCTTTGGCACCACGTTTCACTCATGGCGCTTCTGGCCCATCATGCTCGCACTGGTGGGTGGCGGGTCAGGTGACCATTTTGGTGTGCGCAAAAACTGCGCGGTTTTCCAGGATTCTGGCGCAAATGTGGGCTTTTTAGCCGTCTTGGATTTTCTAAGCCCACAGCACCAAATGTTGCAGCATAATAACATGGGTCGATATACCTGACACAGGTTTATCGTTTGTGGTTGTGAAGTCCCTCGTCGTTCAGTTTGTTCATAAGGCTACAGTCAACGGTACTCCATGGGAGGTTGGAGCGTCACCATAACATGTGTAATGTCTGAGGTCCTGTATTAAAGGCAATCAGCAACACTGATTGACGTGTGCGTACAGGAAGGTACAAAACATATACAAGATGAGAGGGTGGAGTGTTGTCCTAACCCCGGCAATGGCAGATGTCCACTTAGACATCTTAATGGGAGGGCTAAAGGGGCAAGTACCCTGGGTCCCCACCTTAGGGGCCCCCTCCTTCACTGTCTGATGGAAAGCACCCAGTGTACATTTTTTACAAAACATAAATATCTAATGCCATGATATATAGTGTGCTGCTAGGCTAAGGGCTGCTTCTTTGCTGTTATTGCCAACAAAGTTCCGAACAGATCAATTAATCCGGTAATGTGTTCTGTGTTCACGCTTGTACCTACAGTTTGTGCACTCACTATAGCACAACTTGTACAGCGTTTTCACTTTTCTTTGGGGAATATGTTGTATTGATCACGTGCAATAACCAAAGCTGTAATGTTTATTTCTAAATCTGAGTGCCACAATGGGTCAGAAGATAGCCCAGTCTGTTAAGTACTTGTTGTATGAAACTCTTTTTATATGCCAGGTTACAGTAGCACACGCTGGCCAGGAAGCGTCTGCTTCTCCTCGTCTGCGGCTGATACACCTGAGTATGTAAACGTTGGTGTTAGCTTCACCTACTGTGCTACAAAGCAAAACACCTGCAGCAGAACGTCTTGATTAGGAAACATAAGATAGCACCAGTTTCAAAACCTGAAACCCCAACTGCCCTCTGCAATCATTTATAGCTCTTTGGTTAACTTTCCCAACCATTATTTCTGTTTTTGGGCGACAGTACCAGGATACTTACAGTTGCTTTAAGACAGATATGTATTGCAACATTAAATTAGTCTACCTTAGCACAAGAGATTGCTGAGCTCGAGTGTGTAAACCTTTCCCTGGGCACGACATGTGCGCTCTCTGGGAACAGTGGGTTGGTATTCCACTCGCTTTCGGTGACGCAAGACCGAGCGACTCTGTTTATCTTGGGTCCATAGCTAGAGGCACCCAGGACTTTCCAGAGAGAGCAGTGTGCTCGGTGGCTGAGAAACCGGCTCTCGAAGCAGCAGCCACACCCAAACACAGCCCCACGACTCTCGCAAAGCCAAACATCAGCACTGGAGTCAGCAGAATACCACAGCACTGCTGAGAAGAGGCTGGACTGCCCACTGGCGGTAATCTGCAGTAACACACCGTTCTGGACAGTACCGCGGGACCCCTTCCTGTCCGAGCATTTGAAAGCATTTTGATTTCAAATCTGGATGCCATGAAAAGAAAATGACCTGTAAACATTATTTACTACGTAACTACAATTCTGTTTAATGTCAATGTCAAGTGTGATTGGTACAGAACTCAGCTCCTATTCGTATGACTTCATAGCACTGTGCCCTTGTCCGCAGGTGCATTCGCTGTGCAGCTCAGGTGCCCAACAGGCCTGAATCTGGTGCCAGGATGTAGGGTGCTTTTGATGACTATCGCCTGTACGTTGCATAATAACGTGCACAGTGGATTCAGAGGAGTCTTTGGAATTGGCTCTGCATGCTTGTTGTTGTGATTGGCTACATTTCCCAGAGATAGGCTGTGTGGAGACTTGTGCTTTTGGTGAGTGGTGCAGGCCAGTCATCCCATACTGGGTTCTCACATCTTCCTGTAAGGGAGGCTGCCACGTTCAACAGTGGGAATTTAAAAGAATAGTTTCTACCTGCAAAAACCGCTGCCTGAAAGATATTATGGGTTAGTTGCAGCCATTCAGCTTCTCCTTATCGAGATTCTTTTGAAAATAAGCTGCTTCAGAACAGCCAATCATGCCTGCCTGAAAGGTAATTTGTGAAAAGTAATTAGTACCCGCCGAGGGTGGGTGGCAGCCTCCCAGTGAATGAGGAGGCTTGGAGGGGGGACATTACCAGACAGTAATCCCACTGCTCTGAGCCTCCTCAGGGCTGGAGGCCGCGATCTTCCCTGCCGGGTAGCAAGGTAGGCTCCCTCTGACCTTTTTCACCATATTTCTCTCTGCCTCCCTTCCCTTCCCCTCACCCCCACCCCCACTTACCAACTCCTTTTTATTCATTTTTGTTCCATGGAGGCCATCTAATTTGTTGACTTTTGTTTTATTCTTCTCAATGGCCGCCATGGAAAGGGAGAACAGCCTTTGTTTTCCCTTACATGTCGGACATTTTGTTTCAGTTGTGAAATGCCTGAGCGTCTCACAGCTGAAGAAAGTTGCTTTTAGTACCACGGTCCAATGGGCCGGGGTACTAATAACAATAAGCCCCTCATGGGGGGGAGGGTGGACCGAGGCCCTGGGGAGCCTTTGTTAAGGCCCTTGCTTCGCTCAGGCTGTAACTATGGATCCCAGAGCATTACCTAGCACTGTAATGCCCCCCCAAACCCTGGTTAGTTAATTGCAGCTATTAAGCATCTTCTGGTGTCATAAAACGTCTTAGTCAAGTGTATCTTTAGTCACTTAATTCCAAATCAATGCAGCGTGCCATCACACAGTCCTGAATTAAAAGTACTTAGTTTGGCTCATTTTATCTTTTGTATAGAAAAGGTAAAGACCAACAGTAATGTGGTATTAATTGTATTGGGATGTTTTGGGGAAGATTCTGCTATATAAACGTTATGTTAAAAACGTTCCAATGGGGAGAATATGCCCACGCACAAAAAATAAGCTTTCGGCTTTGGTAATGCGTGTTATATCATGGTATAGAGGGCAGGTTTAAGGAAGTAGCACTAACAAACCCATTATTTATTTATTTACTTATTTTACATTTGTTCAGCGCACAAAACCCCCAGGCATCAAGGCGCTGTTACAACCAGTTACACTCAATTAGGCACAGTGGGTAGGTGGGTTGGGGGGGGATAGATGTGCTTGGTTCACGACCAGTTGCACTGGTATGTTAATGACGGACGGATTGGCAATTGGAATGTCAGGTGGGTTAGGCGAAGAGCCAGGTTTTCCAAGCTTTCCTGAACGGCCTGTAGGATTGTTCTGCTCTTTGGCGAGTGGGGAGAGAGTTCCATAGGTAAGCTGCCGCTGATGGGAAGCTATTATTTTATCATATGTGGGAGAAATCATTTTTTTTACATCCAAATTGGAGTTTTGCATGACAGTGTTTCTGTTGGATTTTAATAACTCCTTTGCATGTGTGACTAACGCAACGGAGTTTGTCTAATAAAATAATCTTAGTTTTGAAACTTTGAGCACTTGTAGGAGTGCGGTTTAGTTTGTGTAACTAAGCGCAGGTGGACATTGCATTGCATGTCCTCCATGTGACTCTCCCTGTTAAGGCCAAGTTTGCAGATCCCCAAACAAATGAACAGTGGGCCGTGCGGAATGTCGAGGCAGCTCGATATGCAAAAAACTCTTTGATTTCTGTTTCAGACCAATTTATGACTGACATCATCATTTTCGAGTTGTAATATACTTCTGAAATGTATATATATATTTATTTTTTGTGAAAGCAATATTTCTGTAATCCTGGTGTTCAGGTAGATTTGCTTAGATGCTGCAATGCAACATTCCCGGCTAAAAAATATATTTTAGAAACGGTGCAGCACATTTTGAAAATGTATCTTTTTTGTTGTTTGTTGAAGAGCACCGTTTCTATAAACTGGAGGGGTTGGTAAATTACAGCGTAATGACAGAAAAACAATGGTTTGCAAAAAGGGAAATGACCATTCCCGTCTGTGCCTAACATCAATGGTTTGCGTGTAAGACTTCCATTCCTCCAAAGAAGGGCTAGGGGGCAAACGGGGTGGGGTAGTGGAGCTCTCTTGACTGTGCACCGAGCCAGGCCCATTCCTGCTGCACCTTTCACTTCTCGGAAGCAATTGCAACAATGCTGTAATGTCTAAGGAATGAGGCCTGACAGGAAACACATCTTCAGTCTGTGACAACGTGTCCCAACTGGTCAGGTCCTTCCTGTAACCCAGGTGCACTTGCCGCGACCCCTTCCCAGTGGTGAGAAACTTCCTGCTAAGTTTCCATTCAGAACATTCATTTGTGAAAGGCCCTCGCCTGTGCACAGAGGCTTGATTCGGTCGTGTGCACACTTATAAGTGCCTTTCATACATGCTCTAAACCAGTGGTCTTAAAACTTTTTTGGCCGGGTCCCCCGGAGCAAAATTTGGGCAGACCGGGACCCTCCCATAATTGCCAAATGGACAGTATATATGATTTGATATGATAGGGTATTTATAACACGCTTAATACCCAGAGGTTTCTAAGCATGGACCTGGGGATCGAACCTGTGTTGCTTCGTGTCGTCTTGCTTCCAAGGCGAGCATGTTGCTGCTAAGCTGTCCTCCTGGGCTGTCACCACACCCTACTCCCAGTATAGTCCCTGGGCTCGCCCACCTGCTCCCATCACAGTCGCTGGGCTCCCTCATCCCACTCCTACCAAGTCCCTGGGCTCTTCCCACCCCATCACACACCATGGGCTTTCTCCACCCTGCTCCCACCACTATCCCATGGTCCCCGTCCATCCTGCTCCCACCACAGTCCCTGACCCCACCCCGTTCCCAACAGTCCTAGGGCCAGTGGCGGCTGGTGAATTTTTGAAGTGGAGAGGCATAACTATTTCCACCAAAAATGCCATAGCAACCGAGCGCAGTGAGGGAGCCCGAACCAATGAAGGGAGGATCGGGCGGTTTTCCCCTGTGATTTATTTTTTAAATAATGGGTTAAAATGATGCATTGTAGAGCATACTTTAAAAAAATGGGTAAATAGATAAACAGTTTGCAATTGGTGCTGTGGGGCTCCTGGGGGCAGGCATGACATTTTTTACTGGCCATCTATCATAGATGTCCAGTAAATAAATACCATCCCTGTCTCCTGGGCCCCACTGAGCCTAACATGATTATGTGTGTATGCAAGGCATTGGGGTGTCAAGGGGGAAAGCATGGCATTTTTGACTGGACATCTATGATAGAAATCCAGTAAAACAAATACCATCCCTGTTCCATGGGCTCCACAGCGCCTCAGAAAGAGATCTGATTTTGGCAGGTGGGTAGGGGGATTGTGCAACAAAGGCATTTAGGCATTTTAAAAATGTCTTTGTTGTACAACCCTCCTTTCCCTTCTATAAACCACTTGCCAAAATCAGCTCAACGGACCAAAACAAACTAACACACACACACATATTGATACAGCAATCACTCTATCATTTGCACGAGCATCCATCACCATACACTCACGCATAACACAAGCATACACGCATCCATACACATTTTTAAATGAAAAGAAATGAGAATAAACATATTTTCTACATTGGCCTACATGTGGTTGCAGAAACGCCCTGTTCCAGGATGCTCTGTCCGTATGTGCGAGGAGGCGCAGGAGCACCCCCTCTCACATACAGACATGCAGTGCCCTAGACAGCATTTCCAATGAGCTATGTAATGCTGGTGAAGCAAAACGCCCCAGCCTTGCATGGCTTAGTGAGCATGTGCGGCTGGGGCACTGAACTGAACTGTCAAAGGGAAATAGTGTTTCCCTTTGACAGTTCAGCCAGTCCATGAGCACCCCCTCAGCTGGAAAAAGCAGCTGAGAGAGTGCTCATAGTTTCACCGGGCTGGCTCCTTAGCTCCTCCATAACGGGTGACGGGGCCACTGGGCGGGCGCCATTATGGATGAGCCGCCAGGCTCGGAATGGCCTATAGGCCAATAGGGCAATGCATGTATCAAAAATGCAAAATGCTAGTGTGGGCCATTTAAAATGGGCCAACTTTTTGGCCAATGTGGGCCAGTTTGATGAGCTACTTCATTATGCAGTTAGATTTTGACCATTTAGCAGTTACTAATTTTGACTATCGTTGCTGAATAAACATTCTTTAAATATCACAATTTACACTTTAACACAAAGCCCTCCCTTGGGTACTTTTCAAACAGTCGATGACTAAAGGAATGAATATCCATTTACAACTGCGGGACACTTTTTCATTGGTGCCTGAGACACATGCTTCTGCCCGATCATGTGAGCCCCCCCTGCCATTTCTTCAAATCTAAAAAAAAAACTATTTTTTTTTAGATTTCATGCTGGCCTCTCACGGCCCCCCAGGGATGCGGCCGCGGCCCCACAGTTTGAATGCCGCTCCTTTAACCTCATCTGTGCATGCTATTGTCTCGAGTGGTCAAAAGTGTGTTGCAGCGTTGAGAAGCAAACTAAAGATGCACAAGTGCATGCTGTATTCTGGACTGACTACACCAATCTCATGAAAATTAGACCTTCAAACTTTCATAGTTGCGGGTGACAGAAATTGTGCATCATTTCCTGTAACGTGCATACATCTAATCACCTTATACGTCTCATCTGGGAATCTCTGGAACCAGTGGCGGCCATTTTGAAATCTTGATAACAACGGGTTTCCGAAGGGCACAAACTGCACCCTTAGAAATCATTTGTGAGCAAGAGAGCAGCTGGACACACAGAATAATCCACAGCAACTCGATTTGAAATAGTGAGGGGGCAGCAGTTGGAGAACACGAGGACTAGATCAGGGCATACAATTGTAGCCTTTTTTCCTGTGTGAATCCTAGAGCAAACAACACTTTGTTTCGATGCACATGCAGTGCTTCTCATGGCTGTGGTTGTTCTGCTGTCACCTGCCACACCTTAGATGTTAAACACCTTCTTTAGAGCAGAAAAAAGAAACTCCTAACAGTGATTGCACAAAGGGCAACCTCCCTGGATGCTTCAAGCATCCTTTCTGATTTCAGTTGTAGAGACGTGTTTACGTCACAGTGAAATAATTAAACTGGCTATTCAGCCGATCCTACAGAGACTTCTGCTAAACCACACGCTGCATTAATTGGGTCTGCTGGAGTGATTCTCTAAAGTAACTCAGAAAATGTCTGTCAGATCATCACACAACATGTATCCTTCATTCGGCTAATTTAGACCTATTCCTTATACACAGTAATGGTATGAGCTGATCTTTCTATGGGCTTTGATTATGGAACACACTGAACAAAAACTGAAAATGTTTTATAAGCTTATATTTTCAAGGAAGACTTGAAGTCCAAGTTTTGTTTTCAAAGTGATCTCAACAGGTGCTCTAAACAAGTTATGCACTGTTGGCACCTATCGCAATAACGCCCCCCCCTGCGCTCCCCAATCCCCTGCTCTGTATCCCATACTTACCTTCTCGCCCCCAGAAAAGAATCTGCTTCACCTCTTGCATCTTGCATGTTGCATGTTTACGCAGTGCACTCATCCATAAAGAAGGAACAAGAACATTTAAAATAAAGAATGCAAAGGTTGCCTTACCTCAGTGTGAGTTTGTAGTAAAATGAAAGGACCGATAGTCCTTCCCCATGATATGGCACTGGATCCTTGCCCTCCTTTCTCACTCCCCATGTTTCATTGCACTTGCATTTCTGAGATCTCATAACGGTTCCAGCAGCAGCAGCAACAGAAAGGCCTCTGTACTCTTATCTCCTCTTTGCCTCAAGCTCTGTATGCTGCCTTTCTTAAGTGATAAGCCCCGAGCTGGGGTGGGGGGAGGTATTACCGCATGGGGCCTACAGTTGCAGGCCCGAGTGAAGCGAGGACCTTAACGAAGGCCCCAGAGCATTACCTCATGCCCCACCGGCTCGGGTGTTATTTCTTTTAGTACCCCGGCCCATTAGACAGGGGTACTAACAGTGTCTTTGTTCCAGTTGCGAAACGGTGGGGTTTTGTAACTGAAAAAAAAGAGCAAGAAAAAAAGATGGGCACTGTGGAACGGATTGAAGGGACTATACGTAGTCCCTTTTCCCTTTCCATGCCGGCCATGCAAAAAGGAAAAGAAAAAAAAGCAAAGAAGATGGCCGCCATGGAAAGGTGTGAAGGGTCTACACGTAGTCTCTTCTCCATTTTCATGGCAGCCATTGAATTGTGAGTAAAAACAAACAAAAGATGGCCGGCAGGGAATGGGAGAAGGAACTACACATAGTCCCTTCTCCCTTTACATGGTGGCCAGACGTGAAAGGAACACCGAGGGAAGTGGCCCGCACAGGACTTTATTCGGATAAAGTAGCACATCGGCACTAGATTTTTATATGATTCATGTATTGTACCTTTAAGAATAGAATTTTATGGCAAACACAATATTGTGGAAGGTATCTTTTAACTACAGATTTTCTGCTAGTTTGATGTGCATTTTTAACCTTTATATCTCAGGATGGTTTTGGAATCAAAATAGTGGTAAATATGTGTCAAAGAAGCATCTTTTTTGTGAGTAAAATTAGCACGAGGTTCAAATTTTGCTGTTAAGTACAATATGTTCTAGCAACAGGATCTAAGACATCATTTACTGCAAGAGAGATTCTGAAAGGTGGCATTAAATGCCTAAACTTTGGTGGCTCGCCCATCCTTGAATTAACACCGGAGCATCCAAGGCAAAAGCAGGCAGAGAGAGGTGATGTCTTCTCCACCCTTGAGTGGGATCTGGGCGAGTCAATGGGTACACACCGGATCCAGTTAATGAATGGCACATGTTTCTGGGAAAGTTCTAAATTGATCCCTCCAGCAGATGTGAAAGATTTTAGGTAGCATCTCGAAGGTCTAAAGGCCACATGATTGGTTCAGGAACCACGCAAACCTTATGCACCCTGACTGTAGAGGCCTTAAAGGAAAACAGGACATGTGTGGACGATCACACCTTGAACTAAGCACCATTAGCAGAATAATACACCATGTCCAGAGTGGACGATGCCTTGGAAAGCCTGCCTGGGTATTCAGAAGTAGCTAATTCCACTTTTCCATGTGTAAGCCAGACAAAGAAAATATTGCTTTGCTTTGCCTTCTCGGCTTCTAAGATGTTTGACATACACCAAAATGTTCCTCTAGAGTCCAAGCAGTATTTCAGAGATAGAAGTGCACAGTGGGGGCCTCAACTTGCTAAAACTGTTAGTGCCCCTCAAGACAAGAAATGTTGCTGTCCTTTAGGAAAAATACTGCTAGATCATGACTAGCAACTGCTGAAGGTGTAGGCTCACCTACTGGAGAAAGGTCTCCAGCTGACTTTCAAGAAATGTAATTTATGTCACCCCGGTGTGAAGTAGTCCCAAGTGACCATTTTCCATGCGTTTCAGTGCCCATCTGTCATTGTATAGGATCTGTTTCTAAATCTGTCCATCGGCAGCTTCCTGTGGCCACCATTCCACATTGTCTAAGGAGCAGTGTGTTGCCTACCGGCCCTTAAACTCTCCATCCTGTTTCTTTGGTGTCCAATTCTTGCCCTAATCCGTGCATGGCCCCTGAGACCCCCCTTCCTACTCGTGCTTCTGCCCCTTTACTTTTCCCAAAAATATCTCTGTTTCCCAGGTATCTGGGGTTTCTGCAATTACTAGAGATGGTCTGATCAGGATGCAGTCCACTCCCAGAATGAATGAAGGGGTATCACCTACCCCTATCGGAAAAGACAGGCGGAAACTTCATTCACCATCTCAGCCATAGCATCGGCCGAGAGCACCTCTCGGAGCAAGGAGGGAAGATTACTGTGATTAATATTTTCACACTCTGGCAGAAGAGTTTACCACGACACCGGACTTGGCATTCACCAACCCCAGCCCTCCCTACTTCCTCCACATTGGTGCCAGCACCAGAGACATCTTTCCTCAGTGAGCGGACAGAGCTGTAAGGCCTTGTTGTCTTTGCAGGCTGAAGTCTATCGGGATTGGAAAAGAACTATCCAATCATCGAACACGAACTCCTCTCCTTGAAGTGGGCTGTGAAGTGGGGCTGCTAAGCTCGTCTGTATTGTCCTCATTATACTATATATCACTAACTGGACCACAAACTGCTGCAAATATCTATGTGAACAACGGATTCACAGGACTACTCAGAACTTTGCTGTGACCTACTGTTATGAATTTCAAATTGAAACACCATGCGTCGTATCAATGAAATACAATAACAATACAAAATGGCCAGAAATCTGTCAAATTGGATTCTATGGGACATTGCTGCACCATTAGCCTAAACTTCCAGTGGCTATTGTTCTCCCAAATGAAAAAACTCTCCTTTTTTTTCTCCAAAAATAGCTAAACTTCCAGTGGCTATTGTTCTCCCAAATGAAAAAAAATCTCCTTTTGTTCCAAAAATAGCTAAACTTCCAGTGGCTATTGTTCTCCCAAATGAAAATAAATCTCCTTTTGTTCCAATAATGGTTTTAATGTCCATATTTAACCATTGGAGAACTACTATCGGAAGCATGCTCTCTGCTTCTCCACTTAGCCAGCAGCTGCAATGTGGTATCTTCTGTGCAGTCTACCTATGGATCTTGTATACATACCATATCCCCTCCGGCTTATCCCAATTGTTTTTCCTCTCTGATGTTGGTCATTATATTATCTAATTGATCTTTTCTATTAGCTCCTCTTCGCACCTCCCCACCCTTTCCACATACTAAGGTCTGGTGACACCCTGGCAGATTCACAATATTCCACCTTTAGGATAAGGCCAGGTACCGTAATACCACTATGGTGGTGATGGTCGCAATATAATTGTTGGATAACATATGGACTTTCTGTCACTCACCTGAACAGTCGGAGTATCCAAAACATAATTTCACCTGCTATGCCAGGCGCAGTCCTCTAAAGAGTGAAAGGCAGCAAAGGTCATATGGACAATTCTTATTCAGGGGTATAGCTGGCCCGCATAATTGCATGGAAGGGACTTTAAAAATAGGCCAGTAAAAGAAAACTTGAATTGTGTAGGGCTGAAGAAAACCCCAGCCATGTCCTACCGTAAACTGGGAGATGTCCAAACAGAATTCTTTAACAGAACTCTGCAAGACATACTAGGCAAGCTAAAGCCACACCAAAAGACAAAATGGAGCTAGTGCGTAGCCTGTCTTGCGCACACCTACAACTGTATCAAGAATAATGCTATTTGGGTTCCTAAATTACTACTCAATCTTTTGTAGATAACCTGTGGGCATCTGTTTCAGCATAGATGGTGACAGAAGTGGTTTTGAGGTATACCTGAGCTATGTGAAATAGTTTAAACAACACCTGGAGAGGGATCACACACTAGCCACACATGCTGCAACCAGTCCTGCTGCTCCTATGTGGTAGCCTGCATGTTTCTTGACATTCATGTATACTGGAGCTGGACAGAAAATTAACTGGTTGGACTGGGAAGCACTGAGTGTGTAGAGGAGCAGTTAGATGAATTTTTCCTAATTTCTGCCCTCTCACCACCGTCATACTGGAACAGCAGGAGAAGGGCCCTATATGGGATTCCATGTGTTATGCATGTACTGCATCGAGTGTACGGGAGATGATATGCACTCACACAACCACATCAAATGTACCCTGGCACTCAAAGTGTGGAAGGGTGCTGTGTGGAAGGATGTCAGCACGCACCATTGGACAGCATGGAGCGCTGAGTGAAACCTGATGAGGACAGAAGTTTGCCATATAGAATCTATACAAGGACATACTGAAACAATATGAATATACTGAAGAGTAACAATGTAACTGAAGTTATAAGAGAAATATGTACGAAATGATAAAGTAATAATATATGCAAAAGAAGATAAAGTTACTTGACGACCAATAACTGTAAATGTGCAGTAGCGCAAGGTATATGAGATACATGGAAGCTTGCTATAGAGGAATATATAACATGGCTAGGATGGGCATAATTAGAAAATGGACGCCGGCTTGTGGAAAGATTCAATTCAGCTACCTCAGAAACAGATCAGGGTTGCAGAGTCAGGAGACGCTGGAAGGACACCTTTGTGTGCAAAACGAAGAGGAGTCTATGTTGGCTTAGGATCAAGGGTGCTATTTCTAAGGAATAGATGCAAAGCACAAAGGAAGGCAGACTGATCAGCCATGGACGAGACATATTTCTCTTAGATTAAAGAAGAAGAAAATATCTGGAATAGTCAAGCACTAGACATTTGAAAGTGTATAAAGTCTATACAAACTAGAGTGAGCAAATCTGTAGAGGCCAAGAAGAGCCATGACACTCAGTATAATGAAATCAAATAGCAATAAATAAGAGGCTGAAAGGGACACATTTGTGGCCTCTTCACGTGTGACTCAGAAGTAAAAAGATAAGGGCTATTCATTAAGCCTCGGCTGAAGATAGTGATGTGCTTACACTCCCTTGAATGTTCCAAAATGGAGAGCAGGCTACAAGGTCAAGTACCGACGGGAAACTTTGGCTCATGGCCGGACTGATGAGAGATGATGGACTAATATGGAAAGTGGGGAGTAATCTGACGTGATTCAAGCACCTGGGTTTTGTTTCACTTTACTGCTGCTAGCCGAGCTGAAATTCCAAGGTTGGGTGAGAATGCCAACCAATCAGTGGGTCTATTGGGCAACCTGCTACACAATGTTGTATAGACCAATCCGCTGCCATTTTGTTCGCCATAATCAGTATGACACGTATTTAGAGGAAGTTCAAGGCATGTCTCACAGTTAAGAGACAGCCAATGAAGAACTAACCCTTATGCATTCTATAATTAGACATGTTCCCCCTAACCAATCCCTCCCGCTAATAAGTTTTGCAGTTTGCCACATAGGATGATGTCATAGATGACACAGATTGGGGTTTAAGACCTCTGTGTAATCAAGGTTGTGTTTGAGTGTGCAAGCATCCGTCCGATGTCTGCCAGTGGACACAGCTTTATTAAATTGAGAATAAAATTGTACTTTGCCAAATTCTTTGAGTCTGTCTGTTTATTTGGCCTGAGATCTGTATTGGTAATTCCATCTAGCACAAGAGACACTTCAAGGTGCTAAAACACAGGTGGATGCATCAAAATAGCTTTTTTCCTTTTAGAACTACTGGATGTGTTTCCATGATTAGGTACACCACAGCAGCCCTAAACACTTGAATCCTATCAAAGAAATTCAACACCTATACCTGCGGCTGACATACACCTTTCTGCTTCTAATAATGGATCTTTCTGATTCAGAATCTGATGAGGAATTCACAACTTTGTTTTATTGTTTTAAAACTATGGGCTTGTACCATCAGCAACCAACATGTCCACCAACACGGCTGGTTGATCAACCATAGGATTCTGACCTTGCTGAATGTGTCAGCTTCTAACAAGTACTGCTTTCACTGTACGAGCCAATCCCTGGAGCCGGAGCCTGTCTCTGTTTGCCCATTGCAGGATACATTGGAAGCAGACGAGCCAACTCTTAGGAGAAACACTTGAGAGACCAAGCTTCGCCTTGTGCTCACATATAGCTTCCCCAGTACCACTAGCAATGAACTATTACATGTAATAAAAAAGATGGTCCGTGCTACTGATGTGGGGATAAATATCATCCATCCGTATGAGGGAAATACTTGCTTAGTCAGACTAGTGGATCTATGCTATGCTATTGGGATTCATACCACACTCCTTTGCCACTTGCATGGCCGCCAGACCCCTTTGCCAGATCCAAAAGAGAGGGAGGTGGGTTAGGTTGGTGGGAAGAGAGGAGAGAATGCAAGACAGCTTTACTGTTGGGTTGATGCATGAATACAGGAAGTACCCTGAACTTTACAAATGGGTCAATCTCTAGATTTTCTCGTTCAAGAACATAGAGGAATTTGTGTCCGAAGGGGAGCCTTGTGTGCATCTGGTGCTAGAATGCATTGGCAAGTGTGGTGCTTTGTAAATCATGTGTAGGGGTGTAGTGTTCTGATAATTGATGTCTTGTGGGAGGGGAAACCGGCCCTGTGAACATCACCGAATCACAGAACAGCTCAGCCCCCACAGCCCAGGTGAAATGAAATATTCCTAAGCATCACCTAGGGGTTCGGGGATCCACTCAATACAAAGCAGCTAGTTCAGTCTGGCAGTGTGCAGCATACGGTAGGAGCTAGATGAAGGTGTTTGGAAGAGGTTAGCAAGTGAGAAGACCTTTGAGAAGAGTGATGGAGGAGAGACTTGGAGGTTGGAGGAAGAGAGTTTTGAAGAGATTGAAGGAGGAGGTCATACTAATTTGTAGAGAGAGAGTTGTTGGAGGTTGGAGTGAGAGATTTGAGGAGGTTCGAGGAGTCAATAACATCTGAGAAGAGAGACTTTAAAGGGGATGACGGTGGAGAGTCATTTGGTGAGAGAGAGAGAGAGAGAGAGAGATGGGAAGATGGAAAGAATCTGGACCCATGACCGTTTGGTGAAGCCGATGGGAAAAGATAGGAGTGGCAGATAGACCCATTTAACCTGAGAAGACAGGAGGTGGACAGGTAACTCCTAGTATGACAAAAAACAAGAAGGTTCCTGCGGACCAGGTTGGTCAGTGGTAGACTTCAGAGGTGGAAGGAGGCACAAAACAGCAAAACCTCACTGAGTGACAGGGAGTTTTTGCCAGGTATCATCAGAAGAGGATTGTCCTCGTGACAAATACCATAGAGCTGAGCCTCTGAACCTCTTCCCTAGACCCAGGGATAGCGACACCAGAAAAGGAGGTGGGCTCCACGTTAGACAAAATCACTCCAAAAATTGATTCCCACTTCATAGTAGCATACTCTCCCTGTTAAGAGCATGCAGGGGAACCCAGTGAGAGACCCTCCTGGGACTGGGGACTCATGCCTGGCACAGACACACAGTTCCACGCCGGGACAGGCCCCTAGATGGTGCTAGGGCAGAATTACGACTTGGAGCTCTTTTACTTAATGTGGATGATCCCCTCCTCTTTTTTCTGGATTCCTTGATTTTTGACTCTCCTTTTCCTCCCAGCAACACTAAATCTGAAGCGTGAATGGGAGAGTGGATCTGCATTTGTATGCTCTGCCATAAGAATCTCTGTGACTCCAAAGACAGGGTTATCCCATTATATCACAGAGAGCATAACCGCCAACCCCAATTCTGTTAGCCGTGTTGCTAGGCTGGTGGTGAATTTTGCTTTATGTAAAATGACTCCACTTAGTGGAAACCATTTTACCTTCTTGGTTCTTTTATTGAACCATCCTCCATGTCACAAAATGGATATTACGTTGTTAGACCTGATGGGTCATATCACAATCTGTTGTTCCTCTTTGTGTAAATGTGAGGAAATAGTTAACTTTGGCTTCGGTTGCCTGTATCCCATGATCGGGGGCTGTAGTCAGCAGCCTGAAACCAGTTCTGACTGCCATAAGCAGATACATGTTAAAATAGTGTGGGTGTATTTCCTTTGTGTGAGGCCCTTCCTGGGTGTATGAGTGTGCTTGGAGTGATGGTCTGACAATGGCTGACCATCCCTCTATTTGACACTTGTGTCTGATAGGGTGCTGTGTTCACTCACTGCCTCCTGAGGAGGATAAAAGGAGACGTCGTTATGCACTTGCATTGGCTACTGCTGGGACTCTGTACTTATACTCCTGCAAAGCCCTGCTTCTCAAGGAAGGACCAAAGCTCTGCACGGTAGTGCTTTGATGCTCCACCAAATCTGACAGCAAAGATCTACCTCACCAAGCAGATCAGAAGGCCACAACTGTGGTGCTCCTTCCACCTGATCCGATGGGGACAATTGGATCACACCTCCTGCTTGAAGGCCTTGTTTATCTGAAGCATCTGGCAGTGCCTGAACCAACAGAACCAGAAATAGGAGTCCCTGGGGACTCTCTGCACCATTTGGACCAGACATTCCTCGTGCACGGAAATCAGGCGAGCCCACTGGGCCCATCCCCCCAACTCAGAAGCTCCAGCGGCTTGTGTTGCCCTTTGTCCTGCTACTGGACAGCCAAACTCACCTCCCACTCCGTCTTCCAAGGCCAGCTCCTCCCTACTGTGCAGTAATCATTGTTCTTGTGGGTCTTCTCAAGCCAACCCCAGCTTCAGAATCTGAATCCTGTGCCTGAGGATGGAGGAAGAAAGCTGTATCGCAGAATACCACAGACCACTGCTTCTTCGCCTGTCACCTCCTCTGGCTTGGACCCTGAGCACAGGAACAAACATATCTCGAATAATTGTCCTTCCCAAGGTGCTCCCTGTACCAGTGTGTCAACAAACAAGATACACAGTGACCGACTTTGGAAACTTCAAAACCGCTTTTTGGACCCACAGTACTGCTCTACTGACTTTATGGTGCTGCTGGCTAGTCCTGTATCTTCTCCTCTGGGTCCCCCTCCTCGCCACCCAGGGTCTTCAGCTGCTTAAACTCACAAGAACTCAATAAACTGCTCCTTTTTTTTGCAAGTCATTACATTACTGGATGTTGTAAGGTTATTGATGCATGTGGTATTTCTACAATAATATGCCACAAGTGAACATGGTCCATCTAGCCTCACCAGTTTATGCTTTAAAAGGATTTCTGGCTTCTCCGAGCATTTGACTCAGTGCAATCTTTACACTTGCATTTGTCCGGGACATGTTCGCTAGTGTTACAATGATTCCCCGCGGCATCATTGTTCTCGTGGGTCTTCTCAAACCAACCTCAGCCTCAGAATCTGAATCCTGTGCCTAGAATTCATGCAAGACAATTCTTTTGGGGGTTGGCCCTACGGTAGAAGGATCCAACGAAGCATGTGAGGAAAATTGTGAAGATTGTGATTAAGGCGATACAAAGGAGAGTGAATGTATCCCTTCCTATTCATCAACTTCCTTATAGGGGAAAGAGAGAGGGCAAGGTGAGCTGTTACCTCTCTTTCTACATAAATCTTGAGAAAATGGGATTTGTTCATGCCTGCATTGTAGCTGTTGGAACGGCGTATGGTGTTTAATACCCAAAGCCTGGAGGCATTCATGACTGACTGTTGATAAAGCTCCCTAGGGATCAAACTACTTGTCTTCTGTGACCTCCTGCACACCAGATTTCATCAGGAAAAATACATCAACTGGACTCCAAACATCTCAACTCTACCTTGTTTGCTCAGTCTAGTCTTCGGTTTTCTAACGTCAAAGTCACAGGAAGTGGGCTACATGACAACAGGAAGTGCGCTACATCACAAGCGTGCCCCCTGGTCCAACGCTGGGAACGTTCAGTGTGTGGATAAAGTGGTTTCAGACAGGTTCTGATATTTCTTTGTGCACGTTTCCTCAGATGGTGCTGATTGATGATTCAAGCCCAGCGTGTGATTTCCCTTTAACAAGTACATTTGAATCATTTTTACTTATCACAGTTATGAGTGCTTTATGCCTTTATTGCTATTGATGAGGGATCAACTTCCGAATGTGTCTTTTCTTAGATGGCCGGGCCCTGTAACCCACTTTATATTTTGAAGTCCAAAGTACAGGAATGCTTCTATGGAAGGTTGGAGGCCCACTGAGGATTGGCACATCGTTGAGGGTTTCTCTCCCCTATCTCCCTGCTGGAATGTTTTATACTGAATTCAAGCAGCACTGCCTCGGTGTGTCAAATCCCCCACAACACGTCCAGCAAAACGAAGAATGAAATCCAGTAGCAGCCGATTCCATCATCCAATCAAAATCTAAATGTCAACTAACATGGCCTACACATGACAGCACTAAAATGAACACATAATTAACACCCCTGCTGCAGAGAGTCCTCCAGTATTTTAAAGATCACAATTAAGAAATGCATGTGTTTTTCTTCTTCTCCATATTCTTTGATTCTCCAACAACCAAAAATGTTTAGCTTACAATGTTACAACAGACAATGGAAGGATGCACCTATTTGCTCTACGTGATTGTGTGTTCACCACCTTCAGTATTTTAGATTAAAAATACTTTACTTAACTTTTACTTTTATATGCTTATAGAGCGCCGAAAGCCCGCAGGCATCAAGGCGCATTCAGTGAGAAGAATCCTGTGCTCAGTCGACATCATTAGAGCATTTAGTGGCGATTATTTAACACATTTTCGAGTAATATTCCAACTGTTTGCATGCCATTACACAACATATCTCAATTCGTTCCAATTGCTAAAAGAATAGCAACAGTAGAAGAGTTTTTCTAATGTGTTACAACTGTTCAATGTTTTGATACTTCATTTGCACTGATTCTGGCAAGTTTCGTGGAAAAAGAGGAAAGACACATTTTGATGTATGGATGGACATGTGCATACAAAGTACGTGTATGCTGAAAGTGGGACTATTACCTGAAGACATGATATTAAACAATTGCCACTGCATGCACAATTACTATTATCAGAGCATGTGATTCAGCTCACAGCCGTTTCATGTGTATAAATGTTTCTGTAAATAGTAGTTTGAAAAGGTCAGGGCTTTTCGTGCTAACAGGTCAAAAGTGCTAGGTTGCAGCTGTTGCAGCAGTTTTTTTTAATATAGAAAAAGCACAATTAGCTTACAGCTGTTAATAAATAACCCTTCAGAAAAGAAATATATTCTGTACTGTTAGGGGCAACGCGCTTGCCTTGGAAGCAAGATGCCCCATAGCAACACAGGATCGATCCCCGGGTCTGCGCTTAGAGACCTATGGGTATTAAGCCTGTTATAAATAACCAATTATAACAAATATTATTATAGGGAGGCCATGACCTTGCAGGAGACGCTGACTGGTGATACAAGCATGTTGCGCTACATCCATGCCTCCAAACCTTTAAGTACCCAGGATCTAACCCTCTGTGGCAAAGCCCTTGCAGGACAAGGTCGCAGTGTTGTGCGATGCAGGTGCGCAGTAGACGGTGCCCAGAGATACGTAGCACGTTGCGCTATGTCCACGCATCCAAACCTTTAAGAACCGAGGATCGGACCCTCTGCGGAAAAGCCCTCGCAGGACAAGGCTGCAGTGTTGTGCCAGACAGTTGTGCAGGAGACACTGCCCACAGATAGATAACACGTTGGGTTACGTCCACGCATCCAAATCTTTATGAACTGAGGATAGGACCCTATGCAGCAAAGCCCTCACAGGACAAGGCTACAGTGTTGTGCCAGACAGTTGCGCAGGAGACACTGCCCACAGATAGATAACACGTTGCGCTACGTCCACGCATCCAAACCTTTAAGAACCGAGGATCGGACTCTCTGTGGCAAAGTCCTTGCAGGACAAGGCCGCAGTGTTGTGCGATGCAGGTGCACAGTAGACGTTGACCAGCGATACATAGCACATTGCTCTATATGCACGCATCCAAACCTTTAAGAACCGAAGATCGGACCATCTGCGGCAAAGTCCTCGCAGGACAAGGCCACACTGTTGTGCGACACAGGTGTGCAGGAGATGATGTCTCCTGATACATAGCACATTGCGTTACGTCCACGCATTCAAACCTTTAAGAACCGAGGCTCGGCCCTCTGCGGCAAAGACCTTGAAGGACAAGGCCGCAGTGTTGTGTGATGCAGTTGTTTGGCAACGAAGGGGGCGGAACATAGAGTACGAGCATGCAGCTCAGCTGTCAACCAGCAGTGACCCAAGTTAAGACAGGTGCGGGCGTGGGGCACAGCCATTACTGCATCCTACTTAACTGCCCTTCCTCAAACTTGCTTCCATTTTATTTAAAATATACCCTGCACTGTCTCTACGCATCCATTAGGCTGCCCCTCTCCCGGGTAACTGTATTTTGTATTTCTGTGCCTCTGCAAATGTTTCTCTGCATTTCTCTTGCATTTTCTGCTTTTTTCCATTCTAGGTGAATAGTTTTGGACCCCATCACTGTTTCTCTGCGTTCCCCTGCATTTTCTGTATTTTTTCCTGAAAGTGAATTTATTAGCCTCTATCACTGTTCTTGCATTTCTCCTCCATTCCTAGGTGTGCTTGTACATGGCTTGCTGTGTTAACTAGGCCATTCTACCTTTCCCTAGGTTCTCTCTTACTCTGTGACCACTACTGTTGCCCTCCAGGCCTTTTTCCTCTCTAGGTTGAGCTGAGTCTGGTTGGATCCCACGCTCTTTCCATTCACTACTTGTTGCTGCCCTTGTTTACTTGTCTCCGTCTGCGCTTGTTACCTGTTGTTTCCTCTGTTTACCACTCTCCCCTTTTCTCCCAAATCCCCTCCTTATGTGCCCTGTCTGGTGCAGCTCTGTGCAGTGTTTCCTTCTCTTCTCTCTCTCTCGTCTGCCCTTTCTCCTTCCTCTTTCACATCCACTATGGTGGTCTCAATTTCCCCAATCTTCTCCATTTGCTTTTCTATCTCCTATCCTACTCTTCTCACTAAGACTGGAGGAAGAAGCTTAAGAAGGACACCCTGGTCTCCAGTCCAGGGCTTCCCATCGCTGGCACCTATGTCAGTGCTGCCGCCAGGCAGACTCTCACCGGCATCCTCTTTGTCGGTCCTTCTCCTGCCGGATGGACCTTCTCTCTTCTTCCACCTCTTCTCCCATAAATGGTGGCACCCGGTGGGAGGACCTCTTGGCCCCCTTCCAGTCCCCCAGAGTCATCATTAATGTTTATCTAAATATCACCATCATTGTCCCGGGCCCTCAGCCCAATCTCCTGCTTTTTGATAAGCCTCCCTTACCTCATCAACTTCCTTCCATCTCCGGCTACTCCTTCTACCACTTCTCTGGCTCCTCTGCCACCTCCTACTTCTATTCCTTCAGCTCCTATGCCATCAACCACCTCTCTGGGTCCTTGGCCACCTCCGTCCTCCATCACTCTGGCTCTCTTGCCACCCACTACCTCTCTGGCTCCTGTGCTGCCTCCACCATCCACCTCTCTGGCTCCTCTGCCACTTCTGATGGGTACTCCTCTACCCTGTACCCTTTCCGGAAGTCTTTCAAAAGTGGCAACCTGCTGAATGTGGCACCTCTCAACTCTCGCTCTCGTTTCAAAAACTCTTCCGACCTCTCCCACCTCCTTGAACTCCTGGACCTGGATGTTCTCGCTCTTATGGAGCATGGTTCAAGGTCAGTTCTCTCACAAGTTTTGACACACTCCTCCCTGAGGGCTACAAGATCCTCTCCAAGCCCAGGCCCAACAGGCCCGGAGGCAGAGTGGCCCTGATCTCTCCTGATTGGATCCCTGCTTCCATCATCCCCACTCAGACTTATTCCTACTTTGAATGCCTCTCTCTGACCTTGGCCACCATCTACAGACCACCTGACCAGGCCACCTCCTCTCTGAATGGGCTGACCTCACTTCCTATCTCCTTTTCGTCACCTATCAGCTTCTCCTACTTGGGGATCTCAACATCTACCTGCATTCCGCAGACGCCAGTGGGCTTTTCCGCACCATATGCAACTCTCTTTCCCTCTCCATTCCTCCCTCTGGTCCGACTCACTCTGCTGGACACACCTTGGATGTTCTCATCTCTTCACACATCCCCCTCTCTAATCTCTCACTACTGCTCTCTCCAGGACTGACCACT
Organism: Ambystoma mexicanum; assembly: GCF_040938575.1. Lineage (NCBI taxonomy): Eukaryota > Metazoa > Chordata > Amphibia > Caudata > Ambystomatidae > Ambystoma > Ambystoma mexicanum. The sequence goes on along the minus strand of NC_090933.1, from coordinate 493,902,431 downwards.
TTATTCTTTCTTCTCATTTGAATCTTCCTGTCCCCTTGGCAAAGGCCCACCCAGCACTGCAACCTTCCTTCACGGTCATTGGAACTATGAAGCGAGTGTCAGTGACCACCTTTGTCTCCACTTTCTCTCCCCCACCGACTATGGTGGCTGAATCCCATCCTGATGCAGTCCTTTCCAACGTTCACCTGTCCATCTAAAACACTCTGGATATCCTTGCCCCTGTCATGAGGATCCATCTGACACCTGCCACCAAGTACAACTTCTGGTATAAATCTGATCCGGCCGCTCTGAAACACAAGTGCAGAGAAGGTGAACATAAGTGGGCGCTTTGGATGCACCCTCTGACAAGCTGGCTTGCTGCCTGCTCCAAAGGCAATACAGACTCCCCATCTCCCCTAAGGAATGGAAACTGCCCTGCTGAATACCTGTGAAGATCAGCTCTCTAATCTTGACTCTAGCTCTCCCTCTGTCCTCATTCTCCTCGATCTCTCCTCTGCATTTGACATGGTCAATCACAACATCCTGATTACACGCCTCTGTGAGATCCTGGGCATCATGGATCAGGCTCTGGCATGGCTGACCGCCATCCTCCTGGAGCAACTTTCCCAGGTTCAGCTTGCGTGCTTTCTCTCCACCACCTCTCTCTCCACATGTGTTCTTCACCAGGGCTCTGTCCTCTCCCCCTGGCTCTTAAATGTCCATCTGTCCCCTTTGGCCATCCTGATCTCGACCTTTTCCTCTAACTTTCATTGTTATGCGGATGACATGTAGCTCTCTTTCAGGCTACCCTAAGCCTACTCCTCCTCCTCGCTCATCCCTGACTGTCTATCTGCTTTTCAGGCATGGTGCACCTCTAATGATCTCTGCCTTAACGCCAGTAAGACTGACATGCTTCTCATTGGGACCCATGCTCCAGCTTTTCCTCTCTCACTCTGGCTGCCCTCCGTGGGCCCTCTGCCCTCGCCCTCTTGTGAGGCAAAAAACCTTGGGGTCATCTTTGACTCCACTCTCTCCTTCTCACCACATATCACAGAACTTGCCAGGAAGGCCCATTATCAGCTGCACCTCCTCAGAGGAATTCTCCCTTTTCTCAGCTTACCCCAGAAACTCACTGTTGCCAGAGTCATGGTTCTCTCTAGGCTGGACTACTGCAACAGCCTCTTTCTCAATCTGCCTAACTCTACACTTCGCCCTGTTCAACTCACCCAGAACAGAACCGCAAGAATTATCCTTGGCCTCAAGCCCAGTGACCGCATCTCTCTGGCCCTGAAATCCCTTTGCTGGCTCCCGGTCGCTACAAGGATTAAGTTTAAGATCCTCTGCATCGTCCACAAGGCTTTCTGGGGCCATGGCCCCCAGTACCTTCAAATCTCTCATCCTAAGTACCTACCTCCTAGAGCCCTCCACTCATCTACTTTTAAATCTCTGCAGGTGAGTCGCTTCTTCAAGCAGACAATGGGGGGTAGATATTTCTCCTCTGCAGGTGCATCCCTCTGGAATGGCCTCCCTGCCTCTCTCCATCTTGAGCCAGATCTCCTTAAGTTCCAGAAGCTCCTCACAACCTTCCTTTTCTCTTCCCTCTTGCTCCCTCTCCCGTGCTAACCCTCCCTGCTCCTGCTCTGTCTACTGACTAGCTGCTTGGTGTCCTCTGAGTCATACAGGACAAAAGGCCCCCGGACCAGTCCCCATGCACTTGCCGCCAGGCCCACCTTGCACTGCTGCCTGGCTAACCTTGCACTACCAGACTGGGATTGTCCCTTGTAACCGCAGCCTTCCTTGCACTTAACTCAGGGCCCTGCTAGTCTGGGTGCACTTCTCCCTGTACCCTCTCCCTTGCACTTCTTGTTGCGCACTTACACAATCTATATGACACAAGGCCTAGTAATATCGTTTATCTTGTCCTCCCTTTGTTCCCCTCCCCTTGCTTAGTTGCGCCTTGAAACACTTGTGTCTAGGAGCATAATGAATAACAATTCAATCAATCAATGACCTCATATTATTATAATGCTACCTATCTAAATGGTACTCATTTAGGTGATGCCGGAGGAATAACATGCTTTCTCTTGGTTACCTGACATGCGACTGTCTCTTCCTCTGCCCTAATGGTCTTTCCAAGGTACATGCTTGAAAGTCATGAAGTTTCACCTTGGAAAAATGACCAAAGGCATTAGTACCCGTTAAGCATCGTCAGAACGATGAAATGCTGAATCATTTATTTAATTATTACATTATTATCCGCGTGTTGCACACCGTATGCACACGTGGCCTCGCGAGTACAAGATGAAAGGCACCAGAGAAGAGCAAATGGCAAAGGATATAGATCAGTTTCAGAAGAGCCAGGTTTTGAGGACATTGCTGAACCCAAAAGGTTGGTTTTGTGGCAGAGTGAAGCATGGAGGCAGTTCTCATAATTTGGCATTGAGATAAGAGATGTCTATACCTCCTTTGGTTTCTTTTTGATTTTTGGGGCACCTGGTTGTCAAGCATCATTGGAATACTAATTCCTGCAGGGGGGGATTGGTGGGAATTTGGGGATCGGGAACTCATAGCCTAGTTAAAGCACTTCTTTATGTACAGTACATTCAGTCTTGTAATGGATTTATTTGAGGAAGAGGGTAAAGGCAGTTGATGGGCTCTTTGTGACAAGGAATAGGAGGAGTTCATTTGCTGCATTTTGGGCCCATTTGAGGAGTTGAATTTGACCAGATTAGAGGCAGTTGTCATTGTGTAGATAAGTGGAGATTTAGGGGTTTAGTGCAGTGTGTCTATTGCGAAACGAGAGGAAAGATGAATATATGGCGGAGAAGATTCAATCTGAAGATTTAGCAATGGAGGCCCCTTGTGCTGTGAGGAGGTCATTGGAAAAGTGTAAGATCTTGACAGATTTGACAGGTGTGGCACAGATGCTATGTTCTGAAGTCCACAGACGTTCACTCCAAACGTTGGGGCCTTTGCCAGGGACCAGATGTCCGTTTTCTAGGTGCTCATTTTCAAATGAATGGTGCATGTCCAGGAAGTAACAATTGTGGCAGGACGGCGGGGAGGGGTCAATGATGCAATGTTTCCTGTTTAGATGGTGAAGAATCTGGGCATCATTGGCATATATGCAGAAGTTAAATGCACAGGAATGGATGATGTTAGCAAGTGGGAAAAGGTAGAAGGTGAAGATGATGGGAGATGAGCCAAGGGGAATGCCACAAGGAATGGAAGCTGGGTTGGAGAAACACATTTAGCATGTGACTGTTTAAGACACAGCCCTGTATGCTTTTCACATGGATCATATCCGCCATTAAGTCCCTATTCTGTAATCTTGCACCTCAGTAGTACTCATTTAACCAGACCCAAAATGATGGAAAGAAGACTCGGGTATGTCCGAAATGTGATTGCATGTGCCCCAGAGAGTTCATAGATCAAATTTGGGAGGATGCAAGACTAGCTTCATCCACAGATCTCACTAGCTTGAGTTTTAACCTATTAAGATATTTTAATAAAGAGTTTAATATGCTCTCTTATTTGGATAACAATCATAGCGGTACAAAACACTATCGCCTCTTGCTATCTCTTGATCTAGCTTCAGCCCCACCCTAAACCTTTCCTTTCCTGTAAACTTTTCCCACTTGGAAGTTATCCTTTCAATTTTTCGTTTACCAGCAATCACCCCACCCCACAAGTTTCAAAATAACATCAAAATTGAAAGTTCTGATAGGTGATAAAAGCAGATTAGTCTTGAAATAAACGTTTGGGAGAACCCACTTCGGATAACCCATTTGGGAGCACCCCAATACACCACGTTTTGGAACCAACATGTAATGTTCTTATTACAGTATAGTTGTAAAATCCTTACTCACCTGTAATAAGACATTGACATCACTATTTAGGCAATAAGCCCCTCGCCTGTGGGGCCATTACTGCATAAGGTAATGCCCCCAGGGCCCTTAGTTACAGGCCCTTGCTATACTCAGGCCTTAACGAAGGTCCCTGGGGAATTACCTTATGCGGTAATGGCCCGCAGCTGAGTGGCTTATTGCCATTAGTACCCCCAGCCCGTTACACCAGGGTACTAATGGCATTTTTTTTTCTGTCCCGAAACAGAAAAAAAATGGCAAAAAATGGCCACTGATGAAGGGAAAACAAAGTCCGTTTTCGCTTTCCATGGTGGCCAATGAAAAAAATAGGAAAAAAGGTAAACGAACGAAATGGCCGCCATGGAAAGGGAGAAGGCAATTCTCCCTTTCCATGGGGGCCAATAAAACAATGGGAAAAAAAGTAAACAAGCAAAATGGTCACCATGGGATGGGAGAAGGGCCTACACGTAGTGCTTTCTTCCTTTCCATGATGGCCTGTCGCAGATCGTGAGCGGATGCGCTGGGGACAGAAGTGTTCCCAGCGCGTCTGCTCTTGAAATGGACAGAAAAGAAGGTAAGTGGGAGTGCGGGGAGGACATTCTGTGGATGGGGTAGTGAGGTGGTAGAAAGACTTACCTGATTCACCGGTGAGGGGAGATGGCAGCCGCCGGCCGCGAGGAGGCTGAGGGCAGGGGATTACTGTGTGGTAATGCTCCCATTCTGAGCCTCCCCATTGGCTGGGAGACCACCACACCCCCTTGCTGGGTACTAATCAGCAATAATATGTAAGTGTTGGCGGGTGATGTCACAAGTCTGCTTCCAGAACCAGAAGGTAATATGGAACTCCTTTCCTCACACCTTCTTACCCCCCCTCCAGCCCTCCACTCCTCTTCTCGCTTCATCGACCCTACTCGCTCTGATCACCCACTTAATCACTTCACTATCTCCATTCCTACTCCTTACTCTATCACCAAAAGGTAGTTCAGACCTGCCTCCATGGCTGCATACTTGAACAAAGGTAATTCCTCTCTGCAGTCGTTTCCTCTACTGCTTACCCAGTGGATTGCAAAAACCTCAACTGATTTCAATAATGCAATGGTTACTTCCTTTCATTGTCACTGCCCTACTTGCCACATCACACCCCCATGCTCAGTCCCCAACCATGGTTCTCCACAGCTATCCAACAGCTGAAGACATCCATGCTTCCCCGTCTGCGCCACTGGCATGACGATCACTCCTCCTCTCTTCTCAGGAATACCTCAATGCCTTCACTACTGCTCCTAACACTGCCATGTCCTCTTAGCGAAGTGACCTTGAATCATCTCTCTGCTCAGACTCTTAGAAACTCCCTATGACCCTCCACTCTCTACTTCCCCGTTCCCTAAAAACTGATTCCTCTTCTACTCTCCCTCAGCTCACGACTTTGCCTCGTACTTCATTTCCAAGATCACATAAATATGTGACACCTTGTCATCCTGTCACCTCCACTCATTATCCCAACTCTGCCCACCATACCAACTGAAATATTACCCATTGTTCACTCAGATAAGCCATCCTGTGCACCTATTGACCTCTTCCCACCACAAACAATTAAAGAATCTGTACCTTTCACCTCTCACAACAACCTACCCCTCCCAGTTCCAGTTAGGTCTCAAAATGTATGTTGTATGTTTCAGATGGAATTATGTGTACTGTCTTGCTCTATGACACTATATATGTATGTCTGTTGCCTCGTTCCAGTCCCTAGTGCATGTGTCATTTCAAACCCCCCAGCCCCCAGGCCCCGTATTAACTAGTTTACTCTCACCCAGGGACTGCTCCTGAAATCTGTATTGCTTTCTATGTGTGTCATTTCTATTTAAAATGACATTTCTCACGTTCAATATATAAAAATGAAAACAAGTACGAAAGGTGGCAATGGAAGACCTGTCACAGCTGCCAGTAAAAAACGGAATCCGTTTTCCTTATTTCTTTATTTTGGACTTCCTTCCTCTAACAATGCATAGTCCCTGGATGACGGTGCATTGCTGGTTTAGTGCATTGTTGGGGATAATTGCAGGGGAGCACGAATCTATTGGCATTTCCCCATTCACGTTAATCTATAAAGTTAGCTTTGAATGCCACATGCCAACAACAGGAGGATATCTAGCAAGAGGTAAAGGAACAGGTCAAGTATTGCAAGGGGTGAAGGTGGCACCACATATAACGGAACATATGCCACCTACCAAACGTAAAAAAGATAGTTATAACTTTGCGATGGAACTCCCCTCCAACAAGCTAGCTTTCATTTCTTACAGATGTCTCTACTGACTTGAAATACCCTTACAAAGTTATGTCTGGGGATACTTCATCTCAGTTTATAGCCATTGCATCGAATGCAAGATCATCGAATGCCTTACCATAGTAATAAAGTGCATCAAAAATAAATCATCGAATGCACCCCTTTACTTTACCTTTAAAACCCATTATAATTAAAATAAACCCTTTACCTTTAAAAAAATGAATTCAATTATTTTTTTTCGATGCATTTTTTTCTATGGTAAGGCATTTGATGGTCTTGCATTTGATGCAATGACTCGATACCTTCATCTCGTATACAATGCACATTCGTTGTTACTGGTGTGAAGAACATTGAAGTAGAGAAAGGTATCGAAACACAATGGGCCTCATTACACGGATGGCGGTAAGGATTTACCGGTACCGGTAAATTACCGGTAAATCCTTACCACCTTACTACGAGGTCCCTTTGCGGGTTGGGGGATTTAACGCCTGCTTTTTGCAGGTGTTAAAAACCAACCCGCAAAGGCACCCAGGGAACTAATTACGGTACCGCAATTTGCAGTACTGTAATTAGCGCCTTCCCCATTCCCATAGAGCCCTATGGGCCAAAAATGGGAATGGGGAAGGGCAATGGTGGAAGGGGGAATTATCGCCCCACCAACCTTGGAATGGGGTGGTAATTCCCCTTTCCGCCAAGGCGGTGCCGGTATTTTACCGGCATGAACCATGCCGCTAATAGCGCCATGGCTCACCGCCATCCGTGTAATGAGGCCCTATGTCATCATTAGTTTTGTTTTTTGGATGTTGGTGAAATAAAATCAATAGAGTTGCATGGAAAATCCAGCACACTATGGAGGTATTAAACAATACAGTTATTGTGCAATAACCATACGGTACATGCAGGGTGGAACTATAAGGTCGCGGGACCAGAGTCAACCTGATGTGCTCAAATGGAAACGAGAGAAAGCATAGAGGGTTGCGGAGGGTTGCGGAATCTAAGTACGGCGACTTCATTTTGATAACTCATGCAAGTTTCCAGGAAAGTACTTACAACTGCATTTTCATGAAACGGGGTAATGCCGAGCTTCCGCCAATAAGGCTTGGTGCAGAATTCTACTTTGTAAGTTCCTTCTACAAAGTCTTCCTCATTTGTAAGATTTAGGATTTCTCCTGATTCTGTTGTTTTCCTGTTTGGTATAAAAAATAAACAGACATTATATATATAGTTTAGTCATGAACATTTAATTGGTTTTGAGGTAAAATTAAACCAGGTCAAACACTGGAGTAACTAGCAAAGGGTATTGTTAGCCTTGGTATGTGAAATGGCTGCACATTTCCCTTCTGTCTGTGACGATGGTCCCTTCCCGACTGTGGAGACCACAAAGCGGGTAGCTCAAGTGGCAGCACGAGTGAGGTATGAGGAGGGTCCCCTGAACCCCTTTCTTTGGCCCAAATGAATAGCAGGGGACAATCACACGGCCACACCATAAACACACGTGGATGGCTAGAATACCATCCCACCAGCTCACAAGGGCAGTCCCTGACCATGCTAAATCCCCCTGCAATACTTTGCAAAGCAGGAATAGTATACCCCTTTCACAAGAGCCTAAAGCTCTCTTTGAGCAGACCCAAAGCTTAATTGTGGAAAAGGACACCTTTGGCTTTAAGGGAAATCCTTTCCCTTCCCTGATGGCGCTAGCTTCCGTTTTGAAACAGTTGCAGCCTGGCTCAGTACATCAAAGTAGTTATTTCATAATGTTGCCAAGACCTGTGGTGAGCTATGTATCTGCAGATACAATGTTACCAGACAGCGACTTCCCGAATGCTGAGAATTCAGTCCTGAGAGCAAAGTTACGGAAGCATCATTACCCTGTAAGAGAATTTTACACTCGGGGTAGAGTGTTTCTTTTTCCCTGCATGACCCATATTAAAATAGGAACAAAGTGTCCATTAAGCTAACCAAACAATGTTTTCAGCCTCTATATCAGATGATGGAATTCCAGGAGAACTGAACTCAGCATAGACAGCATCAGGGAGGATCATAGGAGAATAACTAGCATTCAAGATGGCAGACAGGCCAATGATAGGCTTCGCCCAGTTCCATGAAGCCAAAGCAGTCCCCCGGGCACTCAGGGATCACAGCTAATCCTAGCCCGTACATAGTTACAGGTTTAGGGGCAACCCCTCACTGAAAGTCCCAACCAGGAGGCGGGAACACTGTATGAAAGGACCCAGCCCCAGTTGCTCAGATTTGGGTGTTGTAAAAGGTTGGGATCAGGCGGTTAAGGAGTGCTGGAAAGTGATTGAGGAGTTATAAGAAGGAGCTGGAGACAAGGGGGAAGACAACAAAGGAGGATTGGCACAGAGAAGACGAGGAAGTAATACTGACAGAGGTGGCAATAATAGAGGAGGGGCATTAGCAGCTCACATGGTAACAAACAAAGAGGAGGTGATAGTGACAGGGGGAGGTGGCAACAGCTGAGGAGGAGGAGGGCACGGCCCTATCCAGTATGTACAGGAAGGCACAAGGATGCTGAAGAGGCCAAAGGCAGCTGAGAAAACAGGAGGGGGAACGAGTCCCCGTCAAGGGAGACAGAAGAGGAGTAGTCAAGGTGACAGTGGGGATGCCACAAGCCTTGGAAAAAGAGGTACCTGACCCTGAGGAGGGGAAATGTGTGGCACCAGGTATCAAGCAGCCTTTGGGCCCCTTCTTAACCAAAGGGATTCTCCTGTTGTACCATTAGATTTCTAGATGATCCTCCTAACCTAGAGACTTGGCACTTTTTGGAACGAGGTCCGAAGAAAGGGTTCGGGAACCCTTGTGAAACCTGCAACAGACTGTATCGGCAAGAGTTTGGAAATCCCCTGGAAACCCATAGCACCACTGGGAGGTGAGACAGCATCAGGCCCAGTGGGAGGGACTCTTTTAAAAATTCCTGGTTCGTTACCCACTGTACTAATAAAATAAATCTGTTGATTCATCATCCCTGTTTCTAGGCTTCTGTGCATCCCACCTAGGCCTCCGGACAAGCCATGAACGATGGCAAATGTACGTGTGACACTGCGGTAATACGATGCATTGTGATGTTTGGTATGGTTGTGTGTCTGGTGGGAGCCAGGAATGATCCAGCTGAGACTGGGCTGTGAGTTACTGGTTGTCCTTCTGCCTCTGCAGCATGAACTCTGTAGAAGGTGTGTGGCCACTGATGGTGAGAGGAGCAGTAGAGAAGATGGTAAATGCTCCACCGTCCCAGTGGAAAACAGGCATTGATCTGAGTTGGAGCTGGGCAGGAGCCAGTGATATCTAGGGACTCCAGTATTAGCAGCAGCCTCTTTTGCTAAGTCACCAGTAGCACAGACAGAAGAGGGGGCCTCCACATTTCTTTTCAATCTCACGGGTTACCACGAGAGAGCACAGCCTTCTCCTCCCTGCCAACTGAAAGGGACCACCCTGAATCCCAGCATGCACACGTCTCACCTTACCAGGGATTAGGGGGACATGGGGCAGTGATGTTTGAGGTGAGGATAGTGGTAGTCTGCAGTCTGCAGTCTGGTCTGTGTGGGCCTGTTTAGCAGAAGACGTGACTGCTGCTGCCTTCATGAGCTTAATGTCCCAAAGAATCTTGCGTCAATGTCAATAAGTTTGCTGGTGATGCGGGCGGGGCTCGTCATGTGAGCAGTCTGAGCCTGAAAATCTAAAGAACTTTGTGATCATAGAGTCTTCGTTCAGACCTAATTGGGAGCTTGAACTGGTGCCATCATGAAACACCAAGGGACTCAGAGTACCAGCATCCACATCCAACACCACAGTTGGCATCCAGTACAAGGCAAAGCCACTGCGGGTTGGTTGTCAGGGCTTGAATCTTGAAGGCTTGCAAGCTGATAGTGTGGGCTCTGATTTTGAGTGACTGGAGTAACATGTGGTGACTGCTGGGATCCCACAAGCAGAAATGACTTATGTGTTCTAGCATCCCTCCTAATACCGCACCACAATTGCTGAGGAAGCTGGGCCGGAACCATGTGTGGAGCAGGACTTCTGTATCTTAAATCTCAGCTATGATTGTGACGCCCACATATTGATATGACTGGCTATTGGATGGTAGCTCAGACTTTTCTCAATAACAAAACTGCAAACTACTTTGCGCCCTAAATTCCCTCCTTCCACCATTACCGGAGGAGTCAGTGGTGGGGCAAGACATGCAATGAACAGTTCTGATTGCAGAGCTCTCACGAAAGTAAATCACCTTTTGAAAGCTGCAATAACCTCAGTGTAAGAAACCAACTCTGTTCCCAGCATGGAGGGCATTGGCATGGCACAGCTGAGTACCCTCGGGCTGACATCTGGCTAGCACAGAAGTGAACCAAACCCAGTCAAGGCATTACTGAAGTTCTTCCAAGAAGCATGATGTTCCCCAGCTCTGAGGTAGGTGGCGTGTAATTTATGGAGGTGAGACATGCTGAACAGCAAGCCGCCTTGCTTCAAGTGCAAGTAACACATGACTAACACAGATCCCAGTAGGAATGCAAATACACTGTGTTCACATGACACCTAAACACTATATTCATCTCCAGAGGTAATCCCATTGACGGTCTGCTCTATACTTTAGAAGCAAAACATACAATGATGGGTTGCTTCAAGTGCAAATAACACATGACTATCAGAAATCCCAGTAAGAATGTAAATACACTGTGTTCAATTGATACCTAAACAATATATTCCTCTCCAGAGGTAATCACATTGACTGTCTGCTCTATACTTTAGAAGCAAAACATGAAATGATGGGAAATAGAATGAGCTGAGAGGTAGTGCTCTTTAGTGGCACAGGGCTGCGCCTTGCAACATACAACATGTCTCTGAGAACTGTTCACAGGGAAATGGAGGTGCTGCACCCACATACAACTACTGAACAGAATCAGAGGCTGTGGTGGCACACAGAAGTCTCTATTCCATTATCTAACTCTCACACATTGTTTTTAAAGGATTTTTTCCCTTCGATTTCTCAAAGGACAAGATTCTTTTACATATCATATGAGTGATAATCTAGACAATTTCATAAATTCCCTTCTTGATAAGGATGCGCATATTCAAGCAACCGGCTCTTGAAAGACGAATGTGCAGAATGGATCCTTTGGTTTGTTCCCAGCAATCATATATTTATTTTTTATTTTATTTATTGTACATTTATAATGCGCCTATGCACACGTGTTTCAAGGCACAACCATACAGGGGTGGGAGAGACAAGGGAAACAGACAGACGATCTTCAAGGCATGAAATATTCAGATTGTGCAAGTGCACAGGCAAGTGCAGGAGAGGGTGGGGTGGGAGGGGGACCAAGTGTGCCCAGTCAGAAGCTAGAGTAAGTGCCGAGAGATGCCACTCTCATGGGTCATTGACCAAGTGCAGTAACAGTGAGGCAAGTGCAAGGCCCAGAGGCAAGTGCAAGTGGACTGGCGAGGGTGCCTGGGCCCTGTGAGACTATGAGGTACACAAGGCGGCCAGTCAGCAGGCTTTGCAGAACTGAGGGAGAGAAGGATAGGGCGGAGAGAGAGGTTAGCAGGGTAGAGGGAGAGAGAAGGAAGAGGAGAAGGAATTTCTGGAACTTAAGAAGATCCGGCTCAAGACGGAAAGTGGCAGGGTTCCAGAGGGAGGCCCCTGCAGAGGATAAGGATCTCCCTCCAAAAATCTGCTTGGAGAACCGGCTCACTCGCAGAAGGTTGGTTGTAGATGATATGATATGATAGGGCATAGATGAGCGGAGGCCTCGGGAAGGACATTATTTAGGTAGGCATCCTTGCAAGTAGGTAGCCCCCGGGCCTCAGAAAGCCTTGCGGGCAATGCAGGTGGTCTTGAACTTGATACTTGTAACCACGGGGAGCCGGTGGAGGGATTTCAGCGCAGAAGAGATGCGGTCCCTGGGCTTGAGGCCAAGGATAAGACTGGCGGTTCTCTTCTGGATGAGCTGCAGAGGGCAGAGAGCAGAAGCAGGAAGGCCGAGAAAGAGGCTGTTGCAACAGTCCAGCCTTGAGAGAACCAGGGCTCTGGAGACATTGAGCCGCTGGGCGAAGGTGAGAAATGGAAGAGTATCTCTGAGGTGGTGCAGCTGGCAGTTGGACTTTTTTGAGATGGCCGAGATGTGAGAGAAGGAGAGAGTGGAGTCGAAGATGACCCCAAGGTTTATTTTGCCTCACAGGTGGGTGCAAGCGCAGGGCCAAGGGAGGACGTCCAGGGTGTGAGAGGGAAGGTGGGAGCAGGAGTCCCAATGAAAACGATCTCTATCTTATTGTCCTAGAGGCATAGGTTGTTTGCAGCACACCATGGTTGAATTGCAGACAGACAGTCAGATATGAGCGAGGAAGAGTAGGCGGCTGAGGGTAGACTGAAAGGGAGTTGCGTGTCATCTCCATAACACTGGAAGTTAGAGACGAAAGTGTCAATCACACGTGCCAGGCCAGCCATGTAGATGTTGAAGAACCAAGGGGATAGGTTGGAACCCTGGGGGATGCCACAGGTTGAAAGAGTGATTGTAGAGAGAAAGGACCCAAGTTCCACCTGGGACGGTTGGTCAGGAAGGAAGGAGGCTAACCACGCCAGTGAGTGACCTGTGATTCCCAAGGTGTCACAGAGATGTGTGCTCAGGATGTTATGGTTTACCGTGGCAGAGGAGAAGTTGGGAAGAATGACGACAGAGTGAGTGTTAGTGTCAAGATTTGAGAGCAGGTCTTCACAGGTGTTCAGAAGAGCAGTTTCCATGCCTCCGGATGCTCTAAAGCCAGACTGAAAGTTGTGGAAGCAACCAGCAGAGGCAGTGATGACTGTAAACTGAGACATAGTCAACTTCTGCAGGAGTTCGCCCAGGAAACGAGTGATAGAGATAGGGCAGTAGTTTGCTGGTATGGAGGGATCGGCAGAGAGTAGGGGTGCACAAGGGAGTGCTTAAGAGAAGTTGGGAAAACTACAGTGGCAACAGAGAGATTGCAAAGCTCAGCCAAGGCTGGATTAGAGAGTCAATGTTGTCCTTAATGGTTTTGAAGCGGCAGGGGTCCACCTGTTTGGATACTGCCTTCAGACCGGACTTGTCTGGTGACCTCATCAGGTGTGATGGGAGTGAGAAAAGAAAGGAGAAGTTGGGGAGGGGCCGAGGGAGACTCCAGATGTGTTGTTGTACAATGTGATGTGGAAGAGAGAGAGGAATGCATATCTTGGGTTTTTGCAGTGAAGGGTGCAGCCAGGGCCGAGCAAAGGTCCTGGGTTGGAGAGACAGAAGAGGAGGCTGCTGCAGGATTGCCCAGTTCCTTACATACTTTGAAAAGTTTTGCTGTGTTGTTTGATGCCGCAGGGATGCAGGCTTGAATAAAGACTCTTTTCTTGGAGTGGATGGAAAGTCGGTATTGCTGAAGAGGCGGCAGGCCAGTTTGTCAGAGGGTCCGCCAGATGAGTTCCATTTCCACTCAGTTGCCCTACACTTGCGTTTAAGGGCAGCCAGATCAGAGTCATAACAAGAGTTGCACTTTTTTGGAGGCTTCAGTCGGACCCTAATGGCAGGGTCAAGGGAATCAAGAGTGTTGGAGACAGAGAGATTGATATTAGTGAGGGCTATGTCAGGATGTGAGTCAGCCACAGGTGTTTGAGGCGGAGAGTACGTGGAGGCAAAGGCAACCACTGTCACTCTTTTCATGGGTCTTGTGACTTTGAAAACGAGTGCCAGCACCGGGTGTGCTGATGCAAAGGGAGAGGAGAGCTTCAAGTGTGAAGAGAGAGGAGAGAGTGGTCAGTCCAAGAAAGAGGGGTAGTGAGAGGGATAGAGAGAGGGATGTTGGTAGAGATGAAAGCATTCAACGTGTGATTCACTGTGTGCGTGGACCAGAGGGTAGGATAGAGAGGGAGAGAGTGTTGCATAGGTTACAGAAAAGTCCTGAGGAGTCAGGGGAGTCCAGGTGGATGTTGAGATCTCCTAGCAGGAGGAGTTGAGAGGAGGAGGAAAGTAGAGAGGAGGCCAGGTTAGCCAATTCCGAGAGGAATGGAGTGGACTGTTCTGGTGGCCAACAGCAGGTAGCCAAAGGAGAGAAGATTTAGGAGAGAGTGAGGGCCTGCAGACTAGGCACTCGAAGGAAGAGTAGGCCTGAGTAGGGATGATGGACACAGGTATCCATTCTAGGAAGATCAGCGTCACACCCCCTCCTGTCTTCTTGGGCCTGGCGGCAGAGAGGATCTTGTATCCTTCACGGAGGAGTGTGTCAAAGATTGTGACAGAGTTTTCCTTGAACCATGTCTCCGTGATGTCCAGCACGTCAAGATCCATGAGTTCAATGAGGTTGCAGATGTCAGACGAGTGTTTGACAGCAGAGCGAGAGGTAAGCGTGGTAATATGTAGCAACTTGCCATCTTTGAAGGTCTTCCATGGGGCGGCACAGGGGATGATGGTCCCCCCCCCATGGGGGACAAGAGAGCCAGAGGGATAGTGGTAGGTGGCGAAGGAGCAAAGGCTGACGAGGGACCAGGACTGTGAGGGAAGGCAAGGGAGCCTGTGCAGAGGAGAAGGAAGGCACAGTAGTCAAGGGAGCCTGTACATAGGAGGAGAAAGGCACAGTAGGCAAGGGATCCTGTGCAGAGGAGGAGGGAGGCACAGCAGGCAAGGGAGTCTGTACAGAGGAGGAGGCAAGGTTTGAAAGGCACGGGAGGAGCCTGTCAAAGAGAAGAAGGTTGGGTTGAGGACCCTGAAACATGATGGTTCCATTACGATAGACGTTAATGATGACCCTGGAAATGGCAAAGAGGTCAAGGAGAACCTCCCAGCAGGGTTCCACCATCAATGGGAGAAGAGGCGATAGGAGAGAGAAAGGCAACCATGTAGTGAGTCCATAGGTCGGGTGAGGTAACGTCAAAGAGGATGTCTGTAAGAGTCTCTCTGCAGAAGCCGTGACATAGGTGTCTGCAATAGGAAGGCCTAGGTTGGAGCCCAGTATGTCCTTCTTAAGTTTCTTCTGGCCAAATTTAGTGAGAGGAGAGGGATAGGCGATAGAGAAGCAGTTAGAGAAGATAGGAGAGATAGATAGCGGCATAGATAGCTGCCGTGGTGAGGAGGACACTTACCAGGCTGATGTACTGAGTCACGGGGAGGGGTGGGGGGTGATCGGGTTACCACAAGGTGCAGGGGACAGAGGGAATGGGGTGCAGGTACTGAGGACAAGGTAGGACGTGCAGGATGTACAATGCAGTGTGTATGTACAGCAATCAAAACGATTTTAAGAATGGTGCAGCAGGTGGCAGTGTGAACACAGCAGCAAAACAATTTTGAAATGGTGGTGGCAAGTAACAGTTATACATGGAGAAAAAGACCTAGGCATGTATGCCTTCGGTGTGGGCCGCACACCCCAAATTCCCAATTCGGGTTATTCAATTCTTGTATGCTTCTTAATAAGTTCAAAACCAATTTTGGGTTAGTTTTTGATGGTGTAATCTTTTTAGTATTCAAAATTAGAAATAATTAAATTAAAAAAAGAATTGTGTTTAAACTTCACCAATAAAGCTGTAGCTAAATGTTGAGGCAAAATAGGAAACCCGTATGGCTAATGCATTTCGGAATCTATCCTTCTTCAGAGCCAGGGTATCACTGTGCTGCACACATTGTAATAATTGTATGTTGTAATAACAACGTTCCATCAAACACATCCAAGTAGTTAGTTCAAAATTCCACAGTACAGTACATCATACATATAAAATAAATCAATTATAACCATTGTACAGGGCGCCCACAAGGACAGACTTAAATTCAACACAAATTGTACATTCAAGAGAGAGAAAAACAAAAGTATACAAGAAAGTAAACAAGTGAACCAAGGGAGAAATCTCATCATTGTCTGTATTTGCACAAAAACATTAATGTGCCCTTGTCAAAATATTGGTGGTTATACCTTGAGTCCAATACCATTGCTCTTTCATGTGATCTTTAAGTTTTATGCTGCGTGATACCATCGTGTTCTGTAACATGCCGTATGTACTGAATTCAATTGTGACTCTTTAAGTTATTGCTGCGTGACACCATTGTGTTCTATGATGTGCTGTATGTACTGACTTCAATAATGACTCTTAACATGCTAAGGTGCTACTTTATAAAGTCCATTAGGTGAATATGTGACATGCCTATGTTGGCGTTATGCGCCTTGGGACACGGACCTGATTGCCAAAATATTGCATTACATGCGAACGAATCGCGCGCTGTTTGCTTAAAAAAATGCTGCCTGACAAATCAAAAAAGCCATAATATTATCTCCTGCCTACGTTTCAACTTTCTCAGTTGTATGCGATCGTAGCTCGCATATATCTGTGTATCCTAATTGTGCAGCTTACCTGGAGTACAGCTTGTTGCGTCTTGCTGTTGCTCACTCTAACAGCGTTTGATCCTCGCGGTTCGTTGCGTTGCCCTTGGCAACGTTGAGAAAACAATATGTCACGCGTAAGCTCACGCTTCGGCCATATTGGTTGTGGCA
This sequence comes from Ambystoma mexicanum, assembly GCF_040938575.1. Taxonomy (NCBI): domain Eukaryota; kingdom Metazoa; phylum Chordata; class Amphibia; order Caudata; family Ambystomatidae; genus Ambystoma; species Ambystoma mexicanum. The sequence continues at coordinate 493,885,817 of NC_090933.1, read as the reverse complement.
ATGGCATATTTAATGCGATCGCTTCTAGTTGTTGGCATCTTTAGTGTACACTTTATTTTTAAATTACTTGTCTGCGTGCATTTTTATATCGGCATGTGTAGATGCAACTAATATGTACATAACGTTTAAAATCACGTCATGTCAGCAGTGTTATCCTTTACGAGGATCTGCAACATACACGTGCGTGCATGTGTGTGTTTACACCATAATGTGTGTGTAATGAAGTGATCCTTATATGTCACCCCCTACAGGGATGAAAAGTAAAACAGCTCATGTGAATGTAAAGATGCTGATTAATACATTGGACTGTTCACAAAAAAAGCATGAATGTTACAGACGACAATATCCAAACCTGATGTTCTAACAGTGATCTGTAGTGCAGATTACAGTCACCTAATTTTTCATTTCAACTGGATCATAAAATTAATAAAATTAATCCTAAATGTAGCAGCAATAATCACACGGGAATGGTCAGTGCTATCTCTAAATTGACAGTGGCCTTACAGTCTATTTCACACTGTAATATTGTGATATTGGCAAAATGTCTTCGGTAAACATACAATGATGCAACAATGATGTTAGTACTGACATGATAGGGCTATAACATTCTAGCATTGTTGTTACAGAAAGCAGTTGAGATCAAACTCCTCCTTGATTCCTCGTGGTGACAAAGCTTCTAAACGATCTATCCAATAAGCTTCTGTTTGTTGTCTTCTCTTTTTCGAGTCTATATGTGTGCTTAGTATGTCGAGAGTTTCCAAAACTTGGAACTTAACTTGATAAATATTATGTTGCTTTTCATTAAAATGTCTTGCCACTGCTGAGTTGGCATTTCTGTTTCGTATGCATGACTTGTGCTCATTAATCCGGATTCTCAATTTTCGTCCCGTTTCTCCGACGTAGTACAGTCCACATGGACACCGTATGCAGTAAATGCAATTTTCAGTGTTATAGGTTCCATAGCATTTTATTGCAATCTTTTCTCCCGTGTATGGGTGCGGGAAAAGTCCCCCTTTGATGATGTTGTTGCAATTGCTGCAATTCAAGCATGGAAAAGTTCCTGTTTTCTTTGGTTTACTTCTTTTGGTTCGGAGGTCTCTGGTGTTTACAAGTAAATCCCTTAGATTGCTAGATCTTTGCTAGGCAAATGTTGGTGTCTCCAGAAAGAGATTTCTCGTTCTTTCATCGCTTCTAAGTATTGTCCAATGCTTGTTTATGCATCGCTTGATCTGCATGCTTTGAGAAGAAAATTTTGACACGTATACCAGTGATGGAGATTGTTTTGTATCCTTTGGAACAAGGGTACAAGCTCTTGTTTTGGCTTGTACCTTCGATTTTGCTGTTTGTAGATCTTCATTCGGATATCCTCTTTCTTTTAGTTTTTTACTCAGTTTCTCTATTTCTAGTTCACATTCTCTTGCGTCACTGATAATTCTTTTGAGGTGCAGCATTTGTCCATAAGGTAAATTCTTCAAGGTATTCTGTGGATGAAAACAAATATGGTGTAGTAAGTTGTTTCTATCAGTGGGTTTGGTGAACAATGAAGTAGTGATCTGTTGGTTGTTTACATTGACCTTGATGTCCAGATAATGTATGTCAGGGTTGCCAATCTCTGAGGTAAATTGAATGTGCAGATCAATATTGTTGATGTATGTCATAAAATCATCAAGTGACTCTCTTGTTCCTTGCCAGATGCCAAAGATATCATCTATATAGCATACCCATTTCTTCAAATTGTTCTGCCATTCGGCTTTCTGCAAAATATGGGTCATCTCAAATTGATACATGAATGTATTCGCATATGCTGGTGACATTGTGGCACCCGTGGCCGTACCAGAGGTTTGAATGTAGAATTCTTTCTTGTACTCAAAGTAAGAATTCATTGAAATAAAGGAAAGTAGTGTCAAGATAAATTCTTTTGCTGCTCCTATCTCTCCTTTCTGCAAAAGGGGCCACTCTACGGCCTCTTGCCCCAGGTCATGAGGAATACTCGTATAAAGATTTACCGCATCAATTGTGAACAGGATGTCATGTTCTGTCAGTTGGACTTCTTCTATGATATTCAGGAAATGAGTACTGTCTTTTCGTAAGTAGATGTTTTCTGTATTAAAGGTTTGAGAAAATAGTCAATATACGTCCCTAGTGGTTGTAGAATCCTGCCTGTGGCAGCTACTATTGGTCTTCCTGGTGGGTTAATGAGGCAATTATGAATTTTAGGTAACAGATAGAAGTGAGGTATGTTGGGTTTCAAGTTGAGTAGAAATGACTTTGTTTTGCTTGTTATCATCTCTCTTTCCTCCTCTTTTGTAAGAAGTTCTTCTAAGTATTTTAGTATCTCCATGGTCGGATCATGATCTATTTTTGAGTATACATTATGGTTGTCCAGTTTTCTCTTGCATTCTCTTTCATAATCTGAGGTGTTTAATAGCACTAATGCACCCCCCTTATCGGCAGGTCTTATAGTGATTTTTTCTTCAGAATATAAGTTTTGAACAATTGACATCTCTCCTCTACTGAGGTTGCTGTTTTTCGGAGTTCTATATTTGATGTTCTTTAGATCTGCTGTAACCATCTTCTTGAAGATGTCTATTGCTGGAACACTGATTGGTGGTGAGAAGGTGCTCTAAGGTTTGAATTCAATTAACTCTGGTGGTTCTGATATAGAGTCAGTATTCTCCATTTCTGCGAAAAAGACTTTAAGTTTTAATTTTCTGGTTAATTTGTGTAATTCCACTTTAGTATTGAATAGATTGGTGTTATATGTTGGTACACATTTTAGACCCTTCTGTAGAACTTCTTGCTCTTGTTTGGTGAGTATTCTGTTTGAAATATTCACTACTAAGTTGCTCGTGCTTGAAATCTCGATTGCACTCCGGTGCCCTTTCCTCTTGCCCCTCCTCGTTCGGTTGTCTAAAAAAGACATTTGCCGTGATGATGCACTAGTACTGGGGGTGGCCCCACTTGAGCCACTCCCTCCTTCTGTTCTTTGTTGCTGAGTTTGTGAAGTCTGTTCGTCTCTATTGGAATCTGTATCTGAGCTGCTATTATCTGAAACGGGATTGGGATTGCGTGGTCTCTGTGGTTGATTTTGATATTTATCTGCCCATGTATAGACTTCATCACTTAAATAATCAAACATATCTCTCCTGAATTTTCTTATTTTTCTTGCTTCAAGGTCTGTTTTGTATCCCTCTAATCTTATGTTGATGTCAACGAGTATTTCCTCTAGTGATTCCTGACTTGTAAGTGCCGTGATTTCTGCAGATAAGGTTTGTATCTCTTCTTCTAAAGAATGTAAATTGACAAAGAGTTCTTTATTTGTAAGCAGAATCAGATCAAGTGAACATTTGTTTAGGATCTGCTCCCATTTTTGTACAAACTCTTTACTTTCCTTAGACAGGGTTGGCTTAAGTCCAATTCTCAAACCTCTTGGTATCCTTTGGGACTTGTAGTAACGTCCTAGTGTCACTGCATGTAGTTTTCGATTCATTGTTTTTCTGATGGTGTATTCAAGTTGTTTTATCCTTCTACTTGGGTCAGTGTCCTTCAGTGTGCTTTTGGTTTCCTTAATCAAACCTAGGATTTTGTTTGCCTCCTCTGCTGAAAAGCCTAAAGTTGTTGCTCTTGTATCCGTTAGTTTCTCGATTTCCTCATAACAGTTATACACCCAGCAAAACGATTTCGAAATGGCAGTGGCAGTAACAGTTGTACACCCAGCAGAACGATTTTAAATTGGTAGTAGCATGTCAACAAGGTGTGTGTCCAGACAGAACAGGAATGGGAAAGCACTGGGTATTGAAAGTGGGGAACAGATTTTAACAGGAGGCAGGTCAAAGGGAGTGCAACAGCCAAACATATTTTTGAGGCAACGGATGTGGGAGAACGGGACAGTTCAGTGAGTAAGATGCGTTGTAGGCCGGTAGTGGAGGGTGGTTGTATGACGTTGGCTCTGGGAGCTGCACTCAGAAGATGATTTGCGGGACATGAGTGGAGGAAGGCAAAGCCAAGGAAGTCTTAAAATCGGACGGGCCGCATTTACGTGGAGGGGTAGACCAGTGAACCCAAAGCACATGGATGTGCATAATGGATCACCAGTTGCATTACGAGAATGTCAGGGGGCCTGGGCCTGCCAAGACCGAACAGGAACAAACAGGGCCTTAGACCAGCAGGCATTCATGCTGGGGGCCAGCTCAGGCCTCTGGCTTCCATATAGGCCAATCTAGGCTCATCATATTCTTAAGCAGTCAAAGCCTTACAGCTGTGAATGATATATAACATGACCTTGGACGCAAGAAGCAGCCGGGTAAGTCAACCGATTATTAGCCACCTGGAAGACGTATTGTCTCAATCAAAAATAACTAAATCAAAGGTATGAATGACTTGGGTCCATGCATAGATATTTTTCATGAAGGAACCAAGCAAAAATACTTTTTTGGACATAATAGTAAACATTCATGGCAGTAAACTGTATACACCTCTATTTCACAAGCCAACGGATAGAAACACCATGTTGCACTACACCAGCCAACATCCAAAATCAGAGACAAATAATTTACCTTATAGCGAATTTCTACGACTGAGGGTCTGATTCTGATGTGGGCGCAGTGAGCGCGCTAGAGAGCACGAATCACTGCACCAAATCTGGACGCCTAGGCTCCACCACTATTCTTAAGTGGTCCTCGGTGTCCTCAGAGTGCATGACAGTGCAACGCCTGCATTCTGCCTGTTTGTGTAGACAACCGGCGGAATGGAAATTCTTGGCAGCACTTTCGTTAAATAACAAGATATTCATTACTTTACAAAAGTGCTTCAGAGAACAGCACACCCTTCCATTCACACTCCTGTGGTACAGACTACTCAGGTACACTCTTGTGTAGTCTTTTTAAATTAGAATTGACCTTTGTGTAAATGTAGAAGTCTACACAGCACCCTTTCTGCCACGCACTGCGGCGCCAGAACTACAGCATTTCTGCACATGCTTTAAAACAATAATGTGGCAGATGTATGCTAACATTACCAAGTCGCCACAAATTACATTAATATTTACCACCCCCGCCACGCCACCCATTAATCTTCGCTCACTGACCTCCACTCAACGAGCGGCTTCCTGTGGCACTTCTCTACAATACCGGCACCGAAATGGTACCGTATATGTGCACCACTTGAGCGCACATTATAAAGTGGAGGAGTACCACAAGAATATCCGTGTTAAATGGCAGGTACCGAATGTGGCAGTTACTAGGTTAATTTCCCACCCATCCTAGCAATGGCCAAATATATTCCAAAAGTGGCGCATTCACTCTGACCTTTTCGTTACTTAACACCCACATCAGAATCGGGCCCTGATTAGGAATTGCACTTTTAAGGAAGACTTCCCTAAGAATGCAAACTCGCTCATTGACAGACTATTAGCCAAAGGCAATTCACAAGGTTTACTTAAAAAGGCTGCAAACGAAACAGAGCAACATTTCAAGCACCCACCATCAAAATGTATCACCTCTTTCTTTTAATGTTCAAGCATCGATTGGGCATTTGCCATGTGGTCAATGCAGCGTGTGTCAATTCGCTTAAAAATGTACACGCATAGGCATCGTCACATTTAAATGGCAATTGAAAGACCTAATAAAATGCCACACGAAGACATTGTTTTGTCAATGCCAGGAACCACCCGTTCTGTGTAAACAAGGCTTGTGGACCACCAGTCCAACATATGAATTAAAAACATTCAGGCTCCTACAGTTGCCCATTATGTACAACTTCAATAAACTGTGATTGCATAAACTCGAACAGCATTGAATATAAAAACCCCAAAGTCATGTGGTTAGCCAGAATTACTGAGTCGATTGATTGACTATGATGTAACACGCTGCAACCGCGCATTTAGACTGTGCGCAAAGTTGGTGCTGGGAGAATATAGTTTTACTCCTACATCTTTCCACGTTGTAATCTTGAAGCATGTGCTATCCTGAGATTATTAGTTGTGTCTATTCACCTTTGTCGTCTCATATTTCTTTGCTGGGACTACCTTTCCCAACCACGCAGGCACATCAGTTAATTACGTTAAGATGCAATAGACATCTTTTTTTCCAGTTTTGTCTTGTTTTAATCATTTGGATCCCCGCGCTTGAACACCACAACGTTCCTGTTTTTTTCACGTTTACCAGAGAGGTACAACAGTGCCGCAAGAAACTATAGTGAGCTTTTTGAAGGTGAATTCCATTTTACCAGGCAATTTTGTGAGCAGTGTTTGGTGATTTCTGTGTTTGTGTTTCATCTGTTTAAGTTACTGTTTAAGTTACGTTACTCCACATGAGTTTGTTTTGCTATGTTTCCACAGCAAAGAAAAAAAATATTTTCCGCCAGAGCCCAGCAAGCTAATGCTTTTTTTAAATTAAGTTGTACCAGCTTCGAGATGCCATGGTACTGTAAATTTATTTGGACATCAATCATCATCATCAAACAGGTGAATTCGGATAAGTGAAGGGCGCACACATTTCTATGTTGTTATTTTTTACCAACACATTTTGGGCCACACCTGTAAGTGCCTATATATCAGATGTGGCCAGTACACTAATTACCTTTGAGACGTAACCATTAAAAACATTTTTATCTCACTACTTTTTTAAGTGGTTGGTGTAGGTCTTTATCTTTATTCATATTTTCCCATTAGATAGATAACATGGTCATATAAAGTGGCTAATAATTTCTCGTATATATAATGTCTTTCAGATTTGTGATATCATAGCACAAGATAGCCTTTTGATCCTGAAGAAGGCTGTGGGCTTGGAATTAGATCCGTATGAGCCGAACCTCGAGTTGATCTTATGATTTTTTGTGAACTTTTTTTCACAAATAATGTCCTACACAACGAATGCCAAATAAATAATGACATTGAACCTCATGTAGTTATTACGAACACTAGCAACAGCTAGATTAAGTAAGATGGACGGTCCATGCATATATAATAATATGTTGAAGTGGTTAATGATTACGTAGCTATTCATAATTTTATCTTTTATTCTGTTGTAATGTTGTGATTCTGTTGTAATTCATTTAACTATACTTTTTGGTCTATAATAGGCTGATCTAATGTTCTAATTTTAGTTGTATTTTTTTTTATTTTGTTTGTATTACTATATCAAATGGATACCTATTAACTAGTACTTTCTACGTTTATTTGTAAATGTAATATTGAAAGGCTGGCTTAGAACAGCTATATCAAATTAATATAAAAAAGTAGTTATGTGTATTCACATTGACATACATTGCTCTTTTTACATAAAAGATTTGCACAGAACATACATTATTTGTTGTTTAATATGTTATTAAATAATTCTGGTATGATTTCATTTGTCATCTTGTTACTTTATCATTTTTGTTTTTAGCAGTGTTTTTCTGATTGTATTATTTGTCTATTTGCATTGGACTTAATTTCTGAAGTTAACTCAATTTATTTGCTTGTATAATTTCTGTATACACATGTCCCAGATAACCTGTTTTCCGTTTGCTATACAATACCCCACTTTTCTGGGCTTTACAAACAGAGGTTTTAGGCCCAATATTGTGGATACCACATCTCAACATGTAAAGTGCACCATTCCTCATGGACGTTTTGTGAATCAATCACAGCGGCTGGCAAGTGGTGAGCGACTCGCCGATCCACAGCGTCCTCACTGATCCAAGTGTCCTTCAATGCATCCAGGCAGCTTTGTCAGAGTCACGGTTGGCTGTTCATTCTTAATGATATATGGCAGGCATGCTCTTTATGGAGACTTTGTGGGTGCTTTCTTTCTCTTAGAACCATACATCAGCAAATTCTAACATACAATAGGGTTCATATTACTATGCCTCCAGAAAGAGCCTTGTCTATACGTGGGCATGTTTTTAAGGCTCCCAATTCTTTTCCCCTTTGTTTACTGTCATCCTATTGGTGGATGTATTTTCAGTGGTTATTCTGCCTCATAATCGTCATATGCAAATTCTGCATCTGCATTTGACAAATACTGCATGCGATAAATACTGCACTGACCATAATGAGTATGGCCAGTAAACCCACTGGCATACAGTTGCCGCATATCCTGGGAGGCAGCCCCCTCAGACCTCATAAAGAAATAGTTTTTTGTTTAAGTCACTCTGGCTTCATAAATAAATTATTTCCGGTAAATTATTTCCAGAACTCTAATGGAAACAATTTCTTTATGAAGGCAGAATGACTTCAAAAAGAAACTATTTCTTTTGAAGTCATAGGGCTTTTCCCACCCCATGACATGGAGGCCTCCAGATACTCTGCAAATGACAGGGTCAAGCATTCCTGGCTGCTGCAGGAAGCTAAATGCCTCGTTCCCTGGACCAACGGATTCAAAGAGTTAAGAAAATGTGCTTTGTTTAAATGTGTGTGTGCATATAAGTGTATGTGTGTGGTGTGCATATAAGTGTATGTGTGTGTGTTTGTATGTATATAATGTGATGTGTATGAAAGCATTATGCATGGGTGGCTGCCTGGGTATGTAGGTGTGAGTGTATGGTGAAATGGTGCACATGTAAATGTACGGGTGGCTGGGTGTGTGTGAGTGTATGGTGAATGGTGTGTGTGTTCGTGTTTAATGCCTGGATTACTAATTGGTAAACTTCATTACTCCTAGCCCTATTCTTCCTTCTCCCAGTATTGTGTATGAGGCAACTTGCCTCATACAAAATTACTGGGACGAGGTAGAGGGACAGGGAGGTAATGCCTGGCTTAGTTACCTGTAAACTTCATTACTCCTAGACACACTCTTCCTCATCTCAGTGCTTACCTATGAGGCAAGGTGCCTCATGGGTAAGCACTGGGACGAGGAAGAGGGACGTGGGGGCAATGTTTGGTAGAGGAGCTGATTTTGTGGGGTTGTGTAGGGGGTGGGAGGGAAAGGGGATGTGTGGGGGCAGGGCAGGGATGGGGTTGTGTGCTAACTTGTAATGGGCACCCAAGCAGGTGTAAGGCAAGACCTCCACACAACCAGACAATAAAAAAACTCCTCTAGGGAAAAAGGCTTGGTGCACTTCTGCAAGGAAAACAAGATTTATTTTGTATACAAAAAGTAAAAAGTACCAGAAGGTCCGTAGACCCAAACTAACACAGAGCTCTCTGTTAGTTCAAAGCAGCTACATTGTTTTTAAGGAAAGGACTTGTCACTCATGACGTGAACAATATACAGTGTTATCCCCCATTCTCATTGGCTACCACCTGCATACATACTACCAGTCCCCTATAGTTCCTTGACCAATTGGCCAAATCCTAATCTACCCCTACCCTCTAACACATAGTCCCCCTATTCCAAAAATTTGGTTTCTAGCTACTGGATTGGCGAGTTACCTGGGATTTTACCTGTCACATCGGCCTAGTGGTGTGCAACTAGCTGTTAACAGAAGCTCAGTGGGCAACTCTGGGGTCAAATTGGCCCTTTGAAATACTCCGCTCCTCTTGATACAGACATGCTGGCACCCCAGCAATGCCTCTCCAGCTCTGGACTAGATTTGTTGGGATCACCTCTTGCTCTTTTTATCACAAATAGAAGGATCTTCTGCTCCTCGCTTCCCCTTATCAGTTGCCCACTCGCGTTGCACCACCTTGCTTTCTCAAGGACTACATTAATCAGCCCAATTCTGATGAATTTATGTACACTAGTGCCCTAAATCCAAACCGAGCATGTTAGCAGTTCGAGACCTCTAACCTGACTCCCATGGATGTGTCCTTCGGGAAGGCCGCAGCCCTAACGTCGCTCTGCTGTTCACATTCCAATCTTGTTCCACATGCCTACAGCTGGATACAATTAAACTACTATCTATTCGGCATGAATTCCACTATTCTCAGCTTCACTACTGGGACTTAGGAAAGGGAAGATAATTTGAACTCTCCATTATGTCACACTACTACGCTTCCAACAAGGGAATACAAAATGCTAGGCTTTACTTCCAATATGGCAATGCTACAGTACTTCCTGCACCCCGGTCCTGTGTCTGCACCATCGTCAATACACATTGTATTTTACTACTGCTACACAATATCCCTGTGCCCTATACCTGGGTCTACCTAAGTCTCTATAACTACCTTAAAGATACACTTGTTACTTACTCCATATTTTCATATGCAAACCTATCATATAATCAGCTCCCAACTGCGCTCCCCAAGCCTCTGCTGCTGCGTACCTTCCCTTTCTCGTGCGCCAACAGATTTTCCTTAATCTGAATCATTTGGCTGTGCATGGAAGCTGCACATGCATTCCAACCACCTGCTATAGTTAATCCTCCATTCACTAACCCATCACCTTCCATCCTTCTATAATCATCATCCTTGGGCACCCATACCCTGCACACATGACATAAGGTAAATAGAATCGATATCCCCAGCTAAGTAAACCCAGTGCTCCACATAATCCTTTGGATCTAATGGGGGTGAAGTTCATGTCCCTGGGATCTAAAGGACATTTTATTCTCACCATATGTGGTCTATTTGGACTGTCTGTTTATGTATACTGTGTTTTGTGATAGCGGGAGTTTCACCTGCCCTTATTAATACCATCATCATGGCACTGTTTGGAAAAGAGTCTTGGTGCAACATCGAATGACCATCTGGCATGTGCAAAGCATTAGTAGCAGGAACACTATGATGGGAGCCAATATCTTCAACACTACTCCTTGCCAGGTTGGGACACAGGAGAACATGGAATCGAATGAATCATCAGCTTGCACTCCCGCGCCTGTCTCCATTTCTGTCTTCAATTTGTGCAGGGCCCCTATTATATGGGACAATGATCCATTGTCTGTATCATTTGGGGGAGGTACGTGCAACATGACAACCCAATCTTCTTGCACACCTCACCTTCCATGGCCACCAATAAGTCCAAGACATATCTACTTTGCAGGATCATCAGCCATATCGCTTGCAACTCACTTTATTATCAAATTCAGACCCTGCTCTTTGTCCTTTTGCCAACTGGATCAATTCCCATCTGAAACCATTTGGCATTGTTTGCAGCCTAGATAGCTGCCACCAAAAGGCTAATTTAGCTTTACTTGCAGGGGTTGGAATGGCTCTGGTACTGGCATATTTCCTAGAGACAGGTGGGCATCAGGAACCACTAAACAGCTGATTGCAGGGTAGTTAGTGAAGAAGTGCCTGGCCATGATGGTGGGAAATGCATGTTGGCTTGCTGCCTGCAAAACCAGAGTATGTCCATAAGAGCATCTGTTCCTTTGCTAAGAGCAGGGATGGATAATGTCTTCTTGCATTTTCTGTTACTTCTGACAGGTACAGTGCCATTTCCTCAGAAGAAAATGCATATTCTGCTACTGTCTGTATCTTCACTGGAGTCTCTTTTGCTTAGACAGCACGCTAGCGTTGACACATATGTACCCCATATGGCAACACAATTCTTGTTCACATTCAGTATTACTTCATCTAATCCCACCAACCCGCTGCTGCACAGCTTACTATTGCTGCCTCCCATGTATTGGCAACGAACAGTACACATTGCATCTTTAGCAATGGTGTCCTGCACTGTGGGCCCTTCTCTTTCTGTGCACATTCTTCATCATCTCTGTCCATCAGTACAAATTGTACTTCATGCTCTTGACACATGCTTTGTACCCAATACAGTGCCAAATGAACTAAACACTGGGCTACCAGAGGTGGCATCTCTTGGCGGTTTCAACAGCTTGGGTGCTGCTGATGCATGAGGGAGCAAACATAACAGCTGCCATTTGACCTCTCCTTCCCTACTGAGCGCATGTGACTGCACCATAGATGAATAATTCTGGATGGTGCATGTCAGCCACTGTCTCATACACCAACCCTTTGTATTGGCCATATTCACTATCTTCTGCAACCCCATGTCTAATTTGTTGTTTTCTAAACCAAGTATTGTTATCTATTATTCTATTTAATTTCATACTGACAACATCATTTTGAAATATATCACTTTGTCCACACCCTCTACAACCCCTCTTTATATGTCCCCACCATATAAACTGGCCCAACAAAATGCATAATACCTACAACAAAACCTAAACATATGTACAATATTGACAATATTACACAACACATGTGGGGTGAAACCTGCAGAGGAAGATGAAGAGAAGAAGGGGACAACCATGCAGGGATCACAGTATTCTTCATGTATTCGTCATGTTCCTTCATGCTCCTTACCACTAGAACTAATGTATTATACAACTTATACAGCTGATTTAACACACTACTGAAAGAAGCACTCATACTATAATTAAAATGCTTGCTCTAAAACATAATTTACTGGAAGTCACAGTTAAACAATGATATCTTTATTCCAGAGATTGCTGTGAATCTGGCAAAGGAGGAACTGTATCAGGTGCCTTCCACATATAAGAAAAGTGAACCCAATACCGCAACTGCGTGATGGCAAATGGTGCAGCATACTCAATGGTGTAGGGTCCGTTGAATCTTTATTCACTCCACTTACGGTCGAAGTTCCACACATAGACGTTATGTCCAGGCAAGGGCTGATGGGGTGGTAAGCTTATGTCGTTGGGTGCTGTGTGGGCCTCTGAATCATCTCTTTTGGTGCTATCTGTTGTGAGAGAACTTTTATGCACCTGGTAAACTGACGCAGATACCCTGTAAACTCCCCAAAAATATCCATACACCTGTGAGCATCAGATGCATGACGTGTAGGTGAAAGTGGTGTGTGTATTCTCCTCCTGTCCCAATTTCATGAGGTGAGAGGTGATGGTCTTTACAGGTCTGCCCTATAAAACTGAACAAAGCTAGGGGCAAACAGTGAACCCAGTTCTTTTTGAGGATCACACACAATTTGGGCAGCTTCCCCTTAAGAAGTGCGTTCATCCGATGAATGATCCCATTGACTTGAGGATGATAAATGGAGTACATCTTATGCCGAATGCCTAACAATGCAGCTATCTTTTTAAATAGCTAGTTGAAGAAGTGAGTGCCATTACCAGTTTCAAGTACTTTGCACTTCATGGTTCATTGAGAAAGGAGTTTGGATAGACCGTTATGCTCCTGACAATGTGAATGCATGGGCTGATAAAATTACTGCATATGCGAACTTTCTCTGTCTAGTCAGTGCCAATTTGGACCTCTCAAGAATTACAAACACTGTGTGTTCCACAGGTAGAGTTACTGAGCACCCCATAGTAATCGTGGCAGATTCATCAATGGCAAAGGCAACCATCACCAAAGCTTGCTCACATGAGAACTGACCTTGCATCACTGAGTCTAACATCCTACTAGAATAAGCCAAGGGCTTGTGACCCATAGTACCTTTCTTTGTCAACACTGCTGTCATTATGTTTCCCTTTGAATGGGAAAACAAATAACATTCCTGTGTGTTGTCGGGGGTTGCTAAAATGGGGGCATTACTGATAACATCTGTGTGCTTTTGGAAGCATGTGACCATCACTGTCAATGTATTGTCAATGTATTGGGGCTTTGTAATAATGGCCTAGTATATGTGGTGTAGTTAAAGATACATGCCCCACAATAATTGCAAAGCCAAAGGAACTTCTGCATCTCTACAACTGTGACAGGCTGTGGGGTGCTGTGTACTGCAGCTGCACCCTCAGGTGTTACTCTCTTACCATCAACGGAAATAGGTTGTCCTAAATATAGCACTTCATGTTGACGGAATTGCATTTTGGCCCTGTCCACCTGTAGAGGAGGTCCCAGATATGGCCTGCTCTCCTGCCACCCATTTTGAAATACCAGGAACATACTCGCCGACATATGTGACGTATGATGAGCAAATAAACCAGCAGAGAGACGCGCTAGGGCTTTGTCCAGTGCCCATCGGAAGAGCAATACCTGTTGAAGTGCCAATTACCAGACAAGCATAGGCAGCACGGTACACATTGAGACAACCACACCAACAGCTGACACGACATGAAGACTACTTTCATACTGTGCCAGAAGAGACCCAAAGGGCCTTCATCGAAGGCGAATGGTGACATCATGAGGGCCCAGACAGACGCACAGATGAACGAAACAACAACCAAAAAGATGACACACTAAGACGAAACACCATGGATAAAGATATCACAGACATAGAAGAAGAGACGATGTCGAAATATAAAGAAAGGTAACCATAAAGCAGGATGAAAATATGCAACTAGCTAACACCTGTACATATGCTTGTAACGCAAGAAGCTAAGAAAACATACAAAATGGTGTCCTTATTTGCTTGGTGTTGGAGTGAGAGAATCCCTCCCCCCATCCACCTCGAGTTGCAGCTATCTCATCTTAAAGTACTTGAGGGTGATGGGCCCGTCAGAGGTCGCTCTGCCCTCTTGTACACTTGGTAGTAGAGGATGGTTTTGACTATCAACTATTGATTATTGATTATTGATAGGACACCTATTGACTGTAGACACAAAGTAACTCTAGGTCTTCGGCAATATCACAAGTCCTTCGCCAGTTTGGCCGAGTAGACTGTGAAGCTTCCCATGGACAATGTAAATTTGTCCAAAAAACTGCAGTGGGTTTGAAGGGACCAGTTTTATAAACATAAACCCTTCCATTCCTATGGGCAGCGGAACAGACGAAAGGCTAAAAGAGGCAGTAACGGAGGCGGTGATCCCGAGGATCCAGAGAGGTACCATGCGAGCGGTGAGTGAAACCAAAATTTTATGTTTTGGCAAATATCATAGGCATTAGCACAAGTAAGGGAAAAGGTAACGGAGGGAGGTGGAATAAACAAAATAGTCAGAAGTAGAGAAGACTGTATATATATAAGGGGATAATGACTCGAGAATATTTGAGATATTAAAGAATACCGGGGTAGACACCCGAGAACAGAGAGAATACCGTGGTAGACACCCGAGAACAGAAAGAATACCAGGGTAGACACCTGAGAACAGAGTGAATACCGGGGTAGACACCCGAGAAGAGAGAGGATTCCAGGGCGGACACCTGAGGAGAGAGAGGATTCGCCTTGTTCCTGCACTTTAATATAGCGGTCAGAAGAAACGTGAACTCAGAGCTCACATAATAGGGGACGACTAGGCTACTACCACATTTAAAGACGTCGTAAAAGGAGTTCGTTTAAACTCCATGTCGGGGTACAAATTAGAGGCAGAGATATTTGTGCCCAGCTGGTGTCTGTCTAGTCCGTCAAATGTCTGTTGTACCTGTTCTGTTGTGTGTCACATGTAAGAAATTTTGTCTTGTATTGGTTGAAATCAAATAGGGTTTTTACGCGATTCTGTAGTTGAGAGGGAATTGCACATGGATTGATGTTTTTGAGTAAATTGTACATACTAAAGTTTTGGTGGGAAAAAATGTGATTGGAGCTTGCAATGTTTGGTGCTCGCTTGTATTGTTGACAGTGTTAAATTGCGTGGAAACATTGAAAAGTGGTGTTTAAGAGGAAAGTAGAACAGATTTAAGCATGGAAGAAATTACACCATTAGCACACTTATGTAAGCAACTGCCGAAACTTGCACCCCAGATTAAGAAATATAGCACCGAGTGGGTTAAGGGTACCACCCACAAGATTTTTATGCCGTGGCCATGAAATGGGTCCTTATCCAAAGCCGTTTTAGAACACATGACGACTTACTTGCATTCCACATATACAGGCAAGAAACTAGAAAAATGCCTTGGTGTTCTAGAGCTTTGGAAAATGTTTGAACAGTCGAAGGAGGAAGAGACACCTGCTGACTGGATATTAAATGTATGCACAGAGGGGGGTGAGATGCCTACCGCGCCACCTGCCCTGCCTGAAACAGAAACTGAGGGAAATAAGCCTGAGGGACTCTACCCATTAAGAGAGTTTAAAGCATCCACCGGGTACAGCAACCCCGCATATGAGTCACCTACTTACAGTAGTG